>NC_138194.1:81741862-82142082 GCF_964194105.1 Spermophilus citellus
CTAGCAATGTTTTAAATTATTCCACTTGTACTACTGTTTTTTCCATACTATGACTGTTTGTCCTTTAAGTTTTTTAAAAGTTTTTTGGCTTTTATGCAAAATAAGCTCTATTGTGTATAAATTGTTTTGACATATTTAATTCCGCAAGAGAATTGGACCACCAGTTCTCTCATCAGCACTCACAGTACTGTAATGATAGAATGCTCTATTACTTAATACCACTACTATAAGGATAGAATTCTCTATTACTTACTATTTATTCTCAGAGCTTCAGATACTCATGTTTGATTAATTTCAAAATAAGATTGCCAACAATGATATTATCATCATTATATTTTGATGGACTCAATTATTTATAAATCCTATAAAACATTCCTCATTAATTTTATC
Organism: Spermophilus citellus; assembly: GCF_964194105.1. Taxonomy (NCBI): domain Eukaryota; kingdom Metazoa; phylum Chordata; class Mammalia; order Rodentia; family Sciuridae; genus Spermophilus; species Spermophilus citellus. Next base: position 81,742,253 of record NC_138194.1, read on the forward strand.
GGGTTAGAAGCTTGCTAAGTTAGATTGTATGTCATTTTCATGAAACTCATAGAATTATCTGGAAATACAGGATTGTTTCAATGAAGAGTTCGATGTAATAAAGTGTAAGGACACTAAAAGATCCTGCTTCTCAAAGATTGTCCCCATACATGAAATGTAAATCTTTCAAACTATAAACATTTCATCTTAAAACTCTGATACCTCTAAAATGTATTACTATTACTCTTGTTTTTCATAATAGTTCACTGCTACATGTTGATACAGATTACTGAGTGAGGTCTCTGTAAGCCTGAGACTTTGTGAGCCTGTGTGGGTTTTATTTTTCTTTGTAAGAATTTATAATATCTCAATCAAATTAAATGCTATCACTTGCTGCCCAAGTTCTTTAGTTCCTTTGTGGTTTCAAAGACCTTGGAATTCATTCCTAGCTTAAATAATGCAAAAATGTCTGCTGGTATATCCTTGTACCTTACTTAAAGCATATCCTCCTCTTTGTCAGGTTCTCACTGCTTGGGTTTTATAATAACCTAACTTAATAGGCACATATTGCCAGAAAGGCAAAAAAAAAAAAAAAAAAAGATTAAACAATTGTTAACAATTGTTTGTTACAATTTTGTTTCACAAAATTAAACAATTGTGTAAAATCTCAGGGTGTGGCACTATCATCAGCAGAGCTTAATTCCACATGAGATGTCATCTCTGTAGGACACTTTGAGTTATCTGGAAAGTTGATGTTTAGTTTCATGTTTTGGATAATTGCTAGGTTTAGCATCTATTTTACCTAAGAATGGAATCTATACTTTATGAGTATATGCTAACTTCTAGTTTTTCTACATTATTTCTGTGGTTCTCAAGATTTTTATAGCAGCAAAACTATTTTTTTTTTCTCCAAATGCTGAATGGTTGCTGAATATTTATAATTAAGTACAAACAAAACTGTTAGAGGAGAAGGTCTGATGGAAATCTCAGGATTCCACTGGTTTCAGGCAAGTAAGACAGTTTTAGGGAATCCAAGCTGAATAACACTGTGTTATTCACAAATGCAATAAAAAGTGATACTAAAATAATTTTCAAGATTGGAAACACAATTGAGATAATTAGATCATACAACTAATTAAAGGCTATGACCAGCTTTAAACCTGGGTCTTTCTGGTTCCTCCAAAGCCTGAATTCTTTTTGCTTATATCAAACAGCTTCTTTTTGAAAGAAGACAAAATTTTCTTAAGCAGTTTACAATACATGGATAATATATCTTATAAATACAAAGTTTTCTAGGTTAAAAATTAGGCCACCTATGATGTACCTCTGTACACACCCTGTTTACTCTAGCTGGCCTTGAATCACTGGGTGTCCCATTTTTACACCAAGTAATAATGGTATAATTATGAGATATGTCCCATCAGTTGGGACATGTCTGGCCCCCTTCTTTCATGATGATTAAGATTTGATAGTGCTTTTTGTTCCTATTTTCTTACATGGATCTAGAACTTGAAAGTGTATTCTAAACACTTAATTGACTTACAGATATTAAGTCAAACATGTTTTATATAGTACTCTACAGGATTCAAATGAATAATTGTTGGGTATTAAGTAACAGAGTAAAAATATTTTAGAAATAGAGTGAATTTAACATTTTGTCCAAACTACTCACTTTGGTAAAGCTCATCCTGAGATTTATATATTAGGAAACTGTATAGAATATTTCTCAGTATATTCTGGTATAAATAAATCAAAAAGGAATACATAAGGAAAGAATAAGAAAATACATGGCTCCTCTGTTTTATTCCTCTAAGAAAACCCAAAGGAAAGAACCTGGGCATATTTCTTTCTTTGATGTAATAAAATCCTTACCACTTTTAAATAGCTTGGGTCTAAATTTATTAAGAAATTTCCTAAGAGAATGATATCAATCTCTAAATTATAAAATAGGTGGAAATATATGTTTTCGTAATTGTTCCATTAAAATCAGGGCACTCCAGCATCCACCACAGAGCAAACTCGTGAGACTGCAACCTGTCCAGTGAGCTATGGGCGACCAATGGGACAACTTCTTATCAACAGACCAAGAAGGAGAAAATGCACTATTCAGTTGCTGGAGAGAAAGATGAAATGTATCCTCTTAGGGCTTATGAGCTAGGAATAGAGCATGAAACAAACCAGACCAAACTTCTTTCTTACATTCCTGTGTGTAGGAAAAAAAAATTATAACCAAAATATTGGAGGGAAAATAAGGCATAAAACACCATTGGCCTAAGAGTCACAAAGGTAAAAAGTACAGAGTGCATCAAAAATAGAAAAAGAAAAGTTAGACTAGGTGAAGTACAGGGAACTTTGTCCATCACAGAAAAATGGATAACCAAATTTGGTACATATTTTCAATGGGACATTAGACTTTTAAAAGGAAAGGGATTCTGACATGGGCCGCACCATGGAATGAACTTTGAGAATATCATGCCAAGTGATACGAGCTAGTCACAAAAAGAAAAATACTATATAATCCCACTTCTATGAAGTAGTGTAATCAAAACCACAGAGATGAGAGAGTAGACTGGCAGGATCTATGGTGGGTGGGTGGAGTGAAAGTTTAATGAATAGCATTTTTGCATCACAAGATTAAAAGAGTTATGGAGGTGCAAAATGGCAGTATTTGTACTTCATTATGGATGTACTTAATACCACTGACCTGTATACTTTGAAATGGTTAAAGTGGTAAATGTTACTTGTATATCACTCCAATAAAAAAATAATAAATTTTAATAATAAATATACACAGCTTTACTTTGAAGGTTAAATAAACAAAAGGTAAAGGGCATTGAGGCTGACTCCAGTCTGGCATTTTTTTTTTTTTTTTTTTGTAGATGCACACAACACAATGCCTTTATTTTTATGTGGTGCTGAGAATCGAACCCAGGTCCCACCCATGCTAGGCGAGTGCTCTACCACTGAGCCACAATCCCAGCCCAGTCTGACATTTTAAGATGGGAATGGTGAGTGGTGTTCTAGACTGCCTGGTGGTAGCTGGGTGCAATGACTGCAGTGGCTGGAAGGAAGCAGCGTGGCAGCTCTGGGGGGAAGGTGGGGTGTGCAGAAGGCACAGGGGGAGAGGCAGTGCTGGTCCTTTAAGCAAGGAAGCACTCAGAGGGTTTGAGAGGAATACGTTGTTTGCGTTTTGGGCACATCCAACTGTGCAAAGTGTGAAAGATGAATTGGAGAAGTAAAACTTGCTGTCCCTTTAGGAAGTCTGTGAGGTTCTCAGGACTAGGCAGGGACAATGAGATGACTCAAAGGAGGGGTTAAATGCAAGAGGAACTTTGGCAATAGATGAGGTCATATGACTCTGAAGTTCCTTTTCAAGCCTGGTGTCCAATGTCTGCATGTGAGGAAATGGAAGGGGGGCAGTCAAAGATGAGATTCCCTAGGGATAGGATTTGGTAGATAACAGAATGACTCACAGGAGGTTGTGTTCTTAGATTGTTTATATTATTCCCAAAATAGAAGCACTGTTGAGTTGTTCAGAAAAACTGTTTTGCAAATGGTGCACAGTACACCGGAATCTAGACCTTTCTTAAATGGGTACTTAGTTTAATTCAAAGGAGTTACCATCATGGTAGTGTGCTTCATACACATAAATATACCTATGTAATTAATAATTTTAAGGGACCATTGGAACCAAAAGAGCAAAGTCCCAGTTCAGTGAACAGTTGCTGCTGGTTACTCAATACTGTTGTGGGTCTCATCTGTCAAAATATGGGACTGGATACTTCCTATTGATGACCTTTTATTCTCAAGAGGCTATGATTCCAGTGAGTAATTTTTGCTATACTTTAATTCAAATTTTAATAATATGCTTGTAGAAAATCAATTAGGTATGACTGGAAAATGGTTTATTTGCTAAGCATGTAGGCAGCACCTGGTTTGGGATCCAGTACTAAGGAATCAGATTAGAACATAAAACCTAGAACTAGATGGTAGCCATTAATTCCAGGAACCACTGCAGTAAACTGTTTTTATGGGGAAGGTTCAAAATCAGTTCTTACATATCTTTGCATCTTCAACAGGAAAAAAACCTGACATAGTTGTCATAATCAGATTTCATTTATTTGGATCCAAGTTAATGCTCTACAGAATATGTTAAAATTTTAAAATTTAATCCTTCAAAAATAGTCTCTGCTATATAGATAAAAGATCTGTTTTGTCTTTTCAGATTAACTATCCATAATACATGCCATATTTTTGTTATCAATCTTCTAAAATGATTCTAGGACTTTCTTATAAGCTTTCTTATAACAATTTCAATATTGAACTGCATAAAAATGTCAGGATGATCATTTATTTAGAAAGAAAATCGTAGTTCTACCCACCCCGATGTTAAAATTATTTTTAAGTATGTTAATAATGTATTTCTTTTGAGTTTTAAGTATATTAATAATGTATTTCTTAAAAATCACCACTTTAAAAAAAAAGAGTAATACCAAGTAACAAAGTTAAAACTTTAAAGAAGATGTTTTAGAAGAGCAAAGTATTGATTATTTATGGCAGAAATTTAGCATCCTATTTTAACTTCAAAATCATTTACAATTAAAACTATTTGCCATTAAAAAGAAAATAAATACCTTAAAAACTATTTATAAATCTTATTTTTAGAATACAGTAAAGCTAAAATCAATAAATTAAATGCTAAGGCCAGGTTTTAAGAAGCTGTTGACTGAATTGTTAGTGCAGCTTTGTACTTTTGGGATTCAAACATGATACAAGCTAGCTGTTCAAAACCTAGTATCGACACTGTAACATGTAGATTAGATTTACTTATAACTTCTAAACAAATGGTTATTAGGATAAGGTCCCAAGAACTTCCTAAATACTCATTTATTTGTCTTCTTTACATTATTACCTTACTTAAATTATTTTCTTCATCCTAAAAAGTGAAATTTGAAAGTACTATGAGATGCCAGAATATCTGAATTCAGAAAAGTTAAAAGAAACTAAAGCATTTTAAGAGGTAAACATATCCCATGAAAACCTTTCTAATTTTCAGAGACATAAAAATTCATATCCAGAAGGAGATGAAAGGTATAAATATATAGAGACATTTACCCTGTGTTACAAAACTTTCTCAACAGAATTGAAACTGTAAGTTGAAAATGTTTATGGTAATCAGAAACAATATTCTACCTGGACAACATGTTTTATTATTTTATTGTTTTTTTTTTTTTTTTAGATTATAAAGGAAGAGACAAGCCCTGCACTTTATAGTACAAAAGCAAGGACCACCTCCAATTCATTACTCATTGATCATGCAATGAACTTTTATACAAAACACTTAGAACTAATTGTGTTGAATGGAATTAATGTAGTTTCTTTTTAAAAAATTTATAATGAAAAGAAAAATAAAGTCTTAAAGTCCTGGAAATGTGTGCCATCTGTACCATTTATTTTTCTTTTTTTCTGGCCTAATACTTAAACTCCAAGATGGTAAGAACCTCAGAGCCTCACTGTGAGTGAAATATTGCCTATTTGTTGACACTTGTCCTCCAATGGATTTCAAGTTATTATACACTTTGAGCCAAAATAAGTACTTAACCATTAAAGGTATTGGTACATAACTAAAAAATGTATTTTTGTTCACAGTCTCAGAGGGTTTTTACATTAGCTTCTCTTTTTGCAACCAGTTTATTATTGGAAGACAGCTTGGTGTGCATCATCTTAAAATTTCCAAAGCTCCAACTGGTAACATTTCTAAAATAGCTCCCCATTTACCTAAATTTTAAGTCATTCTTCAAATAGGAGTGATACCTCCAGAAACACACATGGCTAAAAGAATTGTGTGATTGTCTCACCTCTAGAAATTAGAGAAGCACAAATCAAAACTACTCTAAGATTTCATGTCACTCCAGTCAGAATGACAGCTATGAAGAATACAAACAACAATAAGTGTTGGTGAGAATGTGGGGAAAAAGCCACATTCATACATTGCTGGTAGGACTGCAAATTGGTACAGCCAATATGGAAAGCAGTATGGAGAATCCTTGGAAAACAGGGAATGAAACAACCATTTGACCCAACTATCCCACTCCTCAGTCTGTACCCAAAAGACTTACAAACAGCATACTACAGGGACACAACCACATCAATGTTTATAGCAGCACAATTCACAATAGCTAAACTGTGGAAGCAACCTTAGATGCCCTTCAGTAGATGAATGAATAAAGAAAATGGGGTATATATACACAATGTAATATTATTCAGCATTAAAAGAGAATAAAATCATGGTATTTGCAGGTAAATGGATAGAGTTGGAGAGTATAATTCTAAGTGTAGTTAGCTAATCCCCAAAAACCAAATGCTAAATGTTTTTTTTTTTTCTGATTTAAGGATGCTGATTTATAATGTGATTGGGTGGAAGGCATAGAAGATTAGATGAACTCCAGATAGGGGGAAGGGAGGGGGCATGGGGGTAGGAAAGGTAGTGGAATGAGATGGAAATCATTACCCTAAATACATGTATGAAGACACGAATGGTGTGACTCTATACTGTGTACAACTAGAGGTATGAAAAATTGTGCTTTATATGTGTAATATGAATTGTAATGCATTTTGCTGTCATATATAACAAATTAAAATTTAAAAAGGGTCTGCAGAATGACAAAGTTAAATGAGAAAGTTAGATAATAAAATTATGAACCCCAAGACTATTAGACTGCTGATTTAGTGATCTTTTAAGCAGAAGTGTTATCTGAAATTTCAATTGTGGACAGGTATATGGGTGTGCAAAGTTGTCATTGATTTTATCACAATTATACCATGAAATCTCCATTCACTAATTATTTTCCAAATATACAGAAAAATCAAGTTCAGATGATTGAAGTTAGCCACATGTTTCTAAAGCTAGGGTTATCAGCATATTGAGTTATGCAAATGGACATATCCATGATTTTTCTGTATACCAGTAGTAAATAAAAATTGTCCAAAAACATGGCCAACTACATGCAGATATCTTTTAAATATATATATATATATATATATATATATATATATATATATATACACACACACATATGTATATATATATATATATATATATATACACACATATGTGTATATATATATATGCAATTATATATGAAGCATATTGCATATAAAGCATATTACATCTGAAGCATATGTAATAATGTACTTTGATAACACACTAGTGAATTATTTTTAAAGAAAACATTAATGCCCATTAATGATTGGATTTTTCTCAGGTTTAATATTAAATTAACAGAAAGATATTGAGTATGGAGAGATCTCTATCTCTTGCATACTGATGAATTTCAAGTGCCTTGATCAATGACCAATACATAGTTAATGTTCAATAAATATCTGATAAACAAATGAAAAGAATGGCCAATTAACCATCCTGAAATATAATCACATCAGTGAAATTCATGATCAACCAGACAGCAGATTAAAAAGTAATTTAACTTCAATGAAATGTCACTTTTAGTTCAGTATATAAATTTTTCTTTATTGAAAGGACAGTAAGAAGTCCACATATCACATTAAGTGTGATATTTGGACCCTCACTTCAGGTTTCTCTAGAGTTAAAAGATATTATTTTTTCTACACAACTTCAGTGTTAATATGAATAATATTTTATTTTTATATAATAATTACATTAGAAGCTATGTTTACTAAGTACAGAAAATTCTTTTAGAGCAACATTTTGCTAGTTGATCACAGTGGCATCACAAGTTCAGGAAAACCATAAAGGTAGCCACTCACATTATTTAGAAACTTAAGAGTATTCTTTCTTTTATTAGAGTTAAACTTTAAGCTTAAGCTATAATATTTAAGATCCCAAATTGCTTTAATTCAAAGGAAGGGCTATGAAATGCTTAGAACAACTTATCCCTCCCTCCCTGGCAAAATATTTGCAAGATGCATCCGTTCAAACAATAAGAGCCATTTTATGATCATCTATTATGTTCTAAGGGGAGGGCACTCACACATAAGCCAGAGAAAGTGCCTAATGTGCTTGAGTTTTTCATAGGTAATATAACAAATGATGTAATTAGTAAGTAAAATATGGCCAAATATCTATAGCTAAGGAAGAATTTACAATGCCCTGCAATAGAATAGCAACTGACAGTTTTGCCCAAGAGCTTCAAGGAAGGTTTTTCACACTCATAGACACAGGACGGATAGGGCTGAACAAGTAGTGCTGATGAATCCTTTCTTCATGTTATAAAATACAATAAAAAAGTTATCATATAGCTACTACCTATTAAGAAGTCAATGTTCCAGGTACAATACTAAATGCTATATGTGTATTAAGGATAACAGATACATACACACGCATACATAGGTGATAAAGATGATAGACTGACTGTCAATTACATTTTATTAAGGCAATTAATAGTTTGCATTATAGTTATTTGTTTACTCTGATGCCTTCCCTCTATAGACCATGAATCCCCTGAGGGGATAATGTGTCCCCAGCAACAACTAAGCTTCCTTCCCCATGGTAGGCATTCCATTAAGGTTCCGTGAACTAAGGAACACCTGAAACAAGTCCAAGTCAATTAATATTTGTATGCCTCGGATTTTTTCAATCTAGTTGGTCTTTAAGGAACTTGGGTGTTAAGAAATACCATGAAGTTTCCTTTAAGTTTTATTTTGATTAACTAATTTCTATAAACTTTAGTTAGCTTAAAGGGTAAAAATGAGAATTTGGTTGTTTCAGGGGACAATTAAAACCTGCCTGCATATCCCTTATTTTTGAACCCATCAGTTCCCAGATAAAAGCAACCAAAAAGCATTTTTGTTAAGTCCAGATCATTTTATTTTCCTTAAATCCTTTAAAATTCAGAATTACTCTGAATGTACAAATATCAAAACAATATAATTAAGAAAAATCTAACATATTCTAACCTTAAAACAACCAAGACAAATACAAAAGAACAAACCAAACTCACTACCATTGGAGTTCAAGCCTCCTGTTTACCTGCCTTGGATACCTTTCTTCTTTTTCCTTTACAAGAGTTAGCTACTATTCAAAATTTAATGTGTATCTTTCCTGTGCCCAAAGAGCAAAGCCTATGACCAGAAGTGAATGAAATTCATAATGGGATTATGTAACATACAATCCTACTCTCAGTTTCAACAGCGTTGTGGTTATAACAATCAACTCCCCAAGGTATCAGTGAGTTCTCAAGCAACTTCTGTACCCACAGATTATGAAGACATCTTCCAGACACTCTATCAGTTGCTGAGATGACAGAAAAATCACTGTGACTAGTCATCAGCACTTCATAGGATGGCTTAAACCAATAAACAGAATTTACCGTGTAGCAAAGGGCAGGATGATGCAGGAGTTTCTAACTAGGACCTAGACTGGTTGCTGCTGTTTTGTGATCTTGGTTAAGTTAATTAAAATCCTGCATACATGAGTCTTCCAGTCTATAAAGGGAGAGGACAAAGGTCTACCAGGCAGAGTTGAATACGGAGTGAATTCATGCATGTATGATACTTAGAAGAGACTATGGCACATAACCAGTGAACAATAAATGCTAGTTTTTATTAAATCCTAGGTCCACAAATAAAATTTTATGAAAGAAGAGTTATTTCTGATCACCACCTCCAGAAACCTGAGGCATGCATCTAAGAAAAGCACACCTTGCAATCTTCTAATCATGAGGTCTCTATATTTTATAGTAGTCCTATAATGTAGGTGTTTAAAGACTAAAGCCAGGCAATCCTGATTCTAGACTTTGTTCATTCATCTGATGCCCTTCATGAGCACCCAATAAACACCATAGGTGTTGTAGACCCTGGGGGTGCAGTATGACGAAGCTAAAAGTACACTGCCAAAAAGTCATACACTGAACTCACAACTGCACCAAAATTTGACTTTATAGAGGATCCCTCATTTGCTACCACAAAAGTTTTTATGGCCTTTTGAGTCTTAACTTTGTCATCTGTAAAGTGAGGGCAGTAGCACCTGCTCTTTCCTCTTCATGTTGCTGAGATGAAATACAATCATTTCTGTAACAAAACATTGTGAAAGCTGAAATAACATCTGAATGAACATGTTCTGATATGAGCACTTCCGGTTGGCTGAGATGTGTGAAGGCAGGGAGTAGAGGAGCCTGGGAAGACACATGTTAACAATCACTTGTCCCTCACTTATGCTGAACACAAAGTGGGCTCCTAAAACCCAGACTGTATGAAAAAAAAAATTTACTACAGTCAGTGTGAAAACTGAAGAAAGGAAAAGTTCATTGTTTCCTGAGAAATTCAACTACTGTGTCTTCAGAGGAGGAGTAAAATGAAATGCAATTTGCCACCCTCCTCATAAATTCTCTGTCTAAATTCCTAGACACAACAATGACAGAATTGATGTAAATACTCCTAACCTTAGAGGTCAGATTTGGGGACCTCATGGAGTGGTGCAAGGGAGTTTGGCCAGCTGCTGACCACACTCAATCTGTATGAAACCAAATATCTGACTCCTGGCTGGATACTGTGAAAACCCTCTTTAGAAGTAGTAACTGCTGAAGCACTTCCATAATTTCAGGTTCTCAGTTATTTGAATGACTGAATTTTAAAATAATTTAGTAAATTGATATTGTAAAACAGAATGTCCCCAGCTTGAGAATTAAATTTAAGTTTTCCTTATTTCAGAGGAAATACCTTCCCTTAGTAGAAATGTAGTGTTAACCATAGCTTATAAAGTACAGATTTTAGATTTGGTTTCAAAACTAGTATTTTAATGAAATATATATTATAGTATAACAAATATACCACTGAAATAAATTATAGACATCTTCCTATAAACCACTAGTTTATAGCTTAATGCTAAGTACCTCTCTCTCCAATTTGGCACTTTCAGTATTGAAATTGCTCGCACATGCTCAATGCTTCACCTCCTTACTCCAGAGCAATTAGCACCTGACAGCTGTTTATTATGAAAAGCAAAATAACTAAATTGCTGTCCTGATATATTTTTTGTACTTCAGAGTCAGGTAATTCATTAATTTCCAATTAATAAAACAGCAAAAATCTTGTAACAGGAATTATCGTGCTTTTAGGTAAACTTCTCACTTTTCATTATATCAACATATTTTATCCTGGCCATCAATCTAATTATAGCAACATTATTCCCTAGTTTTGACTCTATAAAAATGCTAGGCTCTTGGGGTCAAGTGTTCTGTAACCTGCTTATCACTCTTTATTTCTGGATGGGATTCAAAAGAAAAATTTAAAAACTACAATAAAGTATTTACATCACAGCTGCAATATAATTGCACTAAAACTATTGGGAACACACTTGAACCCTGATAGAACGGCTCATGATTTGTTCTTGCCTCACAGGGGCACAATATTTTACATAATTTTTTATACAATACAATAGGTTAGGTTTGAAAAATTCGCATTACAAATGTCACATTCACTTCCAGCAGGAAATGTGCAACAATATGTGACAATACTGAATAAAATGTTGAAACATGTTTTCCTTTTGTTTTACTTTACTCATTTTTGTAATACAACACTGGTTACTGGAAAATGCCTTACAGCTTTATTCAAAACACATGTTCAAAGATTTGAATGAAAAAAACTTTGACTCTCTCTGGAACATCTAACCGATATATCATTGGTGTGCTTTAAATTTTTTTTCTTACTGTCAGGAACACTTTTATGTCTTTAAGATTTATTTAAACTAGTTTATTATATAATGAAGCTTGTCAGATCATAAGAACAAAGTCAAACAAGATGTGCTATATCAAAGTATAACATTTAACATATAGATTTAAGTATACATATCAAGTGCAATGCAATCAAGCAAAGTTTAATCTGAAAATGCAAATGCTTCAGATTATTAAAGCCACATCTGTCCTTTGAAGCATAATTTAGACTGTTTATCAAAAAACTATGTGTAATTATTCTCTCCCACCATAGACTTTAGAACAACGGAGTCCTTTTCATAAGAAATTTTCAATTTCACTTTAGAGTTGGGAATTTAAATACTTAACCACCAAAGAATATAAGAACATAAATGTAAAATTAAAAATCTTTACAATGTATCATAGTATAATTGCTATGTTTGATTGGTAAATCGGGGTAATATTTCAAAAGACGTTTCTCCAGGGTTTAGTACAAATTCTAAATGCCTTTGGAAATCAATTCAACATAGTTCCAACATCAGAAATGTGTTGTGCTTAAACATAATATTAAAAATTTTAAATATAAAGCATTATAATACATTTGGTTTTCTGCTTTAGCCAACAGAAAACCATCAAAAGTGTCATTTTAGCTAGTAAAGTAGAATTCTCAAGCTCTAGAAAAATATGATAGAGCTTTGAGTTCTAAATATCCAAAGTTCTTAAGCTTTAAATTTATAAAATAATAAGTTTCTGTTTTAGTCCATTATGATTCCTTATGTACATCCATGAATCTCCATACCATTCTCTTAAATATATTCACTGAAAAGGTACATGTATGGCCTCAGGCAGCATTAAGTCTGAATATCTGAGGATGAAGGGGTTCATTGAAATATTATTCTAGAGCAGACCTAGTGTTTGTGCAAGGCATAATCTTTTACTGCACATAGAAGAACTGAACGTGACATAGAAGCTTTGTGCTCTTGTTTATAAAATCTACTGAAAATGAGGGCTCATTTTATCTTATATTATAAAGACTCACTTTGATAAGTCTTATTATAAAGCAGCAAAAATCTATACATTTAATTGGACTCCCTGAGCTATGTAGTTAAGCTTAAATTTAAAAATTAAATATGTATTTTGAATCCCCGCTGAAAAATATTAAGAAGTGTTTTGCATTCAAGAGTGAAGACTTAGTGCTGTGATTCCAGATCACCAAGGCTTCCTATACAAAGTAGTGCTGACCACAGTAGCACAAATTCTGCTTATGCATTCAAATTCAATCTACAATGCAATCTACAAACACTGTAAACTCTCTATTATTCCATCAATATTTAGATTCTTATAAATTGTAATCTGCCTTCAGTAATTTACATGGGGCAGAAGACAGAAAGTGATGGCTGAAGGAATTTCCATTTGAGGGAATGAGGGTATAGCAATCCCCACCACCATAAAGGGAGGAAAAAAAAACTCCACTTGCCTTAAAATTTTTAGAAATGTATTTTGTTACACCTCTGTGATTCCACGGGGATGGGGGTGGGGACACTGCTAGATGACAGCACTGATTGTATTTAATTTTTGGAAATAAAATGATGTCAATAGTTTGATGGATCAGTTAAAGAACAAACACAATTCTGCAATATTACAAACTCTGCTGTCATCTATTTGGAAAAGGAAATTGTTGACAAACGTAATGTAGGCTTAGTACTTTATTTCCTTTCCCTGTGTTTAGAAAGTTTGAAAATATTTCTGAAACCGTAATGCTAACTCTTCAATGAAGTCAGGAACAGCTTCGAAGAAAAAAAATCTACTTTCAACGTGAGAAACAATTGGTATGTGGAAATTTTATGTCCCAGGAAACACCTGAAATCACCACAACCTTTAAGACATACCAGCGATGGATCTAGAACGGCTAAGGCTCAATCAGCCAGGGCAAGAAGGAAACAGGATGGAAAAGAGGAGGAGGCAGGGGCTGAATTAACACGTAAGCATTTCAGTAGATCCTGCTCTTCTCATTTTCCTCCCGTTTTACAAATACCCAGAGGCATTTCTTTGCAAATTCTAAAAATAAAGTAATAAACTTTAATTCCTCAACTTTCATAATATTTTGACGGATTCTTCCAACTTTAATTTCCTTTTCGTAATGGTAGTGTGATTTGCATTATGTTACATTGCTTCATTTTGCCATAAAAAAGTTAATCCCCAGAGAACTGCTCTAAAATTATGCGCTACTTTAATAGACATCCCCTCAGAATTGAATAAAAATAATTTTCTCATTGTAATCGTATCCTCTAATGGTTAGTAAGATCTCACCATGGACCTGTATTTGAAGCCAGGTTTGAATTTTTGAAAAGAAATTTTGAATGATATTCCCATAATGGGTTCTTAATTCCTTCTCTCTCTCTCTCTCTCTCTCTCTCTCTCTCTCTCTGTGTCTCTCATACACACACACACACTCACACACACAATAATTTATATAAAGGAAATGAGCAGAACTGGTTTATTTAAAAACTGGGGAAGTTATGAAAATAAAAAATCACAAAGTTACTTGGTTACCTCAAGTAGAGAGGCAGTGTCCTTTTATTTCTCCTCTATAAAAGCTCTGGCCCATGGAAGGTAAAATAGTAAGTAGAACACTCATGATAAAACCTGCTCCAAGAACACTACAATGGAAGAAAACCAGAGGTACACAGGTGTGAATGGAGTAAGCTCTTCAAAGCAAAGAATTAGGCATTTTATTAAAAACATTTATTATCTTACCAGGTGTGGTCATCTCAGTAACACAGAAGGCTGAGGCAGGACAACTGCAAGTTTGAGGCCAGCCTGGGTAACTTAGCAAGACCCTGACTCAAAGGAAAAAAGGGGATCGGAAGGTAGCTCAGTGGTAGAGCACCTGAGTTCAATCCCCACTATCAAAAACAAAAAACAACAACAACAACAAATTCTCTCATTTGCCTTCTGTCAAAGTCTGTGTATTCTGAAGTTTCTTATGATCTGGATTTCACATATTGATACACAGGCTTTCACATATTGATATATCCTAGAGCTACAATACTACGTCAGGGAATAATACACTTTTGAAAAATGGCAAGAAGCAATACAACACTGGAAATGATGTTAACAGATGTGAAAGAGGATAAAATGGAATATGGTAGCTGGTTAGCTGCAAAGTCACTAAGTGCAGAGGATGGACCTTCCACAGGACAAGAAACTAGCCTTATACAGAGTTTCTTTGCTCTGCTCTGACCTCACTGTGTAAATAACCCCTCCCTTCTAGCACACCGAAGGTTCTCTGTTATCTAAGCAAAGAGGGTAATTATTTCTCCCACAGGCTGATCAAACTGAGGTTCTTCCTGTCACCACCAGAAGATCTGCTGTAACCTTGGTAACCTTGGGAGCAACAGAGAGGTTATCCAGGTGTGGTGCCCCTGTGCAACACAAAGAAGAAGCAGTGAGGCACCTCTCTGGCTTTCACGCCTACAGAAGTTCACCACCAAGACTTCATTGTTCTTTTCTCTAGAATACTTCACAGGCGAGGAGTGACAAGCTACAGCATTGTTTTTGTTTCTGAGTTTAAATTTCCAAAATACTAATGGCATAGTGATTTATATAACTGTACCTCATCAAGATACATATACAGGCTTTTTTCAATGCATGTTTTTGAATAGTCAACTTATAATTATCTTCAAAGGATCAGATGCCCTGCAGTTTATTTCTGACAAATCATCCGTTTTATTGTTTCTGACAACGTTACCCACTCTGCTTAATTAAACAGTTTATTTACATAAATGGGATATTTGCTTAATCTAATCCAGGATTTTAGGAGGGAGAAATGCTTTAGGAATAAAAATAATTTTCCCTTGCATATACAAAGGAATGAACAGGACCTCCACATAAGTGTTGATAAAAATTAACTTGCAGAATAAAATGGAAGTAGTGATAAAATTGAGTAGAGGGACAAGGTGTAAAAGCAAGCAGATTCCAGCCTTTTGAGTCACATATTAACTGTGTGGTTACTTTGTCTAAGTTATGAAGAATTTTCAGGTTAGAGACAATCTCCCATGAACAATAAACCCCTTGCCAAAGCCAAATGCAAATGATTTTGAGAAACTTTTACATTTCCCAACAGCACAAGAAAACCAAAGAGAAGAGCAGAGCAGTTACCTTAGCAAAACATGAGAAGCAGAAGCAAAGTTCATGCTACACTGATGTTTTTTGTTTTTTTCCTTTATAAAGTACACACACATAGCGGGAGAAAGAAGCTGTAGAACTCATAATGTATTTTGAAAAAAAGGATATACAAAGACTATTACTTGTCTTCTTAAAAGTCGTCATACTTGAGTTAAAACACCCCCCCTCACCACCACCAAACACTGAACCAAACAAAACTCCCAATTGACAAGATGAAACAGTGTGAAGTGGCCCAAGATTCTTATTCACAATTGCATAACAGGCTCCTTGATCTTCAATATGCTTGGCAGCAACAGCATGAGCAGATATTGTGCAAGTTACAAATTAACCAGCACATCATTAAATGGTGCTTGTCTTCAGTAAATTGGCTAAAATGTGGGTATTTTTTTTTTTTTAGTTATGACTTTGCCCATAGTGTCTAAATACATATAGGCATAATCATATTATCACTTTTCTTCCAAAGAATATCACTGGGTTACAGTCAGGTTTTTGTTTGTATACCAAAGACTACACTATATCAGTACTACCCATTGGCTGTAGCTCTAGCCCAGTTCTATGAAAGCTTCTGGAAATATAAATCTCTCAATTAATTTCATTAAAGGTTACTACTAAAACCATATTATTCCCATGTCTCCTGCATATGGTTTTGTCTTTAACAGCTCAACTAACTATGAAAGGACAGGATTTTAAAGACAATGTGTCTTTACTTCTCTGGCTACAAGGAATACTAGAACTGTCTGAGGAATTCTCATTGAGGCAGTCTCCTTTAGATTTTTCTAGCAGCATTAGTAGTGTTTCTACTCTTAAGAGTGGAATGTTCTCTGAATAAGTGACTTTAAATCATACTACTTTAAACTTAATGTACTTCCCAGTCTTTAACTAAGATAAATACATGAGAAATAATACAATGTGTAATCAAAATAATTTTTGCAAGATCCGATAGCTATCCAAATTTGAAAAAAAATGGAGTTTTGTGTACTTATTTGTGTTCCATTTACTTGAACATTTAATGCATTTTTTATATATTACAAATATAATTATGTAGGTGGGCATACAAATCCATTAAAGATTGTGCCTAACTACAGTTACAGGCATGTATGTGAGTAATACGAACAGAATAACAAGTATTCGTGTTTCATTGCAATCAGACATTAGTTTGTTTTAAAAAAATAAGTCCCTTTGTTTTGACTGGTTAATGTACTTTTGTCAGAAAGCCAGTCATTTAAGATAACTGAAATAGAAGAATCTTTTATTAAATATGACAATGGTAAATATCATTTAGGAAAAACCAAATAGGTACCAAATGGGGAAGAGGCAGCTGCCAAATTTACTTAATAATGGACTTATCTATGGCTCATGTTCTCTATGGTGCAAAACCTGAATATGCTTTAGGTTTTACTACTCTGTATTGGAGAGCTTCCTTTCAGGTTGTGTTTTAAATGCCTAAGATGTATTAAACAGTCCTTTAGAGAAAGCTGATCTTCTGGGCAATATCTAGACATGGAGTCTTCTCGTCACTGTGGGCAGTACTTGTCTCCACAACACAAAGCTTCAATCCTTGATTAATGCAAACATCACAGAAAGCTGTGGCTGACTTGAGCCATAGCCTAGAAACTAAGAAAACACTTGGATGTTTCTTTGCAGAACATGAGGCAACTGCATCAAGAGTCAGATCAATCGAATTTTTTTTCAGCATCTATCTACCTCATTCTCAGATTCTAGGGCATGCGCTATACATCACTTCCCTTCTACTTATTGTGGATCTTTTAATTAAAGCATTAAAGATGATAGCTGACCTTTCACTTGTGTTGACCAAATGGCTTATGCTTATTCCAATCACCGACATCTATCATCCTTAATTAGCATCTACTAATAAACAGCTCACTTTTGAAGTATATTAATTACTGTTTATGATGTTGGTTCCTATTATCCTCAACGTACAGTAAGAACCGTAAAAAGTCTGGCATTTTCCAGCACTAAGGGGCAGCATATGTTATCTGTGATTCATGTAAGTTGCATTAATATTTAGTGGAGTGACCTGGAATAAACTAAGCATTGTTATTTTATGGCCCTGCAGGAACTGGTTGATTTTCAGCACTAGAAACGAGTCTTTCTGAGAGAGACATGGAAAGGAAACTTTCTAGTAAGGAAATTTCAAAATCATTCGTGTAATGAGTGACAAATCAAAACGATAAAAGAAAATCCCAGGTTTACAAGAAATGCTTTATTCTATACATTGTATAACCACAGAATGCAGCAGACATTCCCTTTTGGGATATTTGTGAGTAACGAGGAGAATCAGAGATTTATTTCCCTGTTAGGACTTAAATAAATGATTTTAAGTTATTTTAATGATTTGGTACCGTGGAGTACTACTGTATGTCACAGTGGTTTCTGTAATGTTTATTGAAAAATTTTCACTCTTCATTGCCAAGGGATTATTACAATAGTCTGCTAACATCACTATAAAAATATTCTGGGAACTAAAGATAACCTTCTTTCTCCACCCACCGAAAAACTTTAAGAGATCAAAATTTGCTAGCAGTAATTCACCAAAAAATGCACTTAAAAATTCTTTCTGAGACTACAATTTACCTCAGTAACTATATGATCGTGATGACAGAACCTTAGAAGGTTTCTAACTTGACATTGTTTAGAACCATAAATCTGTCCACTAAAACCACAAGACCACACTCTGGGATGCAAGAAAAAAAAGGGGGAAAAGAATTTCTAGAGGAAGAAAATTCACCACTTTCCACAAGAGCTTGTTAGCAAGTGTACTATCACAGAACTGAATCACATGCTTTATTTCTAACTCTGCATTAAAATTTTTCCCTTGTTGAATTATCAGTGAAAAGAGAACAGTTTACAGTCCTATCAGGGTGATAAAAGCACCTGTGTTTAAAAATGGTTCACTAAGGAGCCGAAGGGAATAATACAGCATACAGTAGCAACATAAACTTGGTCACCATCTAAGTGATACTGAAATACTAAAGACAAAGTATTTCTGTTAACTGCATATGGAAGATTGAGGCAAAGTTTCAATTTCAAGTAAAAAAAAAATAGTTTTTTTTTAATTTTGAAAAAGTAAAAATAAAAAATGGGGCAGGGGTAGGTGGGAATGTTTTCAGAGACATGTTTGTGAATTTAGCACTCCATTTAATAGACACCAGAGATAAATACTCTGTTTGTTCATGGGTTATAAAAACAGCAAACCATGATGGTACAAGCTCCACTGGTCTCTAAGAAAAAAAAATGGCTTTCTAAGAGGAAATTAAAAATCAAGTATAGAATGAACTTACTTTCTTCCTGAATTAAAATATGGAAATCAGAGAACAAATACTTTTACTGCAGGACTTTTTAAAATCCAAGGCCATAAAGAAAAAAATTGAACAAACAAAAATCGGGTTCATAAAAACGCAAAAACGACATTGAAAAGAGTTCCATGATAATAGGCAATATTTTATGAACTTTTATTGTCATAAAACAAATTTAATCATTTAATGGTTATTAAGTCAGCATGAAGGTGAATAACTGCTAGGGATGCTGGATAGTGACTTTAGGACAAATTTTTGAATTGTAACAGAATCATAAATTTCTTATAATGAATAGAATTATAAACACACCAAATACACACACACACCACATACAGAGTTCACATTTTCCTTCCTTATAAAACCTGGATTACTTTGCTTTTGCAATTAGTTGGTGCCAATTTGGAATTCTTCTTAGAAACTATCATAACTGCATAAGTACCTTTAATTCACTGCACAAAAACCTGAAGTCTATTTAGGTTCAGGAAAAATTGAATAGAAAGCAGTTCAGTTGTCTCAAAAATATATATCATAAGATGGTGAATACATAGGGTTTTCTCTGTTTCTTTTTTGTTTTGTTTTTGGCTACGGGGGATTGAACTCAGAGGCACTGCACTGGGCCACTGAGCCACATTCCCAACCTTGTTTTGTATTTTATTTAGAGACAGGGTCTCACTGAGCTGCTTATTAGCATGTTGCTTTTTAAAAATGCACAGTTTTTAAAAACAGGAACCATTATTCCAAGATTCTGTTAATACCAATTTAATTCTAATAGGAAGATCATTAGACTGAAAATAACCCATCATAGATTGTGCCACTGACATACATTTTAGCTGTTCTATCTCAACAGTGAGAATTTAATACTGGGAATGTTACTTATATCAAAGCACATGTAATGCTTCACATTATGAATCAGTATTTAAAAGTAGTCAGTGTTACACCCCAGTGTAGTAGAAGTTCTACATCTCTAACCTGTTTTCACATTTACCAACTATGATATGCTCTAGTTCATAGTTAAATAAACTTGAATAATGGAGAGTAGGTAACAAAACAAGGAACCAAAATAAACTGTTGCAGATTTTTAAATATAAAACATACTCTACCACAAATGAATGGTCAGAAAAAATATTTTTACTTGTTTAAATACAAGGAAATCATGTATAAAATGTTAAACCTGATTCATTAAGTACAAAACAATTGTGTTGGGAATATCAAGCTCAAATTGGGACTAGTAATTAGCACAAAAAGATATCAGAGTACGAATTACTTCCCTAGGAAGCATGGCAGGCTTTGACTCATGAAGTATAGCCAACTAATCAACCTTCTATTCAACATATAGCCTGTGGCTCCTCTTCTGCCTCCAAGCATCTATTTTTGAAGAAAATCATATTGTAACAAACAAGTAATTCTAATTGAAAATGCAAGAAAGAGCCAGGCGGAAATTTAGCTTCTGCCTAACCAGCAAGCAGTTCTTCCTTTATCTAGACTTTGCAATTTTAGGTTCTCAATATTTGCACAAAATTATGAATTTTTATAAATGTTTGAGTTTCAAAAGGACAAACACAATCAAGCAAAAGATTCACAGCTGATACAAAGATGCCCTTGATTTCAATGAACAGGAATAAAGACCATTACCTGCCATTTCTGAAAACATCCTCGGAATAAAGCTCAAAAAACACAATGCACATTTACGCTTCATCTCCAGGTAATAAATATGTTGCAAACATATCAATTCCTTCAAATGTCTGCATTTTTGAAAAACTCAACAAAATTAGAGCCATTATTTTAAAAGTCACATTATGAATTAAATTTTATACTTTCCACTACTGAAATATAGCAATGACACAAAGTTAGTTAGAACAGCATCCTCAGTATCCACATCCATCCTAAGTTAAAAAAAGAGAAAAAGCACCTGAGTGGATTCAGGGAGAAATACAGAAATACAGAAATATTAGTGCAATATTTATCATTTTGCAGATATGAAACTGGGGGAAAATGAAGTGTTAAGAGCATGAAACTTGGAATAATAGAGCACACTGATAATAAATATGTCACAGAAAGTGACATGACCATTAAGGAATTTTTTTTTTCTGAAAATAAATTAATCAGGGATATGTCGGAGGTGACCAATATCCTAATGTAGTTTTCAAACCCCATATGCACCATTAGCTCCGGAAAAGTTGGGTTCCCTACATCTTCCAGAAGTCCATAAGAATCTAGGATTGCCCTTATATCTTTAATTCCATGGAAGGTTTTCTAGGAGTCTCTTAACTGTTCACCCCACTATTTCTTTATCACTGATAAGAAGACAGAAATGGAAAATACCCCAGAGACAAATGTTCAGCTCACTGTGGTAGATACACATGCTTCTCCAGCTTCAATCCACAATCCGGGAACTAAGTCATATCTTTTAGATGTAAAATAACCATGGTCTGCTCCATAGGCTGAGTTACCCAATAATAAGTTCTATCAGAAAATGGCCTCTTGCTTCTATCTCTGCATTACAGCATATATTAAAAAAGGGAATAATTCTTACTACAAGGACATCTACTTCTCAGTCTACATTCTTTTTGTTCTTTTAACATCATGTGCCCCTGACAACGATAGATTTCTACGTTGTCCTTTTTCATGCCTGCACAGTTATCTATGCTGTTTTAACCCAGTATATTCAGCAAAAACCATGCTGTCACGTTTCAATTGCTTTCAGTCTTCTTCTCTCCCTATCCTTTCCTTTGTCCAATACAAACAATAACAATGAACATCCACAAGCTTAATATTTATTTTGACTGCATTACCAGAAGTGGACATATGAGATTTCTAATAAAGTGTGCTGATCTAAAATTCTGCTCTCAATTATCAAATTAACATTTAGAAAGATATAACAATTACATCAAAGAACTACTTAGAGTATACCTTTATAATGTGACGAAAAATAGAATTTCATTTTTATTTAAAATTTATGTTTTTGATAAATAATGAGGTTGAAATTAAATTGCATGCTTAATGGCTATATTTCTTCTTTTTTGAATTTTATTGGCTCAGTTTTAGTTCCATAGCTCAGTTTTTTTCAGGAAACAAATGTTTTTAACACATTATAAATTGAATCATAAAGACTATAAATATTTCTAGCCTTTTTACATTGTTTGCTTTCCATATGCTGTTGGGGAAAACAGATTTTCAAAATGAGCACAAAGGATGCATTAAATTCTATTTTAAAAAATATCATTCAGTTAAGTTTCAATAAACAGTTTCAGAATACACATGTTTTGAGGGGATTAACTAATAAAACAGGTATGATATCCTGACTTCACTTTATCTTTTCAAGTGATCTAAAGAGCATTTAAAAAATAATTATAATACCTTACATAGTCAATACAATTATTATTTAAATAATGGATATTTATCAATTCAGTAAATATTGAACACTTAAGACTATGGTGAAATTAAATGTAGACCCTAGTCTCACATATCTTGTATTCAAATACAGGTGGCACAGTTATCACTGCAATTCAAGTGAGATAATACTAACTGAATTAAAGATTACTTTGAGTTGGAAAAGTTTTTTTTTGTTTGTTTGTTTCTTTTGTTTTGTTTTTAGAGGAAATGGTATCTGACCTGGAACTGACTGACACAAGCAAGATACAGTGGTCTGTATGGTGAATGAAATAAAATAAAATAAAATCAAGAAAAAGAAAATTATCTTTTTCCCTGTGATCCAAGAATGGTGTTGATCAGTGGGGGGGAATAAACATCAAAATAAAAAACAAAAATCAAAACAATAAAACAAATGAATAAACAAACAAAACCCACTACAGTCAATTTCTTAATTAATTTGGTCTTTACAAATTCTGTACATCAACTGCCCCTCTTTTCAGGATTGTATCTTTACACTGAAGGACATCAAAAATCACTGTCAGCAAGAAGGTATATAGTATATATTATACAGAATGTATGTGGAACAAAAAGGAAATGAAGAGAAGCTCTTATATACAAGTAAGTCAGCTTGTCATTAGCTTCTGGTCTTTTTTTTTTTTTTCCAGAGAAATACAGTTCACAGAATGTAGCTATATTCCTATTTGCATGTGTGTTATGTGAGGACTCAACCCAGGGTTTAGCACATGCCAGGTGAGGGCTCTACCACCCAGCCATCCCTCATGAGTTTTGCTTTTAATAGATAACTGAAGCCAGAAAAATGAGCAATGACAATCTGACGTAAACCCCAAATGCATTTTTTAGAAGTTTCTCTCCATAGCATTTTCTCACAGCATCAGAAAATCCTTAAAATAGTGTTATGTGCAGAAAGAACTAGATGACTTTACAGTTCCCAGATTCTATGACGGTCTGTCACTCCCCACTGGTGGATGGACTAGTTTCAGCAAGAAAGATCAAAATTAATAGGGCTTGGGAAAGCAGATGTCTTCTTCAGTTTGTTTCTACTTGGGGAGAGATATGATTTTATTTTCCTTTCTTTCATTTTTTTCCCTTTCATCCCCCCCCCCTTTATTCTATTGAATGCTATCACAGATCAGAAATCTACCTGGAAGATTGCATGAAAGTGAGAAACACTCGTCTTAAATATCTAATTACTCACTGGAAGATGCATGCATACAGAGGATGCCTATATGATGTACACACTTGTACCACTATTTTTAATCCCATTCATTAACAAGTTTTAAAATAGAATGCTTCTTTTAAAAGACTGCTTTCTAGAAATGATAATACTTGCATGCAATGAACCTCTTTATAATTGTCAATCTAGCATAATTAGTTAACAGGGTTTGCTGTTGTATAATTTTTCATGCTAATGATTTGATTCAATATGAACCCTAAATTTATGTGCTTGTCAGCCATAAAATAAGTTGGCAGAATTATTAACATTGTTTAGAACAAAAGGTTTACTACAGAATACTTAAATATATATTAGATTAAAATAAAGTATTAAATGCCACTCCTCTTTGTAACATTAGATAGAGAATCATTAGGTTAGATTTATTTTTTTGCTATTGGTTGATGTTTGCTTTTCCTTTTCTGGAAATATGCTGTTGGTCTTTTTCCAAGTGCCAGTCCCCCTTTAAAGTTTCTAATGACGAAAAAAAAAAAATCAGAAAAAAGCAACTAATTGGCAAGTAAGACATGTATATAGATTTGACTTGTTCACCCACTTTGGGATCAGAAATTTTATGCTTATAAATAGTTCTTCTAAAGACTGGTTGCCACCAAGAATTAACAAATCTAAGAATCAAAGTGTGACCTCACCAAATATAATTCATGGAACACATGGTATTTAAATTCCAATTTGCCTCAACACCTTTGTGGAGTCACCAAATGGTCCTTTGATCTTCACCAACCTCACCACTCTCCTGCAAGGATTCCAATACCGAGTATGATCTTACTAATCCTTACAAATTACAAAGGTTTAGAATATGCTGAAAGTGGAGTGATACTTTCATAATTCAAACACTAGAGAGCCTCATTTAACTGTACCAGATCATCAAAAACTAGGGCATAAAAACTATTGTGAGAACCCTATTCATTCCAGAATCTGAGCAACTACTTTCACTCAAGAAGCTCCTGTCAGCTCATCACAAATAAAGAGAACTATTTGTGGAACAGAGATCGACTATGTTTAGGACTGCTTTCAAGAACACAGTGGAGACCTGGAGAAGTGTATCTGCTGAGAACCCGATTCTTTTTTTTTTTTTCCCTGAGTTTTTCTAAAATGTTTCAGTATAGCTCAAATTTCAAACTTTTGGCCTGCTTCGATTAAGAAAGATTCTACTGAGCACCATGACAGATCAGGTGCTGCAAAAGGAACTGCGAAGAATATAGAGATGAAAAGCAGGCCTTGGGAAATTTGGGGATAATCAGGAAGAGTATAAGGTACAAATATATAGAATACAGGGCAAGATAGGACAGGATGTTCACATGTCTTTTGCAAAATGCTCACAGAGTACAGACGAGGAAATGAATTCTTAGGGTAATGGGGACTTTCGGGGAAGCTGAAACCAAGACCCTAAACCGATAACACCTTACTGGCCCATTCCCCAAATCTGGGCATTAGTTTAGCTTTATAAATGACAGCTTTCAATGACAACTAACCAAATGATTTCTAACGAAGGTAAATATATGTATGTTTAGACATTTAAAGTCCTTAGCTTGCCATATTTTGTCGAAATAAAATAAAAGCTAATCAATAAATAAAAATTGATTCCACTAAATGATAACTGAACATTTAAGGTCAATTCTGACTTTGAAAAATTTTATGGTTATAAATCAGCGAATTAATTGTACTTTACAAAGGAGTTTCCCTTGCCTTAATTGCTAAGACTACCTACAATATTTAAAGCTAGAAAACAACGCAATAAAATCTCGAGTAATGGCTCCATCTCCTTTTGCAAACACCACAATATCAGGAGAGCACAGCCCTGCCCCCACAATTTTAAGTCAGAAAGCAAATCAACATGGGCTTTTAGTGTTCCCTAAACCCCAACAAAGTCGGGACACATCAATTTAATAGAAGAAGGAAATCCCTAAGGCAGCGTAACTCCTTTGAATTCTTTTTGGCTCCTTTCATCAAAGATCAAATCTAGAGAGAATATGAAAACAGCTTCAGTTGACCATCAACGTGGTTACAGCAGCAAAGGAAACAAGAATATAACTTCAATAGCCAGGATCCATATCCTGTGGGCATTTCCGATCAAAGAGCTCCACCTTAACTGAAACCAAAATGCACAGAAAGCCATGGGAAAACCCAGAAAGATTAATGTAATTATTTCCATGTGATCGATATAACTGGTTATATAACTTACTATCTTCTCTAATAAGCAGTAGCAACGTGGCATCTTCCTATGCCACCGCCCTGCACTGTAAATACACATACACTAGTATACCACCAATGTGTGTCTTGCCTTCAATAGGGCAGAATTAGTGCTTTATGCATCCTTACACTCCTAGCTCTTGACATAGGTCCACCATCAAAAAGCTGAATGAATGAAGTGACAGAGATCAGAAAATATAATTATTGGGATGAAAATATCCTAGACATCATATTTGGACTTGTATTTTTTAGTTTAATTCTGAGTATCCCATGTAAAAGAAATAATCACCTCCAATGTACAGATAAGATTTAAGCTCACAGATGTTGAGTAATTTGCCCAAGATCACATGGCCAGTAGTTTGCAAGGTCAATATTCAAGTTTTGTCTGATTCTCAAGCCTATTCACATAAATAATGCAGGCACATGAGAAACACACTACTTATTCTTTTTTTTTTTTACATAAAACTATAACCAGCTAAAGGTATAGGCACATATCAGGTTGTAAATTTAGTTCATGTAACATAATGTATCACAAAAACAAAATTATGCTTATAATCAGCGCCTGCTGGCCTCTAAATAGATGTTTTTTTGTTTGCAAGGTATATAAATGGTAACAACTGAGTTTCCTCCCAACAGGATACCACAAAAAAGAAGAGACCATATTTCCAGGATCCAAATATGCTTTCCTCATGTGTTTGGCTCATAGTTGCTCTATAAAATGTATTTAAAAAATAAAAGCAATTAAAAAAAAATAAATAAAATATATGTTCTTCCCTCTTACTCACTGTAATGCCATAATCCTGGAGAAAAATAAAACAATGTAATTCCTGTTCTAGACTGGAATGAGAACATGAGGAGTCATCTTTTCTAGAATAGTGAAAGCATAATTTTTTCAGTAAAATAAACGTGGATGTGTCTCAACACAAGCAGACCACCCCCACATCAGAAAATCTAAGCATTCACTCCACACTTTTCATTAGCATAAGCCGGAAATAAGGTTATGGCAGAGAAAATACAGGTGAACACAGCACCATAATATGACCACCCTGTGTTTAGTTTCAGTATCTATTATTTAATTTTAAAGATTTCTAAAAGTTTAAATATCCTATATTTCAGAGATGATAAATTTTAGTCTTATGACACAAGTCTGAGAGAGGCAAGTCAAATATAATGTCCCCATGATAGAAGGAATGTCCAAATCACTGAGAAGTCAAAGGCTTCTTGAATACTGTCCTGCAAAAGGCGAAAAGGACAAGTCAGTTGGCCTTTGTCCTGTTTCCTTTCAGCTCTTTGGAGTCTTGCTTCCATATCTGAGTTTGTCATCTGCTTAGTGATGCCTTATAAAAGTACTCTTTTTCAAAGAAGCTCAGCTTCGACTAAAACTGCTTTGTAAATTACTTCTTCCTGGAAATAACACCAACTAATGTGAGATCCTACAATGCCATCTTCAAAATTTGGTACTTGAGGAAAGATGCTATATTAATTTTCCAATTTTATCTCATTGATAGACATGTTAAAAAACTCCCAAAATAGTACTGATGCATTCCAAGACATCTTCCAGGAAGTACTGTTGAATGAGGAAAACACTATTCGGCTATCATCAATCTTGAAAAATAAGTGGTTCTGAGGCACTGCCTCTAGAATTACATTTCCTTTGGGGGTTATATAATCTGAAACTCCTTCTAAAGGGCAGAATTCTAAGATGGCCCTCTGAGATTCCTGGTCCCTGAGGTACACATATTTTCTCCAACTTATTTGACAACACTGTTCTAGGAACTACTGGGAAGGGATTTTTTCAGATGGAATTATGGTTCCAAATCAGTCAATTTTCCAGCAGGAGATTATCCAGGTGCCCTTAAAGACCTCTAGCTGGTCTCAGAAGAGAACATCAGAGATGTGCCTTACCTACCTAGAAGAAAGCCAAAATTTGGGGGGCCATGTGGCAAGGAACTCTCCAAAGAACCTGAAAGTGATCCCTGGCCAATAGCTGGAAGGAAAATAGAGACCTTACTCTCCTACAGCTGCAAGGAAATGAAGTCTGCCAACAACTAGTATGCTTGGAAGAGGACTCTGAACCCAGGAGAGCCACAGGCTGGCTGACACCTTAACTTCTGCCTAGTAAGACCCTGAAAAGAATATCCAGTCGGGCTGTCCCCTAGTCTTCTGACCTACGGAGAATCTGAGATTATAAATTGGTAGTATTTTAAGCTGCTAAATTTAGAATAACTTGTTACACAGCAACAGAGCAACACTTTTTCAATGTGTTCCAGGCCTTTCTGAATCAAATACATAGTCACTGTATTCACTTGTATGTAGTCCCAGTATATACTGTCAGTATTATCTATAGACACTACCTGGGGGTCATGTTAAAAATCTTTGCTTCTTGAATACTGATCACAAGTTTAAATCTAAATTTATGGTGGAATAGAGGGAACAAGGCACAGACATAGGGTTAATAGGTCAATATAAACCTAAGCACAAGTCATTAGACACTTTGGACTGGGGCATGATATGATTAGGAAAGCTTCTCCTAACAGAAGCCACAGGATGGGTAGGAGAGAGGAAATCCACACAAAGGAAAAACAGGTAGTAGACTGGAGGTGATCGAATAGCAGAGGAGGGAAGAGGCTCCCTCTGAGAACTGGGAATGAAAAAGAAATTAGGCATGACACATTTGAAGGAAGATTAGATAAAATTATCTTTTTCCTCATGCTGTTATAATATGTTCATATCTAACTTAGACAGTGGGGAAATCTTTGCCATTCATTCTTGCAACAAGTGTTTATTGGGTACCACTTATGTGCCGGGCACTACTGCAGCAGAGAAATACGGCAGAGAGCAAGGGAATGCCATGCCTTTAAGGAGATTCCCTTCTGAGGGAAAGCAGAAAATAAGTAAGGAGAAAAATAAGTGTGTGTTACTTGTCTTTGACTCCTCAAAGTCTAACACTATGGAGTGAATACACAAAAACAATAATTTATGAGAGATTTGGGTGAAGGATAAAGAGAAGTTGAGCATAATTCTGAACTATTTGTACAAGAGAGGCTGAAGAAAAGGAAATGCCATTGAAAGAAACAAAACCTGAAAATAAACCAGAAATAAACTACCCTTGCTACTGTGTCCTCATCAATAAAACGAGCATAATAATAACTGCTTTATAGGGGTGCTAGGAATAAAGAAGATAAATACAACAGTGATTAGAATGGAGCCCAAAACACATAAGAATCAGTATGTAAGCATAAGTAACCACTATAATTAATTGCTCTTTTTTATAATTAATAGGAGCACTATTTATACCACTTCCTCAGGGTATACAATAAATGCAATTTCACAGGCAAACAAAAGAAAACAGGAATCAATTCCAATGATTCATTCACATACATCTACTTAAAATTATGTACATAGATATATATGCACTTTCTAACTTATTAGCCATTCTACACAGATAGCTTATATAAACTGAAATTTGCAAATTCAGAATTTGGTTTTAGTACTGATAGAAACTTGTGCTACAGGTGTCAGTTCCTACAACTTTCTAATGATTCATAAATAATCTAGTCCACTATGATAAACTGGCTCAAAAAATAAGTGAGCCAGGTGTGGTAGCGTACACCTGTGGTCCCAGGAGCTCAGGAGGCTGAGGCAGGAGGATCACAAGTTCAAAGCCAGCCTCAGCAACAGCAAGGCACAGAGCAGCTCAGTGAGACTCTGTCTCTAAATAAATACAAAATAGGGCTGAGGATGTGTCTCAGTGGTTGAGGGCCCCTGAGTTCAAACCCTGGTACTGGAAAAAAAAAGAAAGAAAGAAAGAAAGAAATCACGGAAGCACACTATTTCCTGGAAATACCAGTAACAAAGGACATGCTTTAACTCTTTTGTGACAAAATACTAACTTTTGGCTCAATACCATCCCAGAAGCAATATGACATAAATCTCAGTCTGTGAAATGGAGTCTTAGGCCTAATGGAGTCTGGCCAAGTGATTATCAATTACTGTCATTTTTTTCTTCATAAAAACAACAGAAGTTATAATGGCTGCCATGATTCAGTATTTAAGTGAAGATATACAATTTACACAAGTGAAAGAAGCATATCTGAATACTAACAGAAGATAAGGTGCAACAAAGAATTTACAACCACAGTTAAAAGTTAAAACTTAGACATTCCCACTTCTAGGCACAGAGCTAGTGTACTTCAGAGCCACTCACAGGGAGGACTACAGAGCATGGCTTTCAGCCTTGTTTATTTTAATTGTTATTGTTGTTCTTATTTTCTTTGTGTCGGGGGCTAGGGGCATCATGATTGATAAGTCAATCATATTGCCATAATATAAGTACAACCACCAGTAAACCAGCAGTTTGTACCAGTCTCCCTAGAGTGTTTTCCAGACTACATTTTTCCTTTTCACTCAAGATGACTTTGGAAAATTCATACAGAAAGGCAGAAAATGTGACCTATAAGGATGAAATCACACCCTGGGAAAATTCGGAATTAGAATCATCAGCTCATAAGTAGTTGACAATCACTATAATGGAGGGTAAGTTATGTTTGTTTCAATGCTTTAGAAATGTTCTCATAAAAACACAGAGTGCATGCTCTTTTTAGTAGGTCACAACTATATCTACTGTTTTCCTTCTATGGTGACAATATTCTGTCTTCCAGAAGTAGAGTCATAGTGATTTTATATATCCACGGCATGAGAATGATGTTATTCGTGTACTGAGAAGCAATCTACATGACGTACTGTGGCCTGGCCTTCCCATTCTCCCTATTCAGTCCTATTCTTGTTCAAACTTGGATATATACCTGGCTTTAAGAGAATTACATGGTACATACATTTTCAGTTAGAAACAGATGTGATACACGGGATACTAGCAAAATGTTAGCATCTTTCATCACCACATGTGGGACCATATTTTCTTATTTAATTTTGGTGTAGCCACATTGCCCAATTACTCCCATTATACAAAACCAAAACTAAAATTCTGATTGAATTCTAGACTTAAAAAGAAACAAGTTTTAAGAAAAAACAAATTAAGGGTCTTTTTTTCCCCCTCTTAAACTCTACTTCATAGAAAAGACAGAGTTTTTCCTGCAGCATTCAATCCTTTCCAATTAAGAAGTTTTATAGCATCCCATTGTTTGACAGAATTCAATTCAGCAATCACATTTTTCTTGGTTTACTAGTAAGGAGTTTGGTTTTTAAACATTAATTAAAGAGTGTACATTTTGTTTCCATTTACTTGTATCAGAAGATTTTGAGTTATGATGCTCTGAGGCTACATTATGTTTTAATTTCAAAGAGTGACTTCAGGCAGGATGAAAAAGTATATCTACGACTTTTTAAAAGGGCTCCTTTAAAGTTGTCATGACTTTTCTAAAACACATTCAAATTATAATTATGAAAACTTTGAACAAATAAGTTATTTTACCACTCTTTTATATCTCTGGCATATACAAATATGACTTTCTTGATCCACTTGAAATTTAAATTTTTAACAATGTTTTTTTTTATGCCATTGATCAAACTGTATTGTGTTATAGGTGTCCTTTCAGCCCTTGCTAGGGCAAACAATGTTACTGACCTTCCAATTTTTTTTTTCCTCCCCTTAAATGTAAGAGTAGAAGAAAGCAAGAATGAATTCATGTCTGTGGAATGTGGGTGATGGTTATCTCTATATTTTAATTCCATTGTTTTTCAATTACATTTTTATATAGATATCAGTGCAAGGCACCCACAGGGATTCTGTCAAACAAACTTCTTATCTAACCAAGACAAGGGTATTTTACTGGGGCAAGAGAAGTTTTATAGGGAATTCTTAAATGTCTCATTCCTCATAAAATCCAGATATTAAAATAAGCAAGATAGTAAGATTATGAAATAACTCTTTCCATTCTAATTTTTCCTTAAAATGAGGATAATGAGAAGAAACAGGTATAATTATTATGTCCCACTACATAAATTAAAAATTTCAAATTATAATTCATAATTAAAATCCATACAAAACCTTCTGCATATTCATACATTCATATAACACATGTGTTCTTTCATGCTGGCAAAATTAACTTTCCTCATTGGGCTAATGAGTAATATTTTAACAATTTAGTATTCCAGAGTTTATATTCATACATCCTCTAGTAGAAACTGAAAGTTTAATACAATAACCATTATGTTTCAACCTTTTGTGTCTCTCTGAATCAAATAACTACCTTTCTACAGTTATTATTTTCATCTGTTTGTTATTGCTGCTGTCAATACTTACAGGTTGATCTGCCCAAATAATTCCTCCACCTTTGACCACAAAATTAATCTCATGGAATTGGAAACTGTGATTATTTTCTTAAGAATCATTCAAGTTAATATCAAGAAGTAGAAAAACATTTCCCAGAATTTGGAGGGTTGTATTATTATTCTGTAAACTGGAAAGCAATTGTTCCTTTCTTTTTCTTTCTCTTTTATTTCCCCTCAAATTAAATCCAAGATATCCCATCACTCCTTGAATACAAAACTGGAGAGATCCTTTGTATTTACAATGATCTAATTCCACCATAATCTGAACACACGGTACAAAGGAACAAGGACAACAGCAAATACTGAAATACAGATTCTGATTTTTTCAGTATGACAACAATTCTCTTCTTTCCTTCTGAAGTGCCAACTGGGAGATAAACAAAGTAGACATCTGAATCACCGATGTATGATAATTAGATTTTGCCAAAGATGGTTCCAGTTTTCCCCCTGTGTTGCTTTGTTAATATCATCTTTGATGAGACATTTGTCCTTCTGTCTCTTTCAGAATGTCATAGGTACCTGATGTTGCCAGATTTTATCAGTAAATAAGGCAGGTACTTGTACTTATATACATGGGATTTAAAAGCCAAGATTCCAAGAGAAGTGGCAACAGGAGCAGACCAGTAACACATTACATCATTACTCATCTCATCTTGGTGTACAACTGGCTGGCCTTTGTCCTTTTACCTTGGTGTGTGAATGACAGTCTTTTCTATCATAATGCTGACAGAAAAGAATCATGGGAGACTTGAAGATGCTCCCCTGCCCCTTCCCCAGATGGTAAGAATCCACTAGTGGCAAGGCTACTGGAATTACACAGTGATAAGTACCAAGATGCTAAAGTCAACCAAATCTATTAGAGGTTCATCAACTAAAGATAAATCCAACTGCAATCTTTTGGATAAATAAAATTAGTGGAGAGTTGATATCCTTGAAATATGCTTAATACTTTCATTAAAATTTGTACAGAAGAGTTTGGTAATTATGCTGAGTTAAAGGTGTTTTAAATTTCATACCAGTTCTTGCTTGGCTTCTAATATAAATATATATATATATATATATATATATATATGAATTTGAAAAAAAAATACTGAGAAGTAGAAAACATTGGGGAGAACAGAAATTAATTAATCAGAAAATACTTCAGAGACAATGGATCTACAAAAAAAAAAAAGAAAAAGAAAAGGTACTGACCTTTGGCAGAAGAGGAGAAGCAAGGATGCCCTTGGTCAGAGACTTGGTAGGCATTAACACTCAGAAGTAGGAATGTTCATGAGGTATGTTTGGCAAGAGTCTAGGACAATAACTAGATGCATGTCCAGGGGTTAGTTGTAGGGGCTGACAATCTGGCAGTAATTTTCAGGTTTCTAATATTTGAATATTTAAACATTTTATCAGAAATGGTAAGTTACTAAAAAGTTTCAAATATAACAGTTATATTTATTGGATATTAAAAACTGTATCTATGTATCTTTATCTATAGTGGAGGGGTAGGGGAGTATCTTCAGGCTTCCCAAGGTTCCATTCTGGCATCATAGGGAAGACTATCAAGCAGAAGCTAATTATGTATATGTACATATATGTATAATATATGTAATTATTTAATTTAATCCACAAAAGCAATGATATGGATATGCTGCTACTGGACACTGCCTCTCATAATTATAGGTGAGGAAACTGAGGCTTACACCAGTTAAATAAATGGTCCCAAATCACATGATCAGTTTAGTGGCAGAATCATGATTTAATCTAGGCCTCTCTGAAAAGTAAATGAACAAAACAGCATTGTCAGTGGGATAATAGAACAAAAGTGTTTTTGATGAATAGGAGGTGTAAAATATAAAAACAAGAAAGCCTGTTCAAGATTCCAAGTTCTCTTTGAAGTACAGAATATCACACTTGGCTTCTAGCCTGCACTTAAATATCTGTAGACTGGACTATTAACAGAAGTCTGCTAGTGACAACCTTTTGTCACTTTCTTTGTAAACTTCACATCCACCCTTTCACCACAATACACCATTAGTCTTTAACCTGCATAAATTCTATCCAGTTTTTTAAAAATAAAACCTACTGTAGGTCACATGGTATCAAGTCCTGAAAATATTCTGTCTGCTTCAATCTACATTCTTATATACTGTATTTTAGAAAAGGTGTATCAACTTAAAATACCATCATGAATTTATACTGTTAGAGAGCATACAGGCATGGGTCTTAGAAGAATGTGATTTGAACATGTGAAATTTAATTTTTCTATTTAAAGATATACTTTTAAAAGATGCTATCAATGGAAATGTGTTACAAAAATATTTACATATTTAAATAGATGTTAAGTATTAGTTTTCATAGAGGGCTGTGACATGGAATCATTTTATTTCATGGAAAACACTGATTTATAAAGAAAATTCTGATTCTGTAACAAAAATGTATTTCACATATCTTTCACAAGGTTCTGTCACAGCTCTGAAAAAGTATATTCGATCATTTCATTAACAAAGCTTGAACTCACGCTGGGGCATCTCATGCTGAAGCACTAGATTTAACAATGGGACTGTGAACTCCAGTGTCCATGGCAACAGTAGCTAATTCTTCTTTCCAATCATGGTGGCAATTCTCTCCCATGGCTTGAATCAGTTACAAAACAAAATACTCTCAAAGACCTTTCTGAGCCAATAGCCTTGCAGCTAATCTGCTAATAGGAAATAATCTGCAGCTAATACACACATTCCAGGGCAGCAGCGTGTTTTCTTAATACTTTGTTTCATGGGCCACTTTCCAAAGAAAGCACAGTAAAGAATAGAAAACAGACATTCATTAAAAATAGTATTAAACTACCTGGCCACTACTAATGCCTAAAACTTGCTGCAACTTGCAGAACTCTTAGAGTTTGTTAAAAAGCAAGTGGAGAAGAGGCAATGTAGCAACAGAAAGAACAAAAGCAAATTGCTCATGGCAAGAGGGCAAGAGAAGAGAAGGCATATGTAAAACAACGGATTTTCAGCCGAACTTCAAAGTTCACAAATTTATTTTGCTTCAGTCGTTACTATTTGTACGATCTGTCATCGGATGTACTCCAGCAACAAAAGTCTCAAATGCCTCATAGAGCTTTTTCCCCCCACTGTGGAATAATAGAAATAGTTCAGCATTGAAATTAGTTTTTCACCTCACGGGTCAAAGTTTAACCTCTTGAGTAACTATAATGACTTAAATCATTCTAATTACTGAGAAAAAGCAATCTTCCCCAAAGCCTGATAAAGTTTGATGAATCAGCTCCCAAAGCTCAATACTGCTTTTTGTTCAAGGGAAGACTGGGATGTTTTTGCTTGAGAGGAAAGCCATGAATAATCATAAAGAAAGATGAAATACCTTTTCAACCCACTCAGAGTGGAACTTCCTCCTGTTCGGGTTCGGGATGGCTTGACAGCAACATATCTGATCCCCAGCTCCAGACCCTGAATTCTACCTGGTTCAGAGAGTCTGTGATGACTTAAAGCTTTATGTTGCAACTCTTCATTTGGGTAGAAGTACAGATTCCAATTATTCCCTCTACCTATGCTCCTCTTCCATATTTTATCAGAATAAAACAAAATAAACAGAAATAGAGGAGGAACAAAGTCTTAAAAGTTACAAGAATCACACCACCAAAGGGTATCTATCCATCCCCTTTAAATTCGTTTTATAATTCTGGTTGCTATGACAACATGATGCAACTTTTTATTACCATGGCAATCTGTCACAACTTTCAAAAAACAGTAAGCACTGTTTTATTCTGTTGTTCAATTGCTCCCAAGGAAACATGCTGTTATTTACTTCTGTGATGAAACCTGTACTATCGTTTAATAGGTCTTGTGTCAGAAAAAGAAAAGCCAAATCATGGCAGAAATTGGAGGGGAAAATAACGTCTAAATTAGCCATTTATTCAATGGGACCTTTTTCCTGTTCTTAAAGAATTTGAAATTGGTATGTTTTCCATTTGAAGAATGGAAACTATTTCTTTACAGGAGCAGGTGACAGCTTATGCAAAACAGCATTGATTTACCTTTCCAGCTACTAAATATCCTTTGCTGTCACCTGTGCAACTCAACAATCAAAGTCTTTACAAGCCCAGTCTTTTGCAGAATTAAGGGGCTATGAAAAACAAATGGAATGACCCAGAGGAGCAGATCAAACACAAGCAATGGATTGTACTAGGCCAATCATACTGTTCAAACAAAACTCTAGAGTCCAAAATTTTAATTGCATTGAGCATGGTATATCTTCAATGAACAGACATCTTCAAAAGCCATATCTGAAAAGTCCCTCAGTCCCATCACTTTGTAGTGAAGTCCATGATTTGACTCTTCTTCAGAACTCAACTTCCCTTACTGGTTCTCATGCCTCATAAAATAAATTAATAGCTACATCGGTTGGGCAACTAACTGTGACTTGTCAAATCTTGTGTCGCTTCTGAAAATTCATTAGTTCTCATCCTTACAATAATTATGCAATATCAGCAGTTACCTATATTAGGTTGAAAATAAAATTACAACTTAGAAAATCTAAGAAACTACCAACAGGACTCAGGACTCACTGGCAGAACCACAGTTTGAGCATGTCTCTGGGCTTCAAACCCTTAAGCTATTTTCATCTATTGGGCTGTCTTTTGAAATAAGAGCATTTTCCAGTTCCTATATTATGACAAAAAGTGATAAATGCAACAAGCAATTATTAAATGTGAAAAATATAGCCTACCTTTGGATAATCTTTCTTTCCTTAGCAAACAGGTAATATTTTTTTCTACATCTTTATCAATACCGAAAGACAGAAAAATTAATCACTGTAGGCAGAAAGAAAGTAGTTTTTTTAAAATTTTTTTTTAGTTGTAGTTGAACATTTTAATGTATTTTCATTAGCATATACACCTACTATCCCATGTTTTGCTGCTTAAAGTTTTGGTGTTAAAGATACTATTTTTAATCTCAAAAATAAAAATATATTTTGACACAAGTAATGTTTACCCATGTCCAAAACAAGAGAAAAATACTCATAATACAATTCTAGAAAAAAAAGATAAAATATATAGGCATCAAATGTTAGTTTCCCTTTGCTCATGGCAGTATTCAAATGCAACACAGTTCTGTAATTCAGTTCTCATAGTGATCACAGAAAACACCCATTCTCTCCGTTCACTTTTCATATTTGGGAGACCCCAGTGTCCCCAAGTTCTAACTTTTACCAGCAAGACAGGCAATTCAACAGAAATTAGATAAAGTGATTGAAGTGGAGGAGATGGTTCCACCAGTTCTGTTCAGAGAATAACTGTGGCATGAGCTACTCTTCTCCTAGTTCATATTGTTCAGTTTCAAAGAAGAATAGATCATCAGCTGGCTTGATTATTGACATTACATATGACACAAAAATATCAGAGATTAAAATGGTGCTACATCAATAAGCCTTTGTAAATAACACCTAGTTTATGCTTCAGTTTCAGTTGTGGGCATATATCAATAAGGAATATTCTTGTAAAATTTTATTTAAATGCAAACAAAATCAATGTTTACTGAGAGTCTACAGGCACCAAAAGCACTGAAAGAAACATTCTCAAAGTTGTTAAGGAACTGTGAGCCTGAATGAGCTCCAATCCACATACAAAATTCTTTGGAAATGTGGACTCTCTTAAGAGATGGACCCTGCTGACAGGGAACTTAGAACCTAGAAAGTGAAATGTTAATATAATTTTACAATTAACATCAGTCTTCTCAGAGAACTAAGAGAAACAAATGGACTTAGGAGTTTAGATGAGCCAGGCATGGTGGTGTAATACCAGCAGCTCAGGAGGCTGAGACAGGAAAACTGCAAGTTTGAGGCCAATCTCAGTAACTTAGGAGGCCCTATAGAAATTAGTGAATAAATAAAAAAAGGGTGGAGATGTGGCTTAGTGGCTAAGCATCCACCCCCACCCCCACAAAAAAGACAAATTTTAGGTGAGAAAGGAGAGAAGACTTCATAAAGAATAAAAATTTACTGTTGCTACGTCTTTTAACTAGTTTAATGATCTTGATCTGAAAAGAATTTTGTAAAAGCATTAGAAGGAAAGACTTATATTATTTATTAGTAATGTCTATTACAAAACTCTGTAAAATTGATGTTTTTATTCATTGTATTTCCAGTGTCTGCCCTGAACAATGTCAGAAAGAATTGAGTGTGTTTGTTAAATATTCAAAAGTAGAATTAAGAATTTGTGACTTCAAATTAAGAATTTGTGACTTCTATCCCCTTAGCCTAAACTGTACTAAGGTATTTTGAAACCAATGTTTAAGGATAGGATATTATGAAAATCAGGAAGTAAATGTGCACTACCTGATGCTTCTTTGCTCTTTGGAAAGATGAAATTATTGTCTGAGTAGAAAAATTATTCTAAAATTTAGTTGGGCATGGTGGCATACACCTGTAATCCCAGCAACTCAGGAGGCTGAAGCAGGAGGATTACAATGGGAGACCCTAAACAATTTAGTAAGGCCCTGTCTCAAAATCAAAACTATGAAGGCCTGGGGATGTAGCTCAGTGGTAAAGTGCCCTTGGATTAAATTCCCAGCGTTCCCTGAACCTCCCCCCCCCCCACCAATTCAAATGTATATTGGTCCTCTTATAAGGATAACACAGAAGTTCAAAATCAAGGAGAATAAATTCCTCTTTCAAAAGTAAATTAGTGTCAGAGAGAAAATATCAAATGGATGAAAGAAGACCACACAATGAAGACCATGCCCTTTAATAAGAATAAAATTGACGATGTCTATCAGATACTAATATCTCTTTCTTTCTAATTTTGAAGACCTGAACACATTAGAGACACCAAAAAAGAAAAGCATACAAGAAGAGTAGGAAAAGTCAGTTAATAATACCAGGAATGGAGAAATATTTAGGAAGGGAATTAGAAAACTATCAGAGACAAAAGAACTTGAAAAAAAAAGATGACTTAACAGGTGTAACCTAGGACAACAGACACCATTGACTTTTAAAAAAATTTTTAGTTGTAGATGGACACAATATCTTTATTTTATTTATTTTTATGTGGTGCTAAGGATCGAACCCAGTGCTTCACAGGTGCGAGGCAAGCACTTTGCCACTGAGCCACATACTAAGTTTCAGTAAAGTCACAAGAGAAATTACAGTTGATTCACTGACTTCAAGTCAGCATATATTTACTGAATGGTTTAGGAACATTTCCAATGAAACAAAGCTAAACAAGAAGATTTCATGTTTGTAGATTGAACCTTGGAGAATAGTTTCAGATTTTGGAAAATTTACTTATAATGAAAACAATAAGCCAGAAACACATGGTATAATTAAGTAAAGTAATCCTGAGCCACTGAGATTACAGGTGTGTGCCACTGTGCCCAGCTTGTAAAGTGCTGCTCTAACAATATGTATGTACCATTGATAAATCCATATGCTGTGCTTTTTTAGAGAAAAAATTTTTTGGTCATTTTTGTATGGGCAGTACCTTTCTTTTATGTTAATACCCACTTCATCCTTCCTTGCTTTTTCATTCTTATGAACATTCTACTATCAGGAAGACACTAGCTAGCTTCATCTGTGAAGGGCAAATTTTTCGATTTGGGATTTTCAAATTGGGCTTTATTTTTTTAAAGATCAGGTTTTACTTCTAAACAACATAAAACACATCATACTCCCAAGGAAAAAAGTAGCAGCCTAGTCAGAAGCAGAAGTTGGGACACAGCTTTCTGAATTAATGAAGTCTAAGTCTGGGTACTTTCAACCATTTCCTAAAGGCAGAAGAAATGATGCCATGGCATTTCTGGAAGCTTAAAGAACATGATGAACGAAGATTAAGAGAAATTATTCAATTTGTTTTTGCTGTATCTGAGCAATGTAACTGCTTAGATGGTATAAAGCCATTTTCACATAATTGTAAGGAATGTGGTACACGGGATGTAATGTGAAGCTAATTGTGATACTGGGCTATGAGACAACACCTGAGTAAACACTGGACTTACATTACCTAAAGAGTTCAATGTTGTTCTTTTATCATTGCAAATAGCCAGGGCAGAGTTTTGTCTAATTAGACTCCAACTTCATGGCTACAAAAAACACTAACTGGATGCTTGGCATGGTTTGATACGTCCTCACTGAATTCTGTAAAATCTTCATGCTGAACAACAGTAATTTTAAACAATTTGTAGAGACACAGAAAGAATATTTTTAGATAACATTACAGCCAGTTTATCACTTGATACTTAGGAGACATGGAAAAGGTTATCAGTCATTCATCTGAGTTGAAAATGACCACATGAGAACTTATGTCCAATATAGTCCAATATATATAGTCCAATCCTGGAATATATTCTTGACAATAGTAAGGAACCCCAAATGTGAAGCAGATGAGCCACACAAACTCCATCTGTGTGTAGATCGTGTTACAGGGTAACTTCTTTCACTTATCTTTTTATAGGTTAGAGATGGAGGAGCTAATGGGCCCTCATGACTAGCAACTCCTAACCATATAGCTCTCTCTTCTCCTAGTGTCAGTAGTGGCCGCCACTCTCTTTTGGTCCTCATCGAAGTTATCGGACTACTCTTCAGATATTCTGGATCCCAAATCATGGTTTCCTTTTTCTTTTTTCCTCTTTGTACATGCTTCTTCAGTTTACTTATATATTTGTTTATTTACTCATTCACTAGACACACAGCTGCCTGGCACTGGGCCCAATGCCAGGTACTCTAAGATGGTAGAGAACCTGAAGGGAAAAGACATGATTGTGACCTGGAGATGTACAGCAGCTGGAAGGGAGAAAAGCAGGCAAATAAAAAAAATGGCATAATATTACTGCCAGGACCTATACAACTACAAACTAGAGTGGGAGCTTTGAACCCTGAGAAACCTCATTTATGCCCAATTTCCAACTAATAGCTACAAACTCATAATTTCCAAGTATTGATAACTACTACAAAAAAATATCTCCTGGAGCCTTATTTTCACCTGCTTATAATATTAAAGCCTGGATCTCAGACACATGAAATTCAAAATGGTCCATTAAAGCAACATTATCACCCATCACCAATTGATGTGTCAATTCCCACCAAAAACAAAGACACCTCTCAGTGTAAATGGTACTTTTCATGCTGTCAGCCAGAGCCTAAACAGGAAGCTACTTTCCCATTTGCTCATATATGGTATCTGATCTTCACCAGCTTTGGTAACTTTCGTAACTTAAATCTCCTAAATTTCTCTTGAACTCCAGCTCTACTCCTTCTCTAACTCTATTCCACTGTCCTAATTCAGGTCTTGTGACTGACTGGTCTCCTCATTTCTGGACACTGATCCATCTTCCTTCTTACCAGCAGAATAAGCCTTCTAAAACGCATATCAGAGCTTGTCCTTCCCTGCTGGAAAATTTCCAAGATTCACTGTCAACCAAAGGATTAAGACTACCATCATGGAATCACAGAGGCATCACATGCTTAAGTATGCAGAACCATCCACATGGTTTGAAAGCGAGGTATAAATGGAATCATGTGGAATGATAAAGTCACCCCTTATGATTGAGCCAATACAAGTATAAGGTCAATGCGCCATCAGCTAAGTCATGGCACTCTCCTCTGAGTTGGTTTTCTTATGCACAGGGAGAAAAAACAGGGAAAGCCAACAAAGAATAGAATCCACCCACTTAAAATAGATAATAAAAACCTCAGAGGCTGAGGCACTAATAAGCTTTAACTTCAAAAACTAAAATAATGAAAGGCTAATTACCTCCAATTATCAATTCCCTTCCTCTTATCTCTTTGATACAGGACCCAGGCAAATGCAAGGTACATGAAAAGAAAATCTACAAGTGGAAATGAGGCCATTAACAAGGCTGTAGGTGTCAAAGCATGGGGAGGCCAGCACCACCATTACATGGTATCCACACAAACCCCAGAATCTAGAGGTGAAATGACATTTCCAGGTTCAATTCACACTGTTTTAGACCACAGTAGATGCTCAACAAATATGTGCTGTGTGAACTGCATGTGCCAAACGCCTAACTAGGGCCACTCAGGAAGCAGCAAAGAATGTCAAAAACAGGGATCCATTCATCTGCTTGCAACGTGTACATACAAATGTATACATATATACACATTTCTAAAAGGGCATATCATTTATTTAACATGCTAAAAAGAGGAATATTCATTACTAGTCACAATGAAGATGTTTTGATTATTTATTTTCATAATAAATCTTCAATATAAATACCCAGAAAGAATCTGACTTTATTGCTATACGAAAAGATAATAAAGTCTACTTGGTGGCGTTTCTCTCTCTGAATGTGAACTATTTTAAGAATGATACTTGAAGATGCCAAACAAATACAGGTAAACTGCTAGACAATAGTGATCATCATTAGCTGTTAAAAATTGTTGCCAAATAAAGCAAAAACCTACCAGATGAAAAGAAAAATATTAACACTAATCATTGATTTGGATAAGATTCTCTTGATTTATTTTCTATGTTAAAAAAAGCTCCTTTCAAGAACAAATTTAAATATCCTAAAAGAGAGCAAAATATAAGGTATCATTAAAGCATAAGCCTTCAAACTAAAATAAGAGAGAAATTTCAATTTTATTTAAAAATTAGATGGCTAGAAATATTGCCTGAGGTTCCTTGAGTTCTAAAAATAAAGTATAATTAATGTTGACAAAAGTTTAAAATAACTTCAAAAACAAGTATTCAATTATTAATAAAGATGCAAATCTATACACAATATGCATTTGTCATCACTTCGATGGATCCTGGAGTCATTTCTGGGTTGAAAGAAAACTATGAACATTCCCGCCGTAAAGTAGTAAAGCTGTAATTTGTACCACCAACCTAATACAGCTTCAAAACCCATATTTCCCCCCTTATTTGGTATCACTGTGACTGTGGATAATTATGAGCCCTTATTACTACAGACAACAACTTACACACTTTTCCATGGGATGTGTAGAATCCCCACGTGCGCTTCATTAGACTGTTCAATTGACATCTCCACATTTCCCACCTAATTGACTCAGTGTCCTGATCATTAACTTGGAAAGAATGGTACCCTTGTCTTATTTTCCTCATTCCCCAAACCCCCTCACTGCCTGCTGCTGTCCGATTCCTGTGGATACAGCACCACTACAACACTTCAACTTCAGAACCACACGACATCTTACCCAGACTATTTAAAATGTATGCATAGAGCTTGCTTTTATCCTGTCTTGAAGGAAGGGTTACAGGTCCAGACAGCCAAGGACAATGGGAACAGGCAAGAGTCCTAAGCCTTGAGCCTCTGGGGGTCTACTGTAAAAACCACTGTCTACATTTTTTTTTTTTGAAAATCAACTATAAAATGATAAAGAGATGGAACAAGGACAGAAGCTATGATATGATTCTAACTGACTAAAAGATAAAAGTCCAAATTATGACAGAGTATTCTACAAGTCTCCACAATTAAAAATTAAATATATTTTTTTAAGATCATATTTTGTTCTCATGCACACAACTGAACATCCAACTGAGAACTGGCCCTTTTCTCTACCTTTAAACACATTTTTGTTTTGTTTCATTTTATAAAAAGTGGTAGGCCAGGCAGGTTCAATCAATTTTTTGAGGGCAATGCTTTTCTTAGTGTAGGTCAGGCCATCTGATTGAGTTATACTGATAGCATTCAGTTGCTTTCCATGACATTATCATCAGTTAGGCCCATTTATTTTGAAATCAGGATTGATGCTGTTGAAAATACATGACCCCCTACAACAGGAACTCATTCAAATAAAATCTGGAATAATATAAAGCTAAAATGACTAAAAATGTGAACTTTTATTCAGGTGTAAGGAAATCTCTCATGATTAAGACCACCACAGGATAATGTTTTATTTTAATCCATAACAGTCATGTGGGGAGTTGAGGCTGGCATTTTTATGAGGCTCAGGATATAAATCTTCATATACATGCAGAGAGCCACCTCATCTGTCATTCTGGCAAAACTATGTCTTACCACACCAAACAAACACTCTTAGATAAATAAGAGTGAAATAGGAAACAGTCCTTTTCAGGGCATCTGTAGAATGCTCTGAATGCTACTGTCATTATCAATTAGCATTTATGGATGTTTTAAAGGACAGAATTATACAAAATTAACCAATATACAAAAAGACAAAGAAGTGTCTTATGAAATATAAAGCTGTCCACGCCATGTCTGAAATATAACCAGAACCATGTTTAAGTATGGTTGGTGTTAACATGGTTTCACTTAGAGTGTAGACAGGACAGTAAATTATCACACATTCCAGTAACACGACTTGTCTCACTTTGAAATCATGGTAATACTTTTAATATGCAAGAATTCTTACCTGAGGCTAGTCATAAAGGACAGGAAAATCCATGTGTGCTGAAATTGTTTTAATGTGTGAGACAGCCACACACTTGGCCATTTTTCTAAAATGTCAATTGCCTGTGACACCTTCATAGTGTA
Organism: Spermophilus citellus; assembly: GCF_964194105.1. NCBI lineage: Eukaryota > Metazoa > Chordata > Mammalia > Rodentia > Sciuridae > Spermophilus > Spermophilus citellus. The sequence continues at coordinate 81,786,984 of NC_138194.1, forward strand.
TCTTCTATAATAGGTTTTATGTGTGACTATGTTATTTAGTGGTCTGCAATTATAAAGCCTTTTGGCCTATCTGTTCCTACCTACACATATAACATTCATCTAAAACTTTCTCCTAATCTTTTTAATTTTCACAAGTAACAAATTTAAGTTACTTGTGAAACCATCCATAATCTGCCTGATGTCTTGAGTCATAATCCTTGCAAAGTGATCTTATAAAGCATTTGGCAAAAACTCATGAACTTTTGTTTACCGAAGTCAGGTTTTAAGCCTTCTGGAGGCAATTTGAAAGATTTTGAAAACGTAGGAGTTATAGATTGAATGCTTGTTTAGACTTAAATGCTTCCCGATTAAAAATAAAAAATGTGTGTTTACTGTTTGGAAATGCTTTCCTCCAAAATTTGTATTTAATTTGAAAGTTGTATATAAGTGGGATGGTGAAAAGTTTCAAAACTATAATGCCTCTGAAAAATCTGTCAACATTAATCTGCAACTAAAAAATGTATTTTAAGAAGTAAAACATTTAATTAACCATGATTCTTTTAGGAATCAAATATTCGGTTTATTTTATTTTATTTTCAGTGAAGGCAGTTTGCTTTGTTAATTAAATTACAAATATTTATATAATGCCATTCACAGTTTTCTAAAAATTATTTGTCAAATTATTCAAAAGAAATACAAAGGGAGGAATACTATAAATGTTAATGGCCTACATGATCCAGGGTAAGATCCTGAAAGATTTTTTTCCCAAAGAAACACACTTTAATTCTAATTTACAAACGTACAGAGGAAAAACACGTGGAAAGAAGATGTAGAGGGGGAAAAAAAGGAAAGTGACTTTTTATATACTGATTATAAAAGGCCTGGCAAATTAAGTCCTGAGATGAATATAGTTGAATAATTCATTGTCACATATAATTTATAATTGAGAATTATTTCTAGAACTGATTTTATGAATCAAACTCATCATTTTTTCTCTTCTGTGAAAAGTAGAAATCAAATAGTCTTGATGAAACTCATCTCATACAGCATTAAATTATAAAGACATGTTTATGGAACTGTCTTATTGTTACTAACATATTGTCCAGTTGGCTACATAAAAACTACTAAGAGACTGTTCAAATAACTCTTATTTAATTGGAGGAAATTTAAATATTAGTTTAGATACCTAAATATCATTATCTAAATTCAAAGTAAATGAGACTGTATCTTTAAATGTATTTGATAGCAATAATCAACTCTTCAAAGAACATTTGACAATTAAGGCTACTGCTTTTCTTCAAATATCTACTGTTCATTCAGCCAGGTAGTTTCATTTATACTTGAAAACTAGGGAAGGAGACACATTTGCAAAATGTTTACAACCAACATCTGTCCTGTTTTATAATCTCCCAAGTGTCTTCCTGAGTATGCAAAGGACAAAAAGGAAATGATATTTGGTGATTTTCTGAGTTCAATCTCTGCTCTAATAAATGTAAAGTGTGAGGAGAGGGCAGGCAGATCAAAGTCTAAAGCATTTTCAGTTTCAAAAAAAAAATACAGAAGAAAAAAATATAATGTGGCTTAAAAATAAAGATGTTTCCTTTATCTCTCTTGTAGTAAGTAGCAAAAACTTGAGCTGAAAACCCATAGAAGCTGTACTCATTCCTATTCACAAAAAAACTGTTCTACTGTCTGTCTGCAAATAAATCTCCTCAGTAAATAGCTCCAAGGTTGAGCTAAAGAATATTGTATGGATCAAAGAATCCATGTCTTCCCCTGTAAAGTGAACAGGCCACAAGCTCACTTGTTTGTCTAAAACAATTAGAGCTCGTATGAAAAGGAGGAGGCTGGGACAAATAAGTTACAGCTGATTTTACTCTGCAAAATATTGAAGGGGGGTTTCAAATTAATAACTGTCCAGGGCCCCAAAACAGCCTAATCTTTGTCAATTGGTGCCAAATTATGCAAGGTGCTGCCAATTCTGGTTGTCTAACAAATCAAGACCAGTGTATGTTACTCCCTGGCTGAAGCCTGATTGATTCTGGTCATTATATGGGCTGATCTCATTTTCACACATGGAATCAATATGTGAGCCAGATGTTCATTTACCAAGAAGCAAAGAGACGACTCATCTACGCGCAACTTTATCCTGGACCACAGAGCCCCAAAGACCCACAGACTCTCCTCACCCATACAAAGCTTCACACAGTACAAAATCTATAAAACATTCTGCTAATATTACTGTCAGCTGTATGATTTTTACAGTACTTATATAAAGTTGACAGATAATACATGCCAGTCCTAATTTGAGATAGACCTTTTCTTTTGGGACCTCAACCATTGAACAAGCAAACAGATTGAGAAGTAACATTTATTACAACACATAAATCATTTTCTTACAACTACTCTAGGTCTGGCCTGACGGTAAAGCTTCTGCATAGGCCGTGAATCCCAATGCCCTGCTTATGACTCCAAACCATACTCTCATTCACCAGGGGTGTGCCTAGAAGAACTTACCTAGTTTTTTTAAAAAAAAAGTTCTATATCATGATAATTTTTGTACTTTCTTCTTTGAAAACAAGTGCTAATAATTTCCCTGTTGACATAAAGAAGAAAAATGTCACCTTCTCTTGAATAGCAATGTCCTTTAAGTCCTTAGCATATTTATTTAAATTAAACAGATATGCTTAGCATTTAATATCGTGAAGAAATTACTGCACAGTTCAAAGTGAGAACTGAGCCTGAATTTACTGCAAGGATATACAAAGAATTTTTCATTTTGTCTTCAAAATGAGAAGTATCAAATATCATAAACATAATGGAATCAATATAGATGGCATGGTCTTTTTTTAGAGATTAAACATGGTAGAATATAAAAATCATCTCATTAGAGCTTAAAAAAACCCTCCATTCTTTTTAGAGATGACATAAAAACTCTCCATATCTCCTATAACATATTGACTTAGTAATACCTTCAGCTGATGAATCTACTGTGCACTTCATGCTATTGTAAATTTCTCTAATGATTTTCCTATAATGCTGCTCTAAAGATGCATGGGTTACCTAACATGGTAAGTTCATGTTTTGTATCCATTTGTTTTCCTCAAACCTCTTGGCCTCAGTGGAGTTTTCTAATTGCATTTATTCCTGTTCAGTCCGGTTTGAGGATAATCCAAAGGATGTCTGTTTTTCATCAGGTAACAACCATTAAATTTGGCTGCATTTCCTTCTAAATCTTGTTGAATGGCATAAGAAACAGAAGCTAGAAAACCTTTTCTTGTAACTCTGCTGTGGTTTCTGAACCTAGACCTTTCTAGAATTTTCTCACTACTGAAGAACTCTTGAGGCCAGATCCATTTGGAGATGAGTCTAAACACTGTCCAACCCCTGACCTGTTCTTGGGGGTATATGACTCTCATGCACTTTCAGCACATCATGCAAAGACTGAACACTGGTCATTTCTAACAAGTTTTAAAATATGAGCATCTGATTGTACAGAATTCGCGGCTTCTTCTGAATTAAGCAAAAATATTTAGCCAACCAAATATTCTCCCACATGCCTTAAAATTTCTCCCAATGACTTTGTACACTGTTAATATGTAAAGACTAGTAATTACTGTTGCACAGCCTACGTTTTTTCTGAATGACAACATTCTAGAAGTAGTGATAAGTGATTCTACAAAGTATTTTCCCTTAAGGCAAACTCATTTTTTCATGGGTTTAAAGAGGCAGAGGAGTTCTTCACAGAACATGCCCTTTTTCCCAAAGGAGACTTATGACAAACCAACAAGTGAAAAAAAATCACAAGAGGCTGTCATTTATTTATTATCATTTCTGGAGTACCTGTTAGGTTGCAGCTATGAAATTCAGGGCCAAGTCACAGAGTCAGGTAAGATATCAGTACCTGTCATGAAGGATGTTGCTGTCTAGTATGGGGAAGGACTCCATAAATACGGCAGGGTCTTAAAGCGTATGTGGCACATTGCTAGTGAAATGAAATGTGTTAGTTTAGACCAGATATTAAACCTAAACAACCCAAATCAATTTTTGTTAGTATTTTCTATTTTTTATCATCTTTGATGCAGGAAATGGTTCCTTCAAGGATAATTGAATTTCTGGTCATTTTGTTGATAAACAGAACATATAACCCAAACAGAATTTTCACTAGGGAAGTTTGAAAGTTGATCTGTTGCAAGAAATGAGTTACAGAAAATAAAAAAGGAACTAGAAGTGTTTTTGTCTCTAGTAAGGCAGGCTCAACCTGAGGGATTCTTCATTCTTTGCATTCTTTGTTACTCAATATCTAGTGCCTCATGGAGGCTTGGGAATTCTTCCATCTGTGTCACATCCTTTTCAGTTTATCTGAAGCTCTGGCCCCACTCTATTGCCCTGCCTGTTTCTCTATGTCCTAGTCATACTTGTTTCAGTTTCCCAGGGGTCTTGTCCTACCCAATCCTGCTACCCTGGCTGACACTGCCACAGGATTAATTGCATGAAGTATTTCTCTCATCTGAAAATATCAATGAATATACCCTAACAAGTAAAATTCAATTAGGCTGATATGCAAGCTTTCCACCTTTCTTTCTTCAGTCCTATTACCTTGAGGAACAGATCTCCTAGATCTCAACTAGACCATGAACTCTCCCCTCCAGCATCCACCCTATTCCCAGTGCAGCCCACTTCTCATAGTCTTGCCCATCTTTCAAAGCTCAATTTAGTCATGTGTCCTCTTATATACCCCAAATAATGGTAAAGCAACCTAAGTGTGCCATACCTTTTACTTCTCTTCTTTAAAGACACATTGTCATTATATATATATATATAAATAAAAAATAATCCCAATAGAATTTTCACTAGGGAAGTTTGAAAGAAATTAATCTATTAAAAGAAGTGAGTTATATAAAATAAACAGGGAACTTGCTTATGGCTCCCGATAAACACGAAGAACCACAAACATATGTAACTGGCTTGTTATGGACTTATCCTTTTGATGCCTTTTCTGTGGCCAAAAAGGAACCTTTTAAGAGTTCCTAAAGCTGTATAGTTGCAGACACTGAATTGATTGATCACTTATGTCAGAACTCAGGCCATCCTAAGTAATTCAGGCTCTACTCCAAAAGCTATTAATCTGTTTTTCCTAAGTTATAAATTTTAAGCTAGCTATTAATACAATTAAGTTCTCTAGGACTTTGTCTCTTAGACCCCAGAAGAATGTTAAACTTCTAACAATGACCCTGTTCCTCACCTGTCAATTTCTTATTGAAAGAGATTTTCATTAAGATTGAAAATCTTTTACATTGAGTCATGCTTTGGTTTGACCTTGTCTTTTCCCAATGCATTTCAATCTTGAAAATAAGCCCCTTCTTTTTACCTTCTTATGCAGCTCAACAAGTCAATTTGGAATTCAACACAGATGTCACGTTGCTTTATTTATCAATATTAGATAATTCCTCTTGCTGTATTGAAGCTTTTTGAGGGAAGATATCTATGCTTTATTTCCATTCTGAATGCCAAGGTTATCAGAATTAGTTCCAGACACAGATATTAAAAAGCCTCTTTCAATTGAAGAAATAAATGTAAAGGATTTTCAGGATATACTTTAGCAATATTCCATCACTAATTCATGTACTTGTCTCAAGGACAAGGTATTAGTGTTATAGCAGTTTGCTTTATATTTTTCTTATTTAGAGTTGCCTTTCCTCAAAAACAGTTTGGTCTTCCTTTTAGGGTGCTTCTGCCCAAAAGTATACATATCAAGAGTTATAAAAGTAAATCTCCTCCCAAATCTGAACTTATTGTCTTTTTGGTAGAGGAAAAGAGCCACAGACAGGTTCTAGGAAAAACAATGTGGATTGTTTGCTAGAGGAAAATTTAGCAGACGTCTGCAAATTTTCTACTTTACTGAAATGCTCTTCTATCAAATTTTGTTCAAAATAAATATATGTTGCTTCTTGGAAATCTTTTTCTAAGGAGACAACCTAACTGAAATGGTATGCATGGATTTAATTGGCCTTTTTTGGCAGTACTTTTTCAATTTTGCATTGGTCCATGCAAAAATGACTAACTGTCCTGGCTGGGTGTGCACCTCATTCATTTTCTTCCCAGCATTGGACATTTTATGTGCCCAAACCTTCAACCATTTCCTATCTTTCCTTTCTATTCTCCAATCTAAAATTGACCCCTGGTTGCTGCTGTACTTGCCACAAGAAGTTATGAATTTTGAAAGGGAGATTTTTGATCTAATATCCCCACAAAAGAAGTGAGACCCAAATGGGACTTGACAAAGACTTAACATATTCTAGATTTGTGTTTGCAAGACAGAAGTGAAAAAACAGGGGTTTTAAAGGGTATCTTTTGTACTTCTGAAGATACCTTGCTATGATCAATTCAACCATAAGAAATCTAATTTCCAGAGTTTATCTAAAACCACATCTAGTAGTTAGATTTCAAATGTTAAAAGATATCTGACATATCCAAAGGATGGATAAGACAGACTTTTACATATAACTATTCTTAATTGAGTAAAAGTGCACTTAAAATTTAAGAATGTTTTACCACATACAAATTATATCTACATAGCTAAATATCAACAACATAGCTAACATAAAACTAAAGTTCAGTCCTCCAAAAAACTATGCCATCAAACCACTGCTGCCATTCCTAAATAATGAAAAGTTACCTTCATTCTGAAATAGTGACGAGATTTGTGGCCCTCACTAAGGGTGTGTAAGAATTTCCATTTAAAATTTTCTATTTTCAGGGGTTTATAAAAGCTATAAAAATTCTCTCCAAACTGAAACTTGGCAAACAAGAACTCAGCATGAGGACATTTTTTTAAAGCCTAAATTTAAAAACAGTATGTTCATGTAATTTTTTAAGCAATAAAAGGACCAAAAAGGAGAGATTTTTTGAGGTTTTTAGTTGCCTTTTTTAAAAACCTGCATTCCTCAGGAACTAGTTTGTTTTTAAAAATGAAAACTGGCAGACTATAAATCCAAATTTTGGTCATATTTTTTCATGAATGATATAAATTAAAATAATTTAAAATGGACCTTACCATGAAGGAAATAATATTCATTGTTCTCTGAAGACTATAACCAGAAATAACTTAACCTGCCTTCCAATATGGATGTGTGTGAAAAAATTTAAAAAAATTATGCATCACTTCTTTTTTTCTGAGCTAAAAAGCCATATTTGGGAGTGAAAAAGTTCAATGAATCACTCTATCATATTTTTTGCCAGAGAATACTATATTTTCTACCTCTGCTTCTACCAAAAACTCCTAAAACTCTCATAAGTATTTTATTTATTTGGCATTATCTTATCATATCCTTAAATTTTGATGTGCAGCAAAGTAAGGTAAAGTATACTGTAAGTATACTTGCCTCCAAAAACATCTCTTAAATATATATCATAAGATTGGTCTAATATTGCAGCAAAAATATTTCCATGAGAATTTTATTGTTTTTCCTCCAAAATTATGTAACTTCTCTGACTCAAATATAGTTATGTGGAATGTGATTGGCACAAAATTTAACAGGGCTTATAATCTAGCACTAGACCTGGACATGTAAAATATAAACATATGTATCCGCACCAACTTATAGAAACCTACCATAAAATATATTCTCAGGAAATACAGTTTCAGTTAGACTATTCTCTTTCCTTCATACTTCTGAGAATAGCTGGGAATGTAGGGAACTTGTAGCCCATTGGTCCACATCTGATTTTTCATCATCTCACTCTTCAATGGATCCACTGCATGCACCTTCACAGTTTTGAAACTGTACTGGACAGTCTATAGTGGGCTTGTCTTCTGCCCTCACTTGCTGGCCTGGCTGCTGGCCAGGTCCTGGTTGGTGCTCCAAGACTCAAAATATCCTCAGAAATACATGGCTCAAACCTTCATAATTTTACCTCACAATCACAATCTTGATTAATTCACAAATGCCATTTGTTTTGTACTTACAACTAGAAACTCTCAGGAAATAAATGCTATGAAGAATTAAACTGGATGATCAGATCAATATCTAGAAAACAAAGGAAGGAGGTGAACATTCTAAATATAAGTCGAAAGCAAAAATACTGTTTTGACATAAAAATCCACCATAAACTTTAGAGTAAAAAGTTATCTGAACCACTTTTAAAATCTTAATTGAAAAGAGAGTAAGTGGCAGAAGAGTGCTTAAAATTTGTTTTGATAAGAGAATTTATTTAAATTGAGATTTCTTTCTTTTTTCTTTCATGATCTAATCCCAAGATATTAGCACTCCTAATAGTGTTTTATATGTGTCAGGAATTACTTTTGAAAATTTCTTTAAATTATTAATAGGACAATTAAATCTTACATGCAAAAAAAATATTTTACAGAATGACTCAAATTTATTATAATGATGCCATTTCTCATTAATAGAAATTAATTTTGCAGTGAACTATTACATGATGCAATTCCAAATACATCCACTTTAATTCATTGAATAAATACCATGTAAACAAAAATAGGAACCTAAATAAAATTACTTGCTATGACAGGACAGGAAACAATCATGATTTCAAGCTGTCATTAATGTTCTCGTGTTCAAATGCATGACATCTATCATCACAAGATCTTTCCAATGGCATGTATCAATTCCAATGTTGGAGAAACAGGATAGATTTTGATGCGTTTTTAAATTGTGTTTCCTACATGACAAAGGTTATTAGCCCAAGACTGAAGAAAACCTCTAGACATGATCAAGTACATTCTTGAGAAAAATCAAAGGAAAGATAGTCTATAAGGAAAATTTGTTGTAGACTCGAGAGTGAAACAACTTTTCCAGGGGCACAGAGTAAATTGGAGAGAGTCATAGCTGGAAGACAAAGATACTTCTTCACTGTCCAAACTCTTTACTGTTTAATGTTCCCTAACTATTACTAAGATCTTCATGACACAAAGGAGATTAGATTTTCTCAAAGACAAAACTCTTTTGTTAATCATTATCTACATAGATTCAGCAACTTTATATAGCAACATAAACAAGTGTACTTAAAAAGTTAGAATTAATTCACCATTTTATGTGGAGAGACTTTAAGAATCAATGACTAGCCAAATCTACACATCTTCCCACAAAGTATAAATTGAATGTAATGCCAAATATCCTTTTCTTATTAATTTAAAAAAATAATTAGTTTGGCACTTAACATTCATTAAAACACATCAACAATTTTTTTAATGTAACTGATTTAAATCAGGATACAAGTATTTCTTGTTGATACTATATTAAAGTGGTTTTTTTGTAATTTTAAAATATTCTAAATGCTCTCATTGTTTGAATGGAAAGCTAGTTTTGATTAACAAATAAATGTCAAAGGTCACATACCCCAAGAGAGGATTGTTCTTCCATATGAACATTAATATGAACAAAGGTCTGTTCTATAATTGGTATGGACAGATAAAAGTTAAAAAAAAAAAAAACAGAAAAACTGCTTCATCTTTAATTATGGTCTAACAATCTCTTTATAGAGTACCAAAAGCGTATATACCTACCTGGTCTCCAGTTATGAAAAATACTGAATGCTAACTTCAAGACTGCATTTTCACTTCAATAGCTGGATAGATATTAAAGGCTACCTGTCAATTACCATTTGTTATTTGTTAATAAAATTCATGACAGAGTAAAAATCAATTTGTGTGCTGAGATTATTATCTTCTTTAGCTCTGTTCTCTCTGATGTCCTAAAAACTTTCCAAAGTCTTCCCAATGACATAGTGCAGGAAACTTGGCAATCACCAATTTAAAAGCAAACTAGATAAAGTACACCATTAAGTAACCACATATACCACAGTTCTCTGAGCCTATGATTGACACTCACAAAGTCTTTAATAAAATATTATATGAAATGGATGAAAAAAGAAAAGAAACACAAAAAGTGCCTTTTATTATTAATGGGGCAACAATGCTACATTAATACACATTTTGAAAAAATTATCACAGTAGGAATTTTTAAACTATCTGAGTATAAAATGAATAAATTGTGTCACCGCTATTGAAATTATTTGAGTTTCCTTTGTTCAAATAAGCAAATGAACTGAAAATATTCATTACAGAATCTTGCATTAGTCAGTCTTGTGTTACTACAACAAAATACATGAGGCAATTAACATTCTAAAGAGGAAAACTTTATTTAGGTTCATGATTTTGGAAGTTCAAATTCAAGATTGTGCAGCTCCATTTGTTGGAGTCTGGCAAGAGCAGCACATTAAGTTGGGCGTGTATGCCAGAGCAAGGGATCTCATCACAAGGCAGGAAGCAGAGAGAGAATGGACCAACGGGGCTCCATAATCCCCCTCAAGGGTATGCTCCCAATGACCTAAGTACCTCCCATGAGGCCCTGCCTCTTGAGTCCATAGCACCTCCTACTACTGCCATCTGGGGACCTATCCTTTAAATATGAACTTTTGAGAGACCCTCATCCAAACAATAACAGAGTGCCACAGACCCAAACAACTAATACTGATGCTAGCAGTGGTATATGAAAGTCACATGTTTATGTTCTATTCCTTTACCTTTTAATTAATATCCAAATTATGAAGTATCATGAAGGAGAAATAGGATATGAACAATTTAAAATTCTTGTTATTATATCTCTCAAACAAACCCAATATTTGCAAATGCTCTTCATCTAAGGTTTATCTATAATCTTTGAAATAAAGTGCATATAGAAAAAAAAGAATCTTGCATTTAAGACTGATCTTTACATTTTATATTTTTATATACTTTTATTACAATATTCCTGAGAAATTTAAGTCAGGAAATTTTAAATTTAATGTTACAGAATATGAAAGAAACAAAATATTTTAATGAAAGCCAAGTTAAAAAGACTCAACAAAGATAAGTTGCCAGAAAAATAATATTGGTTTAGAAATGATGATATATATAAAGACTGAGACACATTGCAAAATTTAGAAGACTTCTACCCTGAGATTACTTCGCAGTTCTCTTTTTGGTCTCATTTCATCATTAAAATCTGAAATCTGAAACTGGAGAAGATATATTAAACAACTGTTTGAGTAAAAAAGAGAAGTTTAAGTCTCCATTAGCCAATCTGACTCAAAGAAATAGCTACCACTTCAAGAAACCAATGTGCACATATTCTGTATGCTTAGGTTGCAGTTAAAATGCTTAAGATATTCACTTTTTAAATGGTTGCCTGCTTTAAGTGATTTTTTTTAACTGTTTGTTCAGTAATCCACTGATTATGGCCTTCATCTGTGGTTCTCAGTAGATGGCTACTTTGCTCACAAGGGGTATTTGGCCGTGTTGGGAGACATTTTTGGCTGTCTTGACAGGAGAGAGGAGTGCTCTTGGCTTCCAGTCCAGTGACAGTGCTAAACATTCTATACCTCACAGAACAGTCTTCAACAAAGAACTATCTGGCTTAAAATGTCAATAATGCTGCTGTTGAGACCTGCACTATAATGTAAGAACTCTATCAATAATAAAAACAAGAAAAATACAATTTAAAAGTTTAATCATTGCTTAATGTCTTTCTAAAAATTTCAGGGATGACACATCTGCTCTTCATTTGTATGTGAATTTCATTACTTGATTCTCACAACAAATGCAGAAGGAGGCAATACTGGTATATTAGTGTGAGGTTCATAAAGGTTAAAACATGAGCAAGTTTACACAAAGCTAAGACTAAAGCACAGTTAACCCAATCCCAAGCCAGGGTTCTTTTTACTACACAACCCTGCATCACTGAATTGAAACAATTTTATAAACATTTTTATCCAATATCTGAAAAATTAATAGATAAAAAAGATTGCAATGTAGGGAAGAAAATCCTATTTCATTTTTATTTTTGCATGAAGAGGGAAATGGTAAAAAAATATCTTTTTCATAGTCTTTGATATACTCATCGCTAATACAAGAAGCAATCTAGTGCTATTTTGTGCTTTTTAGCCAAAATGTGAGATTGTTGATCCAAATATAGAAATAATAACCTTGTTCATCAAAGGTAAGGAACATTTCTGCTTTGATATTCCTAATAAATAGTTTTAAAACATTGAATTTCTCTCCTCCTAGAAGCTTCAAAGTGGAATTGCCAGTTTATGGTCACTGAGTTCTTAATATTATTTAGACAGACATCCTAATTATTCTTCAAGTCATGCAAAAAAACTCACTTTTTAAAAGTCTCTGAAAGGCTCTGCATAAATACACTACTTCTTTGGAAGATACCTAACAAGACACTTCTCTTAGGACCATATGAAGAACATATATCAGAATAATCATTCTGAAGCCTTTTGTTTCAAGCCATTTTTACATAATCATTATTAAAGGAACAGCAAGAGTAAAGATGCCAAAGGATGTCATAAGGGTTCTGAAGAGCTACCTGGCACGACAATATCAAAACATAAAAATGGGTGTGAGGAGAGGGTCCACACTTGAATACACAGAGGAAACAGAAAGATCAGATAAGTTGTATGAAGGAGTGATGATATGCTAAAGAGTTTGTCTCTCAGCATGAAAGAAAACAATCTCAAAACATGGTTAGTAACTACACTCAAGTTTAAAGGTCCAAATTCTGATTTCTAGACTACTTTGGAGCGAACAAAATGTCAAAGACATGACTATCTTCCATTAGTTTCCAACCTTTGCCACTGTGATTCTAGACTCCACACATTTGACCTTGACAAAGATTGGCATCTTTGGTTGTTGAACTTTTTGACACTTTCAATTCCTGGTTCACTGGGTCTGTTCTACCGTAGTTAATTCTGAGCACTGACTATTGAACAAAATTTGTAAGAAATGATAACAAATCTAGATACAAAAGAACTATTTTGTGAGCCACTCTGTTGAAGAAAAGGCTCCCAAACTTGTTCTGACTACTACTATACCCATCTGATCCACTCCAGGAGTGAGAATAGGAATGAAGGGTCAGGGGTCACATTCCAATAAGAAATCCCAACAGTACCCAGTACTAGAAGCTTCTTGGTAGTACAAGAGAAATTTATAGAGCCAGAGTTAGCATGCCGAAAATATATCCAAATCTTACGATTCATATATGAAAGAAACTTGATGGAGGTGGTCCCAAAGAGACTGGCAGTCCTAAAAGTTGATAAAGTTGATATCACCACAATTATGAGTTGTAAAGATTAAGGAAACCATCCAATACTATCAATAACACATTTTGACTATTTCAGTCTAGAGCAAAAGCTGCTCTCTCTTTAGAAAATATTACAAAATTCTTGTCTAATCCCAGAGCATAAATACAGAAATCTGAGGGAAAAAGATTCAGGAAGATAATTAACAAAAAAAAAAATGTTATTCTTCTGGATTTTCATGATAGGTATGGTATTTGTCAAATTTTTTAATTTCCCAATTTGCTTTTATTTCTTTGCTCTTTCTTACTGAATATTATTTTGTAGACTAATGGTGTATCTAAAATCATAAATTATTTTTCTTAAAGAGGGGGACCCAAATTTTTTTGTTAGGCTCACAAAACCTGGATTCAGCCTTCTAAATACTAATGTAAATAAAAAAAAATATTAGGGACACTGAATATACTTATTGAAGTTGAAGAAACACTGTATAGCATAGATGTACCCATTCTGAAAAAGAAAAGCACAGGTCAGAAGAGTGATGTTGACATTTCCTGTCCAACTTTGTGCCAACCGCAAATTAACAGAAATTTAAACCTATTTTCACATAGCTTCAAGAGACACATGTAAAATAAACACTCATACAGGCATAAGATGCATGGATCATGAATATCACTGGCCTTTTATAAACTGCTCAGTTTATCTATTTTACATGTCATTATGTAACATTTTCCTATGCATTTTTTTCCAAATGGCATGGACCACCTCAATGTATGTACTTGCACATGTCCAAAAAAATTATGTGATGGATGTTTCATTAAAATTTCTTTTATGTATTATTTCTATGGCAGTATTTTAGAACTTTCTTTTGCTTGTTACCTTATTGTTCTTAATTTATAATCATTTTTTTATGGGCAGTGAACTTGACAGGAGAAAAAGCAAAAACTAAACAACCAAACGTGTCACAAAAAATAAATGAAATTTCAGTCATTTCAGGCACACATTGTGCAAAACTAAGTAGAAACACATCATTCGGATGAATATAACTTCTTAACAATATTATGAGGAAGGATTTACTCATAAATACTCATTATAGTAATCCTTTGAACTTAAATTTTTAATTAACTTTGAAAACCACAATGTAAATTTGAAATATACTGCCTTTAGAAATCATGTTTCAGTTAAGGGACAGGAATAAACCAAAATCTAATGAAAAAGATTCTTTCTCAAGATAATTTATTTAGTGACTTTAAGTCCATTTCAATAGATGATTGTTAGTTTGAAAAAAAAAACTTAAAACGAGTTGTAATTTTAAAATGTAAGTATTCTGTTTTCCCAATGTATTCAATACACAATATACTAAATTATTTGCTCATAGACCTTGGCATAAAATAATTGTTTTCTATGTTAAAATTTTAAATTTAGAAAGTTCCACCTTGTATCTTGTAGACATTTATAATAATGTAAGGAGAAATGAAAACTAACCAGAATTTTCAAAGGATGTCATTTAATATATTTATTGAAATACAGACTCAGGAGTGAGGGTCTAAGACAGTATAAAAGAATAGTTAATATAGTAGGTACAATGTTTTTCCAAATCTCTAAAATATGTATTAAACAAAATAATGTCTAGAATGCACTTTTCAAAAAAAAAAAAATCTGTCATCAAATCCATAACTATATTTTGGCAGTAAATCCTGGTATCTTTAGTCCCCTTTTGATTTCATCTAAAATGTTCAACTTAGCAAAAGGGGAAAAACACATCTAGATTCTAGGCACTGATTCACATACATACCTCTTTCCTGTCAATGTAATCATGATTGTTTTGCTAATTCATCAACAGAAGAGACGGAAATACTTTTAAAAAGCAGCATTAATATATGTCCTGATTGTGATTGGCAGTGTAAATTATATGGGGGTTTTATCCTGTCAGTGGTTTCCAGACAATTATCCTTAGGTCTCAGTTCCAGAAACGCTCTGTACATACACATATACATATATTTCATACCCTAGAAAATTGAAACAAATAGACCAAGAAGCAGGAGAAGAAAGAACACAGGCTTATTAGTTATCCTAACTCAGCTCAGCTCATCTACTTTTCAACACATTTTGCATAACTTGCTTTAGATTCCCCGTAAAGCCAATCACCATGCTGGAAGAATAAGCTACAAGATAAGTACAGTCTATTCAGCAGCCAAACTTATTTTTTCCATAAGCCTTAAATACACTTTGCAAAACTAATTTTAACAAAAACATTTTAAAAACTTTTTCTTCACTAGCACTAGTATGAAGTTATGTTATATTCAAAACCTTGGAAATGAGGCAAAATAAAAAGTAAGATGATCTTTTGACAAACCCTGGGTTATTTATTTAACAGCCTCTCAAAATGACTATTTAATGGTGTAGGGAGGGGAATGTACCTGTGGCTGCATTAAAACTAATTAAGGTTCCAGACCTTGTGAGGCTATATGTTAATTATCTGTTCAAAAGAAATGAAAACCTCCAAAGTTATATATTGCTTTATTGAATAATATTAACTGGTTTTATGTCTAGTCAAAAATGTCACTTATGGTGAACTATTTTCTTCTAATTTTCCTTTAAAACAACTTTGCCACCTTTCTGGCTCCCTTATTTGTGACTTAGATAATTTTTAGTATGTGTTTATTCTATATTTGTACAAGTAGAATGTTTAAAACTTTATCAAAATTATTTTTTGACAGTTTGGATTTTCCATTGTGATGCCCAAGAGGATTCATTTGCCAGAAATATTTGAGCAAAAACACTCTTAACTTAGCCCCAAGAGTGAACTCCAAACAACAGGACTTACCAAAGAACTTCAATTTCAGTGGTCTCTGCTTCTCTTTCTGATCCTAACTCTGTTACTGGTTTTGCTTCTGGTTTCTGACCTACTCAATTGGTTCCTGTTCTGATGTGCACAGGGCAAATGTTATTCCCCACTCATGTCAGCAAAGATAGGGAATCCTTTACCAGGTGGTGATCTCTACTACTCTTCTGCTCTCTGTTGGGTGAGGACAACACAAACTGTATTTCATTAGTCTCCTGCATTGCTTCGATTGTACAAGAATGCATTTCATTCCCATGAAACAGAACACAAATTTCAGATCTAAACTAGTGAGTTTTCGTGTTTGTTTACTCTTGACCCATGCTAAAGTTAAAGAACTCAAGCTGAAAGCTTTCTTGTTTCTGTATTCATCAAA
Organism: Spermophilus citellus; assembly: GCF_964194105.1. Classification (NCBI taxonomy): domain Eukaryota; kingdom Metazoa; phylum Chordata; class Mammalia; order Rodentia; family Sciuridae; genus Spermophilus; species Spermophilus citellus. The sequence continues at coordinate 81,803,264 of NC_138194.1, forward strand.
TTTAGAAATGACTTTATCTCTTAAGTCTGTATTAATAAATTATATGAAAATGTTTTAAATGTTCTGTTAAGATTGCATTATGCAGATTAACAACTACATTCATTCCCAATATTCCCAAAATTCCAAGAAAACAAACTGAACTTTGAAAATTTAAATATGCTAATATTTTAAGAAAGAAAAATAGCAATCTTTATAGAAGCTATACACTCAAAGAGATTTTTATATGTGAATATAAATACAGGTTTATGTAATTGAGGTAAATCTTTGGATTATTATGGCTGTTTTGATAATACTGTAGGATTTACAACAATGCATGTCTTTACCTGATTTTATCAATGCTAAGTATAAGCCAAGGATACACCTTTTCTTTTGCAAAACCTGGCTTTGTGTCCTTCATGAAGAGACTAATTAAACTTTTTATAAAGGACAACTGTTAACATTTCTGGAATAACACCTAGCATTGTAAAAAATGTAGTTATTTGTTTAACCAAAATGCTTTTATATCAACAATTATGTTCTGTAGTTTGTTAGGTTAAACATAATTTTGTAGAGTTAATACATAATCTTTAGATAATTGATAGATTTCTCAGTAAGATAAAAGTATTGATGAATTGGTCACCAATCTATCAGAGTTATGGCATAGCTCTGTCTTTGGGTCATGATAATTTTTCCCACATTAAGAAAGTGTAAAATCAATGAGTGTGATTGTAAAAGACTGTGACAGTATTTATGAGCTTTGCTTGTCTACTATAATGACTGTGGATGATAGACATATCTTAAATACCTACCTCTTAGATCTCTCTAGTCATGTTACTATTGAGTAATTCAGATTTTTCTATAAGAAATACAGGCAGAAAAATTCAATTGTGAAGCAAATTATGGAATCTCTTCTTTATCAAGGAAATTTTTTTAAAAAGAAGCACTTTTCAAAGTAAAGTGCCTGATTGTTTCATAATATAAAAAAGTACAGTGAAAGATAAAACCTGAGAGTATATATAAAACGTTTAAGAGTTGATGGAAGTAAACTTTATTTGACTTTTACTAATAATACCAGCAACTAACATGCCAGAAAAGCAGTGATAAAGTGTGTTAGAATTTGACAAGTGGATTGACTTATACATAATATAATACAAAAAGGAAGCCTGTAAATCCTCTGCTACTACATATTACATTAATGCACAATTAGATATGCATTTCTCTCCATTTTTGTTCTTTGTAGTTCTACATGACAGTAGAGTCCACTTTGATAAAATTATACACACATGCTAATGCCTTTTAAAATGGTAAACTGGTCCTATAGGATTTAGTCTATTTTGAGCAAAGGTTAATAAAAAATTGTTGTTGTTTACTTTCTGTGTAATATAATCAGACATTTGGTTTTCAAGAGTAAGTTCCTATGCTTTGAGTTTTCTTTAGCACATCCTTGGTTCTGAAAGATCTATAGTTCCATAAAATTAATGTTACTTCTCCAAAGTTCATTTATAAATTTACATTGTCTTTTTGTTTAACAAATAGTCAAGTTACTGTTTCTCAGGCACTTTGATTCTTTTTAGTCACCTGAATCTCTATAATGAACTTTTAGATTTTGCTTTTACAGGATGAGATACTAAGTTTAGGGGAGCAGAAAAGATTGTTCACAGAGCATCCCTGCTTAGCCCCAAATACACTGCTAACTGCAAACTTTGCTGTTAACAGAAATACGTGAGACACACAAAGGACAGTGACAGGCAGAAGGGTTTAAGGTGCTTCAATAAGTCAGGAAGGTGGCATCAAAGAAAGCCAGTGTTCGACTTACCCTTCTGTTTGGTGTCCGGTAGATAGTCACAGCTTAGAAAGATGCACCATGGTAAGATTTTGGGTATGTGATGCTATGATTTTCTTCTTTAAAATGGTTATGAACACATACATGTGAAAGTCAGTATGGGGAAATGGACTCCCTCAAGACTCCATGCAAACTACCTGGGGAGTTGTCCCAAGCTTTGCTCACGCTTGAATTTGACAGGCCAACAAGGGATCCCTGAAATTCTATCCTAAGTATTCAGAGGTTTCTCAGGAGTTCAAAGCTTTCATATGTGGCTAGGCAAAATACTATCAAAATAACAAAATCTGATGATGTGGTTAACTCTCTGGTTAAAGTTTTATGGTAAATTTGCTTCTCTTCTTCCTGTCAATTAACTATCAGGATGGTTACTCGAATCAATTATGAATTGTAGTGAATTACTGGCCCCCTGGAAGGCTTAGAAAGTTAGTGCCAAACTCAAACATATAAACAGTTTTAAAAAATTGTTTAGCCATCATGAGGAAAAATAATGCCTCTATCACAACACACAGTATCACAGTATTTCTATCTCTAAGGTCTACAGATACCCTTTTATTTTTAAGCTTCTTAAAAATCTATCCACAATTGGATTTACCGAATCCTTTCCATGATTCAATTATTAAAATGATCAGATAAATGGGTGAGAATTTATTTTCCCTGCTAATGTGGATGCTAACTGTATACATTAAACAAGAAGTCTGGCATGAACAAGGCCATCATAGTCTATTCTTCAATAATAACTGTACATGATGATGGACTACTAAATTATTTCATACCACAGAGTTCTCATAATTCAAACATTTGTTTTGGTTGCATTTTTTCATACTTCTAGGAATGAAATCAGAAAAAAACACATGCCCGTTGTGTTAATATCAAGTTTTCCTCTCAATAGAAATTGGTAATAAACAATAGATAGAAAGGGCTAATGTAATACAAAAATGGCCTTAAAACATTGCATACATGAAAAATAATGATGTATATAAACGAAATTGAATCAACCAGCACCCAGTAACTATCTTAATATTGGACAACAAAGTTTTACATGACTAAGACCAATACTCAAAGTTGCTTATAGCAATAAGTAACCTATAATAATGCTTATAATCCCATTCCAAAAGTTACTGTTTCTCTAACTTTATAAAGATTCATAGGACTGCTCATGAGGTCCTAATTTCAAAGAGCTCTGGTCTTTAAAAATTATTTTTGTCAATGTATAGAAATACATCTATTAAAAGACACAAATAAATTCAAAATTCTGTTACAAGTATGTGATGCATTTTATCTACAAAATAAATCTTTCAATTTTACCAGAAATTAAACATTAAGGAAAATCTTCTGGTTAGGTGTTTTAGCAAATTCTGAATTTAGCCAAACTAGATAAGTTCTTCTCCTTATGTACATATGGGGACTGCATAGTAAAACTTTCTCTTAAACCAGAAAACTTATAGTAGAAAATGCCAGTAACTCAATAACCTGCAAATTGAATTTGCATACAATTTTCAGTGACTTCTCAACTTTGATACAGTCAGGATTTGTTTATATAAGATGGGTCCAGAAAAGCAGAATCTAAACTACCTCCAGCACTATCATTCATATTGGAGTAGTGAAGATTAAATGCAGAAGCACTGATCATTATAAGCCAGCATAAAAGGTATTTCCTCCCCCAAAAAGTTTGTTGGTGGAAGAGGTCAAATACAAAAGCAGTAGGAACATGTTTTATGGGTGAATAGGGATAATACAATAACTCTTCAACCTTGCTATATGATAGACTCTTGAAACTATTCCTTTGCTTTTCATTTTCAATTTCACTACTGCTTGATGGTGTGCTTGGAATCAAAGTTTCTGAATGTGAAGTGAGGAATGTAAGAAGTGAGGTAGCAACTATAGCAACAACTGTCCCCTTTCATGTTGTCTTCACATTTATTTCCAACAGCTGATGCAAACATTCAAAGAGCTTCTTCCGTGGATTCTGACCCATGATGTCATTTATTAATCTTATTTGACTCAAGATTAAAATGATATAATTGAATGAAAACAAAAATGATTTTTAAAATTTGGTGATAACTTATTTCTACAAATCTATGAGAGATTACAGGAGTTAGTTGTTCATTATAAGTAGCCATTTACTTGAGTTTTATACATTAATAAATAGTAGCATCTGTCAAAGCCATTCATTCAACAAATATTGTACAACCACCATATGCCACATTTTACAATTTGTTCTGTACACCATTACTGTTTAATGTATTGGCCCATTTTTTTCTTTAGTTCATCTCTCAACTATAGTTCATCTTTATAAACAAACTATTTTCTTTCTTTTTGTATATGGAAATAAAATTCAGAAAACTCAAAATTGATTTTGGAAAGGGCTTCAAAGTCATGTCTTTTTACTGCACTGGATAAAGAGCATGGAATGGGGTGACACTCGTTTCTTCATTCACAGAATTCACTAATTCCTGCCACAAGCCTGGCTCTATGCTAACAGAAGGCCCATGTCCACAATATACCAGCATGGTCAGTACCTTAATGGGCTTGAAGTTTCCATGAATAATATGGTCCTACTAAGGAATTAGGGGAAGAGGAGTTTTATGCTCATAGCTGAGTGTGAATCAAGTGAGAAAGGAGAACATGAGGGAGATCTTGGATGAAGCCTTAACTCTGAGGAAGAAGGAAAAGAAAGAACAAAGTACCCAACTTAAAGGAGGAGTTTTGAGTGTTTGAACTACACTATGATACAGGTATCCCCCACAAAACATAGATCAATCGACAGTATACATGTTCAGGGTCTCAAAGATGATTAAGGAATCAAAATATGCATTAGTGTGAGACTATCAGAGGTTAGGTCTTATATTGCTTTAGTTGTGAACATATTATTTTGTTAATAACACTTACCTAACAGAAATAATAGTAACAAAGATTAAAGATTAATCATCCTAGATCTGTTTTCTCCAATAAAATAGGCACTAGCCATATGTGGCTACTTGAAATTAAATGAATGAAAATAAAATAAAATGAGGGCTGGGGTCGTAGCTCAGAGGAAGAATACTCGCCTACCATGTATAAAGGACTGGGTTCAATCCTCAGTACCACATAAAAATTAAGTAAAGGTATTGTGTCCACCTAAAACTAAAAATTAAAATGTTAAAAAAAAATGAAAATGAAAAATTTAGTTCCTTAATAGTGCTAGCCACACTTCAAATGCGTAATACCCAATGCAACTGTGGCTGCTATTTTTCGACAGAAAATATTATAGATAATTTCTAATAGCATAGAAATTTCTAATGAAGTATAAATTTTACTGAAATTCAGAGGGGTTTAAGAGAAATCTAAATGAGAATTTGTTCATTTGACTAACACATATGACTTAAAAAATAATTGTTTGTTAAGCAAAGTTTTCACCTAATTTGGTAATAAGACTACCAGCAAAGTGCATACTGAGAAATAATGTTGGGCAGGAAATGATCTGTAAAGACTTTACACTGTTTATTCAGGGCAGGAAACAATATCAGGACAAATGAGGCTACAATGGAAATATGTAAAATACTCAAAGATGTCTGTCATTTAATCTATACTGGTAATGCTATAATGCACCTAATTCTATAAACTAAAATGTTTTAACTAGTAGGCAATACACACACAAAAAGCATCAGTACTACTGACTTTTAATATCCTAAGTTTGGTTTCCTATCTTCTATTTTCCAACAATATACTACTTTTATAACTTGAACAAAGACCAAAAAAAAAAAAAAGCGCTAGAAAGAAAGTTAATTTTGAGAGAGAAAGAGAGAAAGGCCAAAGTACCAGAAATTTAAAAATTTTATAATCAAAACTGAATATCACAAATTTATGCTTATGTATGAGAAGGCAATAAACAATGTGCTAAAATAAAACATTAGTTCTATTATATTAGAAAAGGAATCCCCAGATTGTACTGCATTAAATTATGTGGCAAAGAACCAGGCTATTTGTTTCTACCAGCAATAAATTAGATAGTCACATAAGGATTAATTGCAAAACTGACCTTTGAAACACTGCCCAGTAGCCCAATTTTGAACAATAACTCAAACTTGGTCTTTTACCAAAGAATTTTTCGTAAAAGAATCTGAATGGCTTAAGTCATGAGACAGATATATATTGGTCTGAGTCTCCCTCTTACAAATTTTTCTAGATACCTACCACCCAAAGTGGGCACATTTTGTGTTTCCCTCAAGGGTCCAACATCCTGTGGGTACATATGAAGACTATATATAGTCCTTGTATCCAAGTTTTCCAGGGGACATCAGGTTTCATAATAAACACAATTTTCATTATTCTTGGGTTCAAGAATTTCACAAAGAGAAGGTACTGATTCTATAAATGACATAAAGAGATTTCAATCCTTAGCCATATTATTTTTTATTCTGACTTCAGCCTTTTGTTAATTTTTACTCATCCCCTTAATCTTTATTTTACACTCTGTAATCTCTTAAGGAAATATGTGCTCCATAAAAGAAAAACATCATTTAGGTAAGTATAACATCATCTATTTGTCAGATATGCACAGCTATCTTTAGTGTACAAGGTGAAATGATTTAACCACAAATGTGTGTGAGGCTTTGTTCACTGTTAAAATCAGAAAAATGAATATTTAATGATCTTACTATTTCTGACAATTTAACCAATAAAACATTCAATTTTCCCAACATCTTTCATGCTGAGTTCCTATATTAAAAAAAATGAAAAAGAAAGAAAAATCCCATGGCAGCTTTGAACAAAGAGAATAAAAGAACAGTTATAATTCTACTCACTCCTTTTCTTAGTTTCTAATACAGTAATGGGTAATTTATAATACAACTGAAACTACATGAGGTAAAGGTCCCTTTCACCAGCAATTATACCTTCACTTGGAAATAATCCTGAGGAGAAAAGTCAACTTAAAAAAATGTAGTTAATAGATGAGGAGATATTTACCTCTCCAAACACTCAAGATAATTGAGCATTAATAAAAAGAAGCCATTCTGGTATTTTATTTCAGCTGACTTTACCTCCTTTGAGCTAACAGGGTTCAGATAAAATGTTCCCTCTCTATAAAAATCAAACAGCCACTGTTATCCATTCTCAAAGTGTCAGGATCTGAGTAAGGCTGCCCAAATTAGAACCTTCCTATTGCTCTACCAGGAAATAAGGACGATTTTGTTTCTAACCAGCTTAGATTTCAATGGATAGGTAAAACCGGAAAAGACTGAAATGTAATCAATGGCTTGTTGATAGGTCTGAGAGGAGAGTTTTAAATTTGCCTGTTTTCCTTACTCATCTTCTCTCTGGTTTTAGAATTAAGAAGTTTTACAGAAGAAAGCAATAAGTGACCATAAGGCACCATAAAAACGGATATGCCCTTTCTGGCAAAGTAGAACAGGAGGTTAACTACTAAACTTCACAATAAATGGTAAATGGGGTGATTCAGGAGACAAAAATTGTTAGACTAATCTCTTTTTAATGCAACTGTAAGGCTAGTATGCATTGTTTTATCACAGAAAATTAGTTAACAATAACTAATAGCACTTAAGCATATTTTCACCAACATGGCTTACATTACTTTAAAGTAAGTCTTAAACATGATACCTCTCCGGAGTCTCTCTGGGTCTTGGTGTTATAAGAAAATGTGGCTCCACAAAAATATGAACACAAGACTGAATTTCATTTTAAAATGGTATTAAAGGATTCAAACAATTTTGCTCTGTACTTTAATGTTCATCCACTCATATGGCACCTTCAACTTCACGGATCATTATCAATCATGCTAGCATTCTCAGAATGTGCTTAGACTCCTAGGGGGCTTAAATAATAATTTAAAAAATTAAGATACAAATTAACCCAGTGGACAAATAGTGTTGAAGCTTAATGGGCTGGCCTTGAGCCATTAATCTATTTATACACAATAGTTTTCAATTTTGGAAACGGTATAACATGCAGTATAGTACGATGATAAACAGAGCTCCTTATTTATTTTTGTAGAAACTACTTCAAAATAAATTTTGGGCTAATAAGAATGGACTTTTATCATACAGAGCAGTTAAAAAGTATGACTACAAATCAAGATACAGAATGGTTAGTGAAAAACCTCATGGGAAGGACAGAAAATAGGAACAGTATCACTGGTGACATCCAGTTAAACTGTTTACGGAAACTATGGTATGATTTAGGGAGGAGATGATGAAAAACTGTGCTCAGGATGGTGACTAAGGGAGGTGAAGATGAAAAATTGGCAAAGAAGGTGTTTTGACAACTGGCTCCAAGGCAAAAATGAGCAGGAAACTAAAGGCAATGCAAGTTTCTAGCCAGGAAAAGAATACATATGGTGCGTACACCAGTGAGCGCAGCCATGGAGGTCACGTGAGCAAACAGGTAAAAAACAGACTTTTAAGAACCTATGAAAAACTCTGTCATAATACTTCCAGTGCCCTGTGAATTTTTGTGGCATTTATTCACTCCTCACCACTCCACCTGAACCTTTCACAGAGCTGATGTTTGTAATTTTAATAAAGCCCAGCTTATCAGTTCTTAAAAAACAAAAAAACTCTGCCATAAACAAAGTTTAACTATGGCTTTAAAACAGCTGATCTCAGTAAACTTTTTTTAAAAAATCAATAAAAGAAGCAGATGGATAATTACATATATATTTGCACGTTTAATATTGCTCCCACATTTTTATACTAATTAAAATTCATGATCTGAAAATTGGTGACAAGTTGCTTTAAGCAATTATTTGATATTAAGGACAAGAAATGCCCTTATTGGCTATGTTATTTTGACCACTTCATGCAGTGGAAATCTATGTCTGCCTGTCCTGAAAAACAGAAAGCTTGCTCTGCAGAAATATTTTATACCCGTTTTTCACTGCATTATGTGAACGAGAGTGGAATGATCTAAAGGTGTTTCCACAGCATAAAAGATGCGTTATATCACAGAAGGTCTCTGGTGTATTTATTTTCCTGCAAACAGTATCCTTGTCATTGACCAGAACAGTGAACAAGAGGTCAACAACAGGTAGACCCTTGGTAACACTAGTTTCCTGCTCCTGGTAAACCAGCATGCAGAAAGCACAGTTCCTCAACATGCACAGGATGCCCATCACACATCTAAAAGGCATCCAATAACAAGGATGTTTTGTGCATAGGAGTTGCTTATGAAAGAGCTGAGACACATAAAATGAGCATTCAAATCTATCAGGATAACCAAATGCTGAGACTACTTACCTGATTCCTATATCCTACTCCAAATCTGGAAAACCTAATCATATTTTTTAAATCCTCGTATTATTAGTTGTTGAGGACTTCTCAACATGTTATCATAAGCTGAATATTTTCTGTTAGCAATTATCCTTTGGAAATCTGACTTTTAATGTTAGATTAAATTAGATTTAATGTACATCATTTAATGTACATCATTAGATTTAATGTTAGATTTAATTTACACCATAAAGATGTACAGTATTTATTTTATTTGATTCAATTTTTAGGTATTTTACATTATCATGATATAAAGCAGCAAGGGTCAACCCCATATTCTAGCATTTGCTGGGTATCTTAGAGGAGACTAGAGGAGTTAAGGCACGTAGTTTGCTTAGTAAATTGGGCAAATGACCCAGAGAGTGGACACAGAAATACAGTTAACAGGAGGAGGAAACAAGTAAGGTGCGTATCCTGAGTGAGTCAGGAGGAGAATCAGGGAGATCCATGCTTATCAGTGTGGCCACAAGGACAGACCAACAAGAAAATATGGTGAGACCCCAAGGTGAACTCAGTGACGACAGTGGAAACATCACCCATTTGTCAAGCTATCAACTGCACTGCAGAATATATAAAGTGATTGTCATGTTTAAACAAACAGATCTCTTAATTTTTAGTTTATTAATTTTAAAAATTAACAAAGATGACTGATACAGATGTGTGAGAACTTTTGAACAGGAAAAATCATGCAGACTGAAAGAGTTAGGGAAGGTCTCCTAAAGATATTAAACTAGTAGCTCTGCATTTACTGTCAATATTAAATAGTCAAAAAGTATTCTGTAACCAAAACAGTGTGTAAATAGGGCGAACCTGGCTTGCTGAAACAACTTGCTGAATACTGCTGAATCCATCAGCTAAGATCTGGGACCTTTCATCTCCAGCGTTCAAAACCAGAGGGAGATCTAAAGGAGGAGGAGAAAAGAGCCACAGGGGAACACAGTGATAGGACTGGGGACAATATAATATGTCTTATATGCAGAGTTCAGTAGGTTGGTAAAAAAAGAAAGACTGATAAGGTAAGCATAAGACAGCCCAGGAGACTAAAGAAGCCAGTTTGGGAAAGAAGGTGGAGTGCCCTTTCCCTGATAGGGATGGGGAAAAAGTGATAAAGCCCTTTCAGTAAAACAGAAGAGATTATCTACAAAGAGTAAGAGAATGGAGAATGGAGAATGTGCCTGATTCATGAGTAGCAGAAGCAGTAATAAGGACCCACAAAAGGGTCACTGTGTGTCAATGGAGGCCCAAGAGGGAGGAAAGGACATTAAGACAGCTGATGATGTGTGGACTAGGAAGTGCTTTCAGGAGACTGAGGGATGGATGTGATAAGGAAGGGGAGGATGTGGTCACAGATGGGGGTTTCTGAGTTCTTGGTCTTCAGGGAGTGTTTCTGTAAGGAATGATGAAATTCGAGATATCGCATGCCTGTGGCTATGTGAACAAAGAGGAGTATAAAAATTACTGACACTGAAGAGGTTGAGAAATTCTGAGGAAAAGATATTGGAAGAGTCACCAACTACATGAAATAATCCACAGATTAGATAATCAAATTTGAGATAATATATATTTGTGCTATGATTTTCTTTCAAAAACAGCGATAATGGGTCCAAAATTTCTAAAATCTATTTCATGGCCTGGACAAAAGATGGAATTAATTAGAGTACAATTTTTATAATATGCTGAATATTTGACTGATAGAAACTATAAATTGAGATTAGATGAAGACTCTACAACCACAGGACAGGCTTTTCAGGCATATTTCAATACAATTTAATCCTACAAATATTAATTGTACAACTATATCAATCAGACACTGAGTTTGGTATTTGAAATTCCTTAATAAGACACAGTTCCCATGAGAAGCTCAAAGTCTCCAAGAGATAAAGCAACTAATATAAGATGGTGCGATTTCAGACCTATCAGTAAGCTATATAAGACAGAGTTATTCTAGAACCAATCAGAGAAGGTTTCCACTGGATGTGAAGGACCAGGCTGAGTTCTAAATGGGAATATGATTCATCCTGAGACCCCTCATAGTATATGATGTGAACAGTCTTGGCATTCCCTGTCACATAACAAGGGCTCAAAATCTTTGAGTATTTAAGAAATTTATCTCACTGGGCTGCAAAAGGTGAGAGGTCAATGTCAGGAGATGTGGCTGCATGAGAAGAACAGAACCAGCACGTGAAGGGACTTGGATGCTGTGTGGACAGTAAGGCAGGAGCCAAAGAGGACTACCATAAGATTTTATAAAGGCAACTGTTGACAATGTGAGGGTGAATTAGAGAGAGCAAACTCAAAAGCAGGAAGAGAAGTTCAGTGACTACTGTAGGAGTTTAAAAGAGGGGACAGGGTCTAAAACAGCAAACAGAAGGTGCCTTATGATACAGTATGAAGTGTGTACAGATCAAGAAGCAAAGATAAATTCCTGATGTTCTTTACTTTAATTTCTGAATGATTGAATATTGTATATTGGAACAACACTGGTTAATGTCTGAGTATGAAAAACAAATTCTATAAACCTGAACAGACATTTCTCAAAGACACAGAAATGGCCAACAGGTATAAGAAAAAAGGCTCAGCATCACTATCACCAGGGAAATGCAAATCAAAACCACAATAAGGCAGACATCACCTCACTCCAATAAGAATGGCTATTGTCAAAAATAGTAGGCCAGGTGTGGTGGTGCATGCCTGTAATCCCAGTGGCTTGGGAGGCTGAAGTAGGAGGATCACAAGTTCAAAGCCAGCCTCAGCAACTTAGTGAGGCCCTAAACAACAAAATACAAAACAGAGCTGGAGATGTGTCTCAGTGGTTGAGTGTCCCTGAGTTCAACCCCTGTATGAAATAAATAAAGAAAGAAAAGAAGAAAGGAAGGAAGGAAGGAAGGAAGGAAGGAAGGAAGGAAGGAAGGAAGGAAGTCAATATAGCAAAGGCATGCACTGAAGGTGTGGAGAAAAGGAAACCCTTGCACACTCTTAGTGGGAATACGTATGAATTCAACCCTTATGGAAAAGAGTCTGGAGATTGCTCAAAATTTAAAAATAGGATTACCATAAAATCCAGCAATTCCACTGGGTTCATTTCCAAAGGAAATAAAAACAATGTGTCTGAGAGACATGTGCACTTCCTTGTTTATGATGGCTCTATTCACATAGCCAAGAAATGGAAATAGCCGGGATGTCCATCAATTGATGAATGGATAAAGAAAATGTGGTGCATATACACAATGGAATACTATTCAGTCATAAACAGGAATGAAATCCTGTCATATGGGACAATATGGGTGGAAGTAGAGATCATTATGTTAAATGAGATAAGCCAGGAAAAGAAAAACAAGCACTACATGAAGTCACTCACATATGATATATAATAAGATTTGATCTCCTAGAAACTGAGAGTAGAATGGCACTTACCAGAGGCTGGGGATCAGAAGGAAAGCAGAGATTAGAAAAGGCTTATTAGTGCATATTAAGTTACAGTTAGATGAAGCAAGAAGTTCTGATGTGCTGATGCACAGTGGGTGACTACAGGTTATGATAATGTGCTACATATTCATACGGTGAATGTTTTCACCATAAAGAAATAACATTTGAGCCAGGTGCAGTGGTGAACAACAGAAATCCCAGCATCTTGGGAGGCTGAGGCAGGAAGATAAAGAGTCCAAAGCCAGCCTCAGCAACTTTGTGACTCAGAAACTTAGATAGACTGTCTTTCTAAATTAGAGAGAGAGAAAGAGAGAAATTATATTACATTTGAGAAGAGAGGTATGTTTAACCTAATTTAAACATTTTCCAATGTGTATGTATATATATCAAGTATCACCTTGTACTCCATAAATATGTATAATTGTTCTCTCATATATATCAGTTTACAGTGAGTTTAAATTTAAAAAATAAAAAAGTAAATTCTAGCTTCAACAAACTGTTAGCAGTTTGATCATGGCTAAAGAGAAGAAAAATCAGAGTTATAGGCCTGAAGTCATCTCTTAGGTTACCCAACGTTCTATACCTTTTACCTCCCACATACCTTCTACCCTCTCACCCTCCTGTGAATAGGGGTCAGTAGGAAAGTTTGTACCAGTATTTGGAAAGCTGACAGTTCAAGTAAAACCTGTGCATGGTGCCACACTGGAGTAGCTCCATCAACTCCAAGATTCTAAATGGGACCAAATTTTAAGGCTCCAGCTTCCCCCATTTAACTTGCCTTTCTTTTCCTTGAAAACATGTTTCTAAAATCCTATAAGCTAAAATTTAATATTTTAAGTATCACACCTTCAAATAAAAAATGACGGTTACATAATTGAGATATAAAAGATAATGTTTTCCTATAAACAAAGAACTACTTTTCCACCCTTAATATCAAAAATATTTATATTCTCCTGTCCGTTTAGAAGTAATTTTCATTTTAAATTCCCTCTTCACATGGTAAATCAGCCTGGATGACTCAAACAACAAAAATTATTTAGGTAAATGTAAACACTCATTTTAAAGTTAGAAATATATTAGGTACTTTTCCCACCGCTTGCCAGAAAATGAATATTTTAGGTTTTAGAAAGTAACAAATAAAGTTTTTTTTTAAGAAGTCTAAAGTAAAAATGTCCCTCATACATATCAGAGTCAAGACGTCTGACTCACATGCTCTGAACAGCATTTAGCCTTCCGCTTGCCTTTAATGTCGCTATTTTTAAGATTTCAGAATATTACAATCCGAGTAATATTTCAGGCTCAAAAGTTTCACATTTTTTATTTTCTGAGTAATGAGAGTACTGCTCACTACTACACAGAGTCATGAGCTCTATCATTTCCCATACCTTGTTAAACTTGAATTCTCAAAGCACACAGGCATACAATACAGTGGGGGAAAACCATATTTTTACATAATGTAAATCATTTAATCCCAAATCTATGATAAATATTTTAAATGTCTCCTAGACTATCATAACAGCATTTTATAGCATTTAAAAATGTCATTTCCAAAAAATAAAAAATGCCATTTCCATAATTTTCAAACAACTCATTTTCTGTATTGTAATTAATACAAAATTCAGCATAAAATCAGTCAGTTAATCGGCCACCTGTTCACTAACATCATCCCAACTAATATGTACCCAGTTAGACCCTGGCTTCACTTGTCATGTTTGTCACATAAGTGGGTGCTTCCCAAATACAATTGAGGCTCCTTCCCTTCGTACTGGTAACACACAGGTGTATTCTTAACGTTTAAGGCATTTAAAAAACATTCACAAGAATTTGAAGGTCAGCGTGTTATATCTACAGGGCTCTTCCTTCGTATTTTTTTTTTTTTTTTAGTTGCAGATGGACACAATACCTTTATTCTGTTTTGTTTTCATGTGGTGCTGACAATTGAACTCAGTGCCTCACACATGCAAGGCAAGCGCTCTACCATTGAGCTACAACCCCAGTCCTTCCTTTGTATTCTATTTAAGTAAACTTATAAACTGCATTCAGAAAAAAAAGTCAATTTGTTTTGATACATTAGCAAAAGTTTCCATGTCACATCACAGATCATGAATAAAATGCTACTCCAGAGCAACAGAGGGAGCTCACACATACTGGATTCTCTCCCTGTCACCTCCCTCTCATAGATAAAGGAGGGTTGTACTCGATTTTCTATTTAATGACTTCCCATCCCCACCAAAATCCACATATAATTTAACTTGACATGGACATCAAATTCAAGTATTTACATTCTTCTACTTATATAAATCTTTTACATGTAATTTAGCTTTTCTTCTTATGAAATATATCTAAGAAATGCCTTTGGAAAAAGTTCATAGCTATGATTCATTCTGTTTACTATATTGTGTTAAATAAAATGTGTTCTCAGAATTATGCATGTAAATGTTTGAGAATCAGAATCAAATTTGTTAAACACAGGCAGTCAAAATTTCAAAATCAACTCTTGCCTACAGAGGGCTATACAGAAATCTAATTAACAACCACAAAAACTTAATAAAGCTAAGAAACTCAATCACGTATAAAAAGCCATCAGAGAATAAAAACTTCTGCTAGAAAATTCTTAACTGAGACTCTGTAGGTCAAGTATGCAAAATACATTTTTAACTTCTATGTTTATTTATTGTAAAAACTTATCTTCTGATCATGTTTGGGGACTCCAAATTAGTCTCCCATTAAATAGTATGTCCTAAGATTTCAAAACAAATGTAAGACATTAAAATATAATTCATAATAATTCAACTATTCAAAATTTGTATTTATCTATTGTTTTTAAAGCAAAAGGTCCGGAATTAGTTAAACTTGAAGAAATAGGTAACTGCAATGGATTTCAAAAACTTGCAAACTGGTCAATCATCCTTGCTTATAATTTGCCCCTGGTTTAATCTTAGTCACATTGTACAAAGCCAACACTTATCCTCTGGTGTTCCGCTAATTGCTCGTGCTGCGTTGACTACTGGGAATGAACCACAAGATACATCACTGTAAACTGCAGGGAGTACTCAGTGATCAGGAGGTTAAAAACTCCCTATCAGCAGAAAGGGAGAATTCTTTACTTAACTCAGTGGTACAAATTATTTCCAGGTGGTGATAATTATCACTTGCGGTGTTTGATATTCCGGACTTTGCATCTAAATTTATACTTGACAAGTTAAACTTTTCATCGTGTGCATTTTCCCGTAATCTCTCAAAGGCCAGAGACAAGGATAGAGGGATTAGTGATGGGTGAAACCAATTCCACCCAAAATGGCAACACTTAATTACAAGGCTTGTTGTTTATAATTAACTGTGTAAATCACTAACTTGAAAGTTTCTTTTCAAAGTATTTAAAACCAACTCTTTTCCCAGGGGGATTTAATACTGTATATTATTACATAGCTAAGTATTATTTTGTTTGCTTTATGAACAAGATGTGTAAATGACACATTTTACGGAATGTCTTGCCAGCCAGCAAATTTGAAAACTGTTAATGAATTGTATTACTAGCACTGTTTTGTAGGATTTTAGGACATTTTTTAGGACATTTTTACCATATAAACTTTTATGAAAGTCATAAAAAAAGATAATGCAATCATCTAAATAACTACAAGGAAGCAATTCCTGAAGGTGGAGAGTGTCAATTTCTCCATTTCAGAAAATTAAAAAGTAAGTTTCTAAATACATTTTCTGAGATGTATTCATTTTTCTGTGAATAATATTTATAACCAGAAAAAAAATTACTGAGAACACACTATGTGCTAGATATCAAATGCTATTATTATTCTAAATTCAAATTTTTCTATTTGTAGCATTAAAAACATACTGAAAGGCAAGAATGATAATCCTGTTTTACAGATGATTAATCTGAGGTTCAGAAAACATAAATAACCTGTTCATGGCCACTGAGCTAGTAAGAGGTAGATCTACAGTTTGAACTCTGTTCTTCTAAACCTTAACTTTTGCATCTTCAAAACCTTTACCAATACAACATCAAAAATGCGAAATTATTCATCTACTCTGCAGATGTGCATGAAAGAAAACCACAAGGAAAAGAAAATGTGGATGCACTTGCAATGAGTTTGAGATACTGTGATGAAAATATCATCACATCTTGTTACAATCAAGTCAAACTGAAAACAAGGCCTTGAAAACACTTCTCCAATTCCTTTGTTACTGCATTAGGTAAATATATATTGAGGGTCTATACTGTCAGAATAACTAAAAATATAGAAACAACCCTTGTCTGGACAAGTGCAAGAGATCTTTCAGCAAACAGAAAACTAGGACACAGCATGAGAGGTTCACTGGGAAAGGTATCAGCGAGGGCTACAAAGGAAGGTTAGCAATTCACCATCAATTTCACTCTAATATACAATCTTTTAAAAAAAATGGGTTCTAATTCAGTCTCTTGAGCTTCAGTGAGCCATTTTTTGCCTCTACTTCCAAATCCTTATGTCAGTCCGGTCCTCTCCCCACTTACTGATTTTGCTGGGTAAATCCTGTCATCCCGAGGATCCATCATCTCCTGTGGAAAGCCTGCTCCTAAGAATCATGTTTCTGTCCTTCAAAGTCTGTGCAGATCATTTTTTGAGCTGAGAAACCTTCAAAGTCCGAACACCATTTCTTGACTTGACTGCAGTGTGTCTTCTAATCCTCCAGATGGTCAATTTTCCCTCATCCCTCAGAATGTAGAATTTATAAGCTAATTTTATTTCTCTTGGATTATTAACTCTATCGTGGAAGAAGTCCTAATATGTTTTGTACAAAAAACAGCATAATGGACATTCTAAACAACACCAATACTTTTGAATAGATAAATGTTAACACTCACATTGGAAAACTGGGGGGAAAGTAGGCTCACTAAGCAAATACAGTAAGACATTGGTAAATATTGAGGGATATGTAGGACCTATAATACTTTTACAGAAAGTAAATGTAAAACAACCAGTTGATGACTATAAATAAATCACAATAAAGTTGAATAAATCCAGCAACAAAGGATTTAGTTAAGATTTTATATCCCCTCCCCCCGAAAAAAAAGGATTCTTCAAGGAGTGATAAAGACCACCTGTATATCATTCCTGATCTACACTGTAGATCTCACCTCACCAGTTGCTTGATCAGTATTCAGTTAATCAAAAAAAAAATCAGTTGAAGCACAAAATCATAAAAATGCCATATTCAGTTATTATACTAATCATTTATTATATCACTTAATTTACATATCTAAGTTAACCATTAATTATGTTAAAACACCCAATATATATATCTAGTTGACCAATCTTGAATTATATATCAAGTTGTCTTTCTTACATAGATGCATGCATGCAATGGATTCTCTGAAATTTCCAAATACTTATGATTTTTTCCCAACTCTCACAATTGTCTCACCCATACTTAATTTGATCCTTCAAGTGATGCCTTTTTATCAAATCTTTCTGAAGCATTCGCTTTTAAAGTTACTGAAGAACTTTATTTTCATTCTCAGATTTAATAAGTTTCTATAATATTTAATTTATCTATGTAAACAGAATAATGCATTCAAATGCCATTATGGATTTGAAACAATCCCGACCAACTCTTTTCTTTATCTTTCTGTATTTTTAGTTGGTACGTTATAATTATACATAATGGTGGGATTCCTTGTTATATTCTCATACAGGCATACCATATAACAATATGATTAGGTCAATATCATCCCCCAGTATTTCTTCTTATACTCCCTTCCCTTGGTCCCTTTCTTCCCCACTATGATGGCCCTAACTTTGGTAAAAACAAGTCAACTAACAGTGTGTGTGTGTGTGTGTGTGTGTGTGTGTGTGTGTGTGTGTGCGCGCGCCTTGAGATTACATTACAGAATAGAATCTTCTGTCCAAAGATACCCTGCATGCAGTGCAAATGGAGTTAACAAGATTTCTTCTATACTTTCTTAATATCTACCTGTCTTTAGCATCATAGTATAACTCTACCCTCTACCTGAGTGCACATTGAAGCTTTTGCCATGAAGTACTAGAACAGAGAGCTATAACTATTCATTAGAGTGCAACCAATTTTCATTGATTCTGTCAAGGCACTAGAACATTTTCACATTACCCACTTTTAAAAGTAACCACTACATGTAGACACACTTCCAAAATTATATGAGTAATTTATTTGTGTTTCAAGATGAAAACTCAACAATTAGAAAATCAAAAGGTAGAGGTCAAGCATTCCCCTTGAAAACACTAGAGCTCCTTAACTCCTGACAGTTACATAGGCTAACTCATTATCCAAAGGCCAGTCTTCATTAACAGCATTCAATCTCTGGTTCCTCATTTGTAAAATGCAAGGCTAGATTCGGAGCCATAAGCATTAGAAAATGCATCCAGGGTTTTATAATAATGAGAATTATAATTTTACTTTATAATTCTGATATGGATTTTTTTAAAATTCTATTTTGAGATATTCTTGACACATTTTAGCCAAAAATACAATATATATTAAGTGAATTGTCAGGCATAAATTGTGCCTGAACCCTTATATCCAAAAACAGTAGGACTCAAAATGAATAGCACTTTACTGAATTACACCAATAAGAAAAGTCAGAGGTCAGAGAAGCCTCACAGAGCCCTGCAATAGCCAACAACCCAACTTAATGTCCTTTCCATGCCCAGAAAATTCACCATGCACCTTCTGCAAAAGAGATTAATGGTGATAGTAGCAGCGAGTAGAGTAGAAATGCAAGATATGGACGCCTGGCCAATATTCCGTTTGCAATTTGTCACATCACAGCACAATACGACTACTGCAATTTACAATTTACAATGTTGGCAATTTACAATTCAAATGAGTGCCTTGATTTGTCAAAGAATGAACTGTGTACACATCAGTCAGTATGACACAAAAATGCCCGGTCAGGTTCATTTTAAATGCACGTTTTATTTGGTACTGTTAACTAATCACTATCATTACTTTAATGTTTACGGATGCAATATTTATTAGGCAAAATGTAATTTGGAATCCTTTCTTGCACCCAAACCTAATTCATTTCCTGACTTTCCGAAATATTTATATCCTGATTAGACATATTAGGTCTTTAAAGCTGTTATACTAAGATGATTTATTTATTTCTGGGGGCAGTGTTAAAAAAACTACTCTCTACGAGGAAAACTGAAAGGGTAAACCACAGAGTCCCTTCCAGGACTTAAAAAAAGAAAGGGAAAGAAAAAATTGGGAGATCTGGAGAGAAGAGGAGGAGGCCTAATTTAGGGCTAAGGAAAAGGATTTAGGCGCCAGCCACTCCTGAGTTTGCAACCTGCATTTAGACTTACTTCCCACTATGGCCCATGGCAAGACTCTTAACCTGCTTACATTAATTTCCACATCTGTAAAATGGGAATGATGATACCCACCTCCCAGGCATGCTGTGAGAATTAATTAGTGTTTGTGAAATGCTTTGAAGATGAAACAGGCTATATAAATGCTAACCATTATTATTATGGGAGAACTGTCAAATGCTATAATTAAACAATTTTGAGCCCCACAATACGACTCACTCCAAAATGATCATGATTCCATAAGGAAAAAGTACAAGCCCTAGCTTTCTTCTCTCCACATACTGAACAAAAGCAGGAAGAAAACCCACGCCTTTTATTTCATATTTGCAGCAAGCAGAGAGTCCATACTCCCCTGAAGCTTGACATAAACAATGCCATGATGTCCTTATGGCAGGTTTGAAGCTGGCAGGTATCCCCAGGGATATGGAAGCCCAAAGGAGGGAAGG
The DNA here is from genome assembly GCF_964194105.1 of Spermophilus citellus. Taxonomy (NCBI): domain Eukaryota; kingdom Metazoa; phylum Chordata; class Mammalia; order Rodentia; family Sciuridae; genus Spermophilus; species Spermophilus citellus. The sequence goes on from NC_138194.1 coordinate 81,823,569, forward strand.
GAAAAATAAAAGACTCAAGATGTTTTCAATACCACTTGAAGCGTAAGCGAGTTCGATGGTTGTTATATGTTCATTACCACTCTTACTTGGAAGGCAGCATGGTCTTAAAGAAAAGATACAGCTTCATGGATCTTATTGTACCTTACAGAGGCAATAAAAATTAACTTCTAGTCTTCTTGAGTTCTGCTGAAATTACTGTTGGGTTTTGTACATCTACCTCTAATATTTCATTTTTGTTTATTTGATTTCTTTCAAGATTAGGAATGACATAAAAATTGCTAATTCATTAACTTTCAAAAGACCCCTTAATATTCCTTCTTAAATTCTAAGCCATCTGTGATTTTCTTCTGAAAGAACCAAATGTTTATTTTGTGTAAACTACTAAGTCTTTGATTTTAGTTGATGCAAGTGGGCATAATTTTTTAAGCCAAAATAAAAGGTTTAAAATTTGAGGCTAATTATTTAATAAGCTGAAAAATGATGTCCCTATTTTTTACTTAATGCATGATTTGCATTAGTAACTTATTTAAACCAAATTCTTTACTCTATTTATGTATGATGAAGTCAATTAAAATGAACTAAACAAGACAAAAAAGAGTCTGATTTAAGTCTGGATTTCAATATGCTCTCTTATCAGTTTGCAGACGATTTACTTATCTTATAAATCCTTAGGTTTTGCTCTGTCCAAAAAAAATTTGAAAAATTATTTATCTGAGACTTTTCCACCAATATGTTCTGAGCACTCACATTTGCTTTATTGATAGTGCCCTTACATGAATCACAAATGTCCTAAAGAGTAGGACACATACTTTTCAAATTGTTACTTACAATTTATTGTGACAAAATGAACACTAAATATCTAAACATGAAATTAAATCTTCATAAGACATCAAGGAATTGAAAGGAAATCTCAGACTAAAACAGGGATAATGTGAAGTAATAGTTCCATAGCAAAACTGGAAAAAAGATAACAGTGGTTAACAGGAAAAGTCTAGTACCAAACCTTTAACTCAAGTCCCAGCCCACCACAGAGTAGGGCCATTTCACTATAGGCTAGTGACTTGCCTTCATCATTTCCTTCCTTGGTAAAAACAGAATCATAGTATGTAACTCACAGGGTTACTGTGAGAATTTGACATGTCAATACAGAAAAATGTTACTGCCTGGGCCGGAGAACAGTGTGGATGTGAAATGAAGTGCAGGTGAAAGTGCTGTAGGCACTGGGCCTTCCCTTCAGAGATTAGCTATTGTGGTAGCCCCAGTGTGGTAAGAAATTCTCCAAACTATAGTTGAAAATATGAACTAAAAATTTGCTTTGTATTGATTTGCTCAATAAAATTAATAGGCACCCAGCAACCTTAGAAAATCCATTTCATGGATCATATTCAGACTTACAAAGTGATTTATGCCAACATGAACTCAAACATAACCATTTTTACCTGACATAGAGGCACTGACATCCACCAATGACTTTAATATTTGTATTAGTTAAAATGCACCACTTAATTAATTTAATCACTTCAACCTCCAGGGTAACTTCTGTAGGGCTTGTGCTGCACACTTTTGTGAAATACTGCAGTAGATGGACTATAGATTTTACAACTATTTAAACCTAACAGGAGGAGAAAGAAAAGGAGAAGATAGAGAGAAAGAGAAGGCAAACAATGAGAAATCCTGTTTTGTTTCCATCTTCTCATATACTGTCTAAAGTGTCTAACCCTAAACATAGCCATTTGAAAATGCATATGACAGTAGCTAAACTGCATAAGGACTGTCTCCTCAGACAAATTAAAGGACTTTAAAAAAATTGCATTTCTACTATCTTCCCAACAAAATCTTCTACATATCAATCTCATTGTCATATGCAGCTTGGATATTCAGTTGACAAGGTAGACAAATACTCATGATTTGGATGGATCCTTCTATATGATGTTTTTGTACTTTATCTCTGCAATGAAACACAGGAACAACACACTATGACTAAATATGCTAAAATAAACAAACACAGCATGCTGCTGTCTATGGATCCATATCAAAGCACTTTCTATTGGTGGAACATGCTAACATGTGATTAAACCCCATGAATCACACTTTCCTTCCTCTTTTCCCTTTGAGCTGGATGGCCAAACAGTTCAAGAGTTAACATTATATTATTATTTAGTTTTTTTTGTTTTTGAAGAGAGAGAGAGAGAGATTGAGAGCGAGAGAGAGAGAGGGAGAGAGATTGAGAGAGAGAGAGAGAATATTTTAATATTTATTTTTCAGTTTTTGGTGGACACAACATATTTATTTTATTTTTATGTGGTGCTGAGGATTGAACCTAGTGCCCCACGCATGCCAGGTAAGCGCATTATCGCTTAAGCCACATCCGCAGCCCAACATTATATTATTTTAAATATGCCTAATTCTCATCGAGAAAATTCGTATCCCTTCTTTGGTATACCTAAGAGCGTTAGTCATTACAGGTTACTACTATTAAATCATTTTAAAGAGCATAAAGTCATTAAAATACCACAAAACATTCAACGGTGTCAATTATTCTATTCTTAAACAATCTGAAGCTAAAGCCAAAATAAAAACTAAACAGACTGTATACACAGAACTATACAATCTAGTACTGTGCATATACAATTAAATCCTTTAAATATGTACACATTTATATGCACACGTTATACACACACATATATATTTTAAAAGGTTTTGCGATAATATATGTTTGGCAATACCAATGCTAGCTATAAAGATGCAAAACAATAAAAATATGCAAATGTAAAACATAAAAAGAAAAGTGACTTCCTTTTATAACAATCAAATCTTATTCCAATACACAGTATTAAGTGATATTTAGGATGTTATTTATTTAAAATTTCAGAAATATAATAGTCATTACATAATGGTATTTGTATTAATAAGTAACTCTGAATTTGATATGTTCTTATCCTTGGTGTTTTGAGAAAAGGAAGCAACATATGTCCAATAGATAAAACAAAAAATAAATTGAAAAATGTTACACACACACACACACACACCAGAGTTTTTAGTGTTTAGGTTAACATTTCCAATAAATTTTTTTAAACTTTTAAATTATTCACAATTATGAGTCTCTAATATAAGCAGATACCTGTAAACTTGGGCAAAACAGTCTATACAACTATTCATTACACTGAGCCGAACTAGGCAACTTCACCATTGATTTAAATTCGTTTACTATTTAACACAGGGCAGAAGTTCATTCTCGATCCAGAATGGTAAAAAGAAGGGCAGATGTCCGCAAGTACAGACAAGAGGCAGTTATTAAACAATTCTGAGAAAAACCTTCAATTCCTATGTTAACTTCCCTCACAAAGCCCAGTTCAAATGTTTAAATAATAAAACTGCCATTACAGTTGTCAACTACATTTGAAGTTTATCACTGATTTAGTAATTTCCTTAATTCCCAAATTACAGGAAGTTTACTTAATTTTACTTTTTAATTGTATTAAGAAATATATCAAATGGTATAATTCATGGCTGATAAAATCATAAAAATGCCATATCAAACAGCAAACACTTAAAAGATGTTTTTATTACCATACTTTGTTAAACTGACTTTCTGTGCATCACTCTTTTTTTGTTGTTTGTTTCTTTTAAATCAGGGAAGAGGACAAAGGATGATTCTGTTTCTTTGCCTGTCTCTGTCTCTCTCCCCACTTAAATCCCCCCTCTCTTATTCTATGTGCTAAAACTGAAATAGTTCAATGACTTTAGCTTTAACTGGGCCAGTGAAGCATGAACTAAAGTCCTGGGCCATGCCATGCTGTAGAGCAAGTTGAGGATGAATTCTTGACACTAGCTCTGAGGTATTAAGCCAGCTACTTACTGGTACTCTGGTGACTAAAAGCATCAGACATAGGTAACTGCTCTAATAAGAAGCAATCATCACAATGAGTGTGGGAAGTCAGAACTTCTTTCTCGGACTTTCACATGCTTTGCACCCAAGTACCCTCTAGAAAGAATCTGTGCCATCTTGCTGCAGCCCTCAGTCTTCTGAACTACTCTTGTACAGGAAGGCCTCACTCCAGAAGGGCAGTCACCTGTAGTTAGCCTTCATATTGCACTCACTTGAGCTTTTCTTTTGCAGCCTAGTCTCTGCTTTGAACAGCTAATTAATTAAATAAATCAACTTGTGGCTACTCTAAGGATCATGTCTATTTTAATAGAAACCTCTTACTCATAATAATCTGAAATCTAAAGAAATCAAATTTTTAACAGTGGGTATTTTATAAACTAAGTTGAGGGCTTAGAAAAACAGAAGATTTCAGAAACCTCCCAGACAATGTGCAAAGAGAAAAGACAGCCAGCAGAAACCACACTGCAGACCCTTAACTCAACATGAAACAATTTCTAGCAGGCATATTACTCTCCCATGGGCCTATAATTAAAGTTTCAGGTATTGGTAAATAAGACTACATTCAAATTCATAAAAGAATTAGTAAGAGATGAAAAATATTCCCAGCATAATCTCTGATGTGTCTTATTCAGAATGCCAGTCTTAATCACACCAGCTTCTGATTGCTAACAATTAAAACCCTGATCTCCTTTTTTCCTCCTAATAGATGCAAGCCTTTGTGAAGAAGATGTAAAATTTGCCCTGTCATATTACTGACAAGTGGCACTGAGCTGGTAAAGTAGTGTATTAATACTGATTACACTGATTAATAGTACCGTAAAAATTGGTTCAATGACGCTTTAACATTTTTTAAAGGAACAGATGAGAGACATTCTGAGCAGAATATGTAATTGGTTTGGTTTATCTCATTCAATCACAAGGAAAAATCTTTGGAATGTAGGAAATTAGGTGGAAGCTGAGCTGTTTGTAGTTTTAAACAATAAATTCATTTAAAAATAAAAATGTTAATTAAACATCCTCCCCCGCCACTGATAGAAACCTTCAAGAAAATAATGTCCAAGTTAAGGACAGATGTTATATCCAAGCACTGTTGATTTTCTTCATACAAATAAGCATATATTCAACATTATATAATTGTAAGAGCCAATACTGACTATGCTACCCATAGAGAGGTCAAATGAAAACATCATTTAAGATGATAACCTCAATACCACACCTCTTCTAAGGAAAAGTAAAAATCTTCCATATATATATATATATATATATGTATATATATATATATATATATATGGGTAAGAATGTACCTATATATTATTCCAGTATTGACTTTGGTAGAAAATCAACTCTCCATACCCCCCTTTTTTTCTTTTCTTTTTCTTTCTTTATTTTTCTTTTTTCTTTTCTTTTTCTTTTTTTTTTTTTTTTTTTTTTTTTTTTTTTTTTTTTTTTTTTTTTTTTGTGTGTGTGTGTGTGTGTGTGTGTTGCTGGGGACTGAACCCAGGGCTTTGTGTTTGCAAGGAATGCACTCTACCAACTGAACTATACCCCCATCCCTCCATACCCTATTTTGAGAGCTTAAAGGGCTGCATCTTGGAGGTATGTGGTTCACCCAAGTTTTTCCAGCTAGTCAGACAGACTTAAAAGTCTTGCTCAAGTAGTCTTTTTACTAGAATACCTTGTTAAAAACAACCCTTTGGAGTTAAGATTTAAGGAAGTAGTAACTGTAAATTTAAGCTTTACTAGATAAACACAAGGAATCCATTTGTTTGGGGCAGTGCTTGTCATATAATTGCTATGCAGCAACAGTTAAAAAAAAAGGCAATGTTGTCCTCATTCACTAGGATGGATAACTGAAGTAAGGGAATTATATTGTAATTATGACAAAAAAAATTAAAAAGTATGGCAGCTATGGGCTTAGAAGCCCAGGTGTTAAGTCAGAAACACATGGACTCCTATGCCGGCACAATCAGCAACTAGCTGAGGAGCTTTGGATCAGCCACTCAACCTCTCTTAAGTTCAGCATCCTTACCTGGAGAACAGAGATAATAATAATTAGTGTCTAATTCATAAGCACATTGTGAGGACTGAAGTTAATTCATGTGAAGTACACAGTTCTGTTAAGTGGTGACTTTTTGTTATTATCATAAACAGGAGTTTTCCAATTGAGAAGCAGCTACTGTGCAAAGTAGTGACCTCTCTGTTTCTAGAAATGTTCTACCAAGTCAGGGAAGGATCAATCCATTAAAGAAGGTCATGTAAGGAATTCTCGGCATTGAAGAGGAGGTTGTTCTATCTAACTTGTAAAACTGTCGATATTCTTGGAAATCTGTAACTACCAACCACTGTGCATGCAAACATTAACAAGAATTAGCCTCTGCCCTTAAGGGACTTCGTTCATTTAGGGGAGACAGAAACAGATAATTTCAGGCTAATGTGGGACATCGGTGATGCAAACTCTGAAAACATCAGGTCTACATCATTACCCTAGATACATGTATGACTGTACATATGGTACAACACTATATCATGTAAAACCAGAAACATGAAAAGTTGTGCTGCAATTGTGTAAAATGAATCAAAATGCATTCTGCTGTCATATATGCCTTTTAAAAATCAATCAATTAATTAATTGATTTTTTAAAAATCAGGTCCAAAATCAGGTCCAGAGTAGCCTCTTCAAAGGCAATCTCAAGCTGAATCCTGAAGTCAAGCATCTGAAGAACTTTCTGGGCCAAACTCAAGACTTCAGCCTTAACTCTGAAATCTCACAAAAGGCACCCATGTCCCTCTACCAGAAATACTAAGGATGAACTTAATGAACACAGCACTGGTAGCAAAAAGGCCACTTCACCACTACAAAACACCTTTTCAAAGCCAGATTATAGGGGGAACAAAATCCAGTAAATTCTCTCAACTTTTCAAAAATATCAGGATATTTAAATATTTATGATTCTCCATTGGGATTATTAAAAACTAGGCCTACTTAAGGCAAGTTTCCAAAGAAGAACAAAACCTTTTGAAGGCTTTATGATCCAGTTAACATCTCATTCCAGTGCTAACAAGCATAGAGGGTCCCCCCAAAGCATGGTTTTATTTAAGCTGTGATAAATATAAATACTACTGTGATAAATACAAATACAACACTCCTTATGTTGTCTTTTCTTCCAGGCTTCTCTGCATCTGATGCTTGTTTACTGCTCATGGTTTAGTTCAGGTTAAATATATATTTTAATATTCCACTTTTACAAAGTAATTGTGACAAATGTATGCTACTCAGGTCTTTATTGTCAAAGCCGGCTAACTCACATGGCTTTATATGCAGAGTACTGAGAGTTCACAGAAGCAGAGCAGATTTTGATTATTATGATGCTTCCAGTAAAATGAACGAAATGATTACTAGTATGACATTTTTTTCAAAGTGCTTTTGAATAGACTTGTATCTATTTTCTAAAACAACTTATATTCCATTAAAAACATAATTGAGCTGAATATGATTACATGAAACGAAATCATGTTCAAAGGGAGAAGGGAAATGCATTCTATAATCTAAGATGGGGAGAATACATTTGCGACACTTAATTTACTGCACCCCCTTCTTGGCTGGATTGCTAACACAGCAGAAAAGCAAGCCAGTCTGTCTGCTCTCACCTCAGTGCAATGCCTGCCGTTTGCAGGTGTGCCTCAAGGACTTCTCCCTCCTATTCTTTGAATCATCTTGCAGACACTAATGAGCATCGCTCTTCAGCTTTAATTATTGGCCCCTGACAAGTCAACATAATAGGAATCAGCTTAACCAAGCATACTCCCCAGCGACATGTTCAATTACTCAGGTTGTACTTCTCCGGGAGAGGGCTGAGAGGTTGCTAATTTAACACTGTCAAAAAAATAAACATAGGTATCACTTACAGTTTATCTTTTGACCTTTATGTCACCAAATCCAACAGGATATGCTTTTTTTGCTTCCCCTGGAAAGGCTCTGCAGATTAAGTGTGCTACTAGGCCTTTCCAAAAAATTAAAGAATCTGTCTGAGGTCCACAGGCTGAATGAAGTTACATAATGTGCTTTGGAATCTAAAAACAATGAAACATGTTAAAGGAGTCACTTCATCTCTCAATTAAAAAAAAAAAAAGCAAAAAAACAAAAAAGACATTCTGATCTGCCATCTGCTCCTACCACTTTATTAGTTCACATCAGAAGAAAACAATAATTCTGCTATTTGCATGCAAAGATTAGTTATCATGAGTGTCAAAGCAAACGCAGATGAAGGGAAGAATTTTAAGCATAATTTCTCAAAAGAAACTAATAAACAGTTTCTGCAAATGATAGTAATCTACAGTAATATAGCCCTTTTTTAACAAAATGAAAATAAACTAGTATGTTTAATTCAAAACTGTAGCACACTAACTTGCTTAGTAAGTTAACCAAATATAACCAGCAAACTGTATCGTATTTGAGCTATATTAATAACATTCTTCTTTTAATATTTAAAATAATTTTGTTGTTATAAGTATTCCTATTAATACCTGTATATTTTAAATCTCCTCTTTATGCAATGAATTAAACTGTTTCAGCACTTTTTTCCCCAACTACTCTTAACTTCAAACTTTAATGCTGGAAATAACCAGAGTGCAAGGTTCATGAAGAAATGACTAATTCAATCTGACCTAGTACAATGGTCACAGACTATGCTCTTTCTAAATGCTGAAATGTAAAAAATGCATTACTACCTACTTGAGACAAGGTGTCCTAAAGAATAAGATGGAACTTCTTTACAAATGCATGGCATCTGCTACTCACTTAATAAGAATGAGTCAATTTTAACTTTACATAAAACTTCCTTTTAAAATAACACCAAAATTACATTTACATGTGTTATATATGATTATATATCATATATTATTATCATGTTGAGTAAACTGCCTTTTCTTTTCCCTTTTATTGGTGCTAGGGTCCGACACATGCTAAGCACACACACTTCCATGGAGCTACAATGCAGCCCAATAATCTGAGGAGGGGGGTGGTATGTTGTTTTTAGTTTAGCTTTTAATAGTCTGTTACCAAGATTATTGAAAAGTAACCTTTTAAGGGGTAGGGGCCTCGTATATTTCAACTTTGCAATTGCAAAGCCCAGGTCAGTGCCTAGCTTACTTAGAATAAATGCTCTCCAAATATTTCTTAAAATGAATAAGAAATGAATGAGTAAACAAATGTTTTACTTGCTCTAAATATAGGAATAGGTCCATTCTCCAAAAGGTAGCTTGCATTTCTTTCTTTCTTAACTAACACGAAGTAAATCAAACAGCTAACACTATTAAAAACCTTTCTAGAATAGCACACCAGTATTACTCCTTATGGTTTTTAGAGTATATGATATTTTTCAAAATTCTATTTTCCTCTGTAATTCAAAGGTAACTTTTATAAGTAAATATTAGCAAATGCATGATAAAACTATTTAGGATAAAGTAAATGTCAATTCATACATTAAGCAGCTTAATTTTCAATTCACTTCATTTCCTAGGTTCTGATAATGGGTGCATTCATTGTTCAGAAACTTTTATTGCTTTTCCTCACTTTCACAGCAGCACAGAAGCAAATAAGCCCATATTAGAATTATTGAATCCTTTAACAACTCACAGCTAAAATTTGGAAAACTACGTAATTTATGATCTGATTACAAATGGAGAATATGTAAATTTCTGATATTCCCCATATAATTAGTATAGTACTTTAATAGTACTTTTTTTATCAGGTTCTGAGAGCTAAGAATTTGCCAAATTCAATTTCTAAGTGTATAGATTCTATTTAACACTTTCCCCTAAAATCCTCAAAATCTATTTGTATATTACATTTTAAAAAATGTTTTAAATTTTAAACAAACAATTTTAATAGTGTGGGATATTAATAAGCATTTCTATGAGAGTTCGGTGCATTATTTCCCATCCACTAATCTAGTTAATGGAAAGCAAGCAAACAAAAGAAATCTGGAAAACTGGCTCAGCATTCTTGGGCATTAATGAATAAAAGGAGAGGAATTGTTTCAAGTCTTCAGAGATAACCTCAGGAGTGTCACCTGTCTTACAAGGAGTTTTACAGAATGACAGGATAGTTGGACCACCCAGCCCTTCCTGGAGTCCAAGCTAAATCTAAGACACCTGCAAAGCAGAGCACAATTCTGTAGTCCCCAAATTTAATCCCTCCAACTCCTCCAAGGAAAAAAATCTGACTCCAAAAACATTATGTTAAAGTGATGCACGAAATAAAAAAAAATTGGTTTAGTGTGACAAAACTGAGCTGTGCCTCATTTTCCAACCGTAAACTGAGAGCCCTCTATAGTAATTATGTGCAAAACAAACCAGACATTATGGCCAGTGAGGACTGCGATAGTCTTCAATACAAGATTTACATGAGTTCAACAGCACATCCCCCGGAGTCTGGTTAAATGTGAGATTTATCAATGGGATAATAGAGGCAGAAATAAATCACAGCGTAGAGGCCAAAAAAACAAGTGCAAGTTTTCCAAAGAGATTAGAAAAGGGGGCAATACAACGGAGCCCTGAGATAAGGGACGGCTGCTCCAGATGGCACTGGTTCAGAGAAGGCCCTTTGAGAGGTGTGCCAGAGTGTAGAGGGCGACAGGAGGCCCAGGGGTAGGTGAGGAGAAGGACAAAGGAAGAACAGAAAGACTGAGACCAGACAGATAAGGAGCATGAATGAAGCAGAGCAAAATGCTGAAAACAAGTAGATCTACCTCAAACACAGAGGGGCTCTCCTTCCACTTCCTAGTCACAGATACCTTGCTATCTCTTCCCAGTGTACCTGTGGGACTCTCACTTTCCAAACACCAAACCCTAGATGCCAGCAACTGGGGAAGGCAAACACAGTAGACCAAGTACTTCACAGCCATTGAGTTTGCAAAGGTAAGGCTTCCCTGAAGGACTGATTCCTGAACCACAGTGTAGTTAAAAATACACTTGTTTTTTCCCCCTTCCTCTGCTAACTTTGGTTGTATAACTTGCAGCAAAATACCAAGTAGAATTTCAAGCAGGCGCTTCATGATAAGGTTACATGTTCCAAATGTAGTAGATAGGCTAAAATGAAACAGATTATTTCAACATTTGTGTTTTTCTCTCCAACATCAAGAGTTCCTCTGCAATGATTAAAAACGAGAAGGGAAAACTAACAGTTATTCCTAAAGGTTCCAATATGTTATCAAGCATTAGTGACCTTTTCTGTGGATTTAAAAATCAGAGTTGTTGGCAAGAATTTCTTCCTTTCTTTTTTTTTTTTTTCCCCAGCTGAACAACTCCCTTCAGACAAGAGTACATGAAGCAGAAGGCAATAAGAACAGGATGAGGACATCAGCATGTGGTCGGGTAGAGGGGGCTTAGACCAGTACATTTCCACTCTGCAAACCAGTGGCCAGCACCCAAGCAACACCTTCTGCTCTGATGATGCTAAATCCATCAAATAATGTAAAAGGGTAAGTGTGATTTCAACATATCCTAATGACCCTATGTGCTGTTCCCAAATATACATGATCAAACATTAACGACTCGAAAGGTAAAACTAGGGGCTATGCACTGGTAGCCCCTGAGTGTCAAGGTTCACATTGGCCACAACACTTACCACCTCCATAAAAGTTTTGAATTTGTCTTTTAAATATGAAGACTTAAAAAAAATAAACTACATGATGACAAAATATATTTTTATAATAGAGAAAAGTGATGGTGGAATGCACTTTTCTAAATGATTGCTTTGGAAAATCATGATATTCTACATTCCTTAATTTTGAGGGGATGCACAAGGGATTGAACTCAGGGGCACTGGGCCACTGAGCCACATCCCCAGACCTATTTTGTATTTTATTTAGAGACAGGGTCTCACTGAGTTGCTGAGGGCCTCACTAAGTTGCTAAGACTGGCTTCAAACTTACGATCCTCTTGCCTCAGCCTCCCAAGCCACTGGAATTACAGGCATGCACCACTGCACCCAGCTATTCCTAACATTTCTTATGGACACATAAATAGCACCTTTAAATTGCTTATTAACACTCCTACAGCGCCTCCATATCCAGTCAAGAAGGGACTTAGTTCTAAATTCCTCAGAGTCAACTGAATAAGTCTTCAAAATGAATGTCCTTCATTTGTTCTAAGTCCTTTGGGTATTCATGTGGTATTCTGTTACTCTATCTGTGCAAGGAATGGCAACTACCATTCCTCTGCCAATTCATGTGCTTGTCTTTTATTTTCCAAAACAGACTGCATAGTTTTTAAGCCAACAAGCACATCCTATTGTCATATATTCCTAATATTTTTTTGGTCCTTTACACACAAACATCCATTCAGCAAATCTGGTACCCTAATTCAGTTGGGAAATCTTTGTCCAACATCCAGAAATTCAATTGTCTCTACTAGCATCTCCTATCTTTTGTGATTCAAAGTACCCCTCTAGTAAACTGCCTATTCTCTTTTTTGGGAGGAGGGGTACTGGAGATTGAACCCAGGAGCACTTTACTGCTGAGCTATAGCTCAAACCCTTTTTACTTTTAATTTCCAGACAGTGTCTAGCTAAATTGCTACGGCTGACCTCAAGCTTGTGATCTTCCTGCCTCAGTCTCTCCACTCACTTGGATTACAAACATGAGCTGCTGTGCCCAGAAAACTATTATCTTATCCTGTCATTTTTGACGCTGGGAAGTCATAAGTCACCCTGTGCAAAGGACAAATTAAGTACTGGAGTTTCCTGATTACTTAAGACAATGTTTCTCACTTCATTTAATCCCAAATTCAAAAGATGATGAACCATGACCATACCAACTTTTTCCTTATTTCCTGAAAAATATTAAAGCCTATTCTCGATCCAACAGGATAAGTAAACATAGCTATTGAAGGTCAAATGCTGTTACCATCCCCCATATCACAAAATCCTACTACTGTCCATCTTGCACCTCAGAATTGAGGAAAAATATGTATTTCTAGACATGTTTTTGTTTGCCACTAAAATGCACAAAATGATTATTGCTTCTGATAAAATTTATGGCACAAAGAAGGTAATTTTAAAAAAACAAAAAAATCTCACCTTAGAAACCAAGTCATCAGGGTCCTTGGATTGCAGATTAGTGGGAGAGTGCTTACCTAGTACTTGTAAGGCACTGGTTTCAATCCTCAGCACCATATTTAAAATATAAATAAAATAAATAAAGGTGTTATGTCCAACTACAACTAAAAAAATTATTAAAAAAATAAAAAGAAACCAAGTTACCAAATTCCTAATTATGAGGGCATTCCTAAACTTGATTTACAAAATAGATAGCAAGGAAAGACTTTGCCCTTCTTACTGACACAAATAAAACATTAAGTGTTGCATTCTTAACATTTTTTAATTAATCTGTAGACTATATAGTCTATGGCCAGGGATAAATGATGGTATACAACCTAAGAGTAATTTAAATTAATATAGCATTAATAAAGGTAACTGTCATTTACTGTTAACATTTGGAAAGGCTGACACAGTACCGATGAAATCTGCCATTGGCCTTCAATGAAAGCTCCTGATATTTTCAGATGATTGTAAATGGAAATCATGAGAAGCAAAGACAAGACAAGGCTGAAGCCTAACTATTCCACTCCCACTGCATAAAAAGAAAACAGACCCAGGTGCAGAAGCTCAGCCACACAGGCATCCTGGCACCAGTCTTACACAGAATCCAAGGGTCGAAGTGTGATAGAAGGAATCACATTTCTCAGTATTTCTCAGTGTTGCATAGCATTTTAGCAATTAAGTATGAAAACAAACAAACAAACAAACACTTGCAACTGGTAGCATAAGATTCACTTTGTGGATTTAATCCCCCATTATTGGTCTCTACTTAATTACTACTTTATTTCATCATCTGCTCTGTGGGGGTTCTATACAATTAAGATTTTCCAAATCTATAATTACAGTTATATTTCTGTACCATGGTTTTATGATTAAGTGCATGTACTTTTAGGGTTATAAAATTCTCTAGAATCAAACCTGCTAGATATATAAAAAAGTGGTGCTGATGACAAAACAACTAATATAACTATAAATGATAAAGAATCTTTGGAATGCAAATGTGGTATAATTTTTTTTAAAAGAGAAGGAAGGTAAACTTTAAAACCAATTGTTTTTGCAAAGCCAGTCTACCTAATATATTTCATTTATGATGAGAGCATTGCTATGGGAACACCTGTGGTCTCCAGTTGCCATTAAAGGTGCTTTTCCTTTCTTTTAAGTCTAGCCATGTTTCAAAACCTCCTAAATACTGTAAAATCTCAAGATAAAATCTGCTGTCTTTTAGTCTTTAATGTTAATGATCAGCATTACAAGTATATTAATATTTATGAATGACAAAATCCATTATGAAATCCTATGAAGATGTGCTCCCCATTTTATTCTATCCAGCTTATTAACATGAATAAAAATGCCATATTTATTATCATCCATGGTTGGTGTCAGCATATCAATATGTTACAGAGCAGCATTGAAATACTGATACAAAAATAAATTTGTTACTCATTGGCCTTCTAATAGGAGCTTTTCACATTTTTAATCTGGGTTTTCATCCTTGTATTTCATTATTATTTGGATAACATTAAATTCATGAAGTATCAATCTTAGGACTATGAGAAGAACTAAGTAGCTGTGAGCTCACCTATCATTCCTAGGTGTCATGTACCATATATTTTGTGCATTATCCTTGAATAATGGATAATGGTCAGATATATGTGTGTGTGTATATATGTATACATGTATGTATGTATTTATGTATGATATCTGTATGATATGTATCATATATAGTACAGAATATAACTTTTAGGTTTATCATTAAAAATCTGATACCCAGCACAAGACACTGTTCTTAACTTAGCTTCCACTGATATCTGATATCTGTGGTTGAACCCAGATTCCACACATTTAATGCCATATAAGGACATTATTTTTAGGGTAATGCAGATTTTAATAAATGAAATAAAATTTCTTATCAAATTTCCAATTTTTTAATTTCCTATAAAATCTTAGTTACATTTGAAATACACATTCTCCCCTATGTGTTTATGCTTTTATAGGAAACCAAACCATCAAACTGATGATTTCAATAACAGCCAGGGGATAGATAAGCTGGCATTTTAAGTATTTTATACAATTCATTTAGTAACATTTATACCTTTATACAATGTGCCTTGAATCCTGCACATGTAAATGTTAAGCCTTCAATTTGACTATATAGGAGGCATGAGGACTTGGGTATCCAAAGCATAAGAATAAATTTCTCATACCCAAGACAAGTTAAAGATGACTCTCTGGTCACCTCCATCCAGGTCAATGCTGTTGCTTATTAATTTGTTGGGAGTTTGGGGTTTGTTTTCTGTCATTGTTTTAATTAGATTAAAAACAAAGTCAATATTAAGGTTCAAAAGGTTGTCCAAAATTGGGAAGAGGATTATTGTGGGCATTCAACATTTAAAAAAGTTTACTTGCACAAATTATAAAATGGGTCAGGAAAATATAAGCACTAAAATCAGCAATCAATATCAGGTCTGCCCAGAAAGCATTCTGTTAAGAAAAACTTATTTAGAGTTCTTACAACATTAACGAGGCAGAGAAACCTTTGCTGACTAAAGCCAGAAGTTGGCAGAGAAAAGAAACAAAGACTGTTTTCATCAAATCATAACAACCATGTTGCTAAGGTGTAAAGGAGCCGTTTAAATATCTAGGTTACTCTTTGCCTTGAACTATTTTGAACATTCCAGGGAATTGCTGTTGAATCCATTTTAGGGAAATCCCAAAAGCAAAATTAGATGTACTTGTGAGAAAACTTAAAACAAACTTGGACAACTGTGAGCTGGGTAAAATAATTTGAACACTGGTGTAAACTACCCATTAGGTTATAAAGTTTACTTTTATCAACTCTGGGCACAACTCAGGGGTCTTTCAGAAACTAAATGGATGAATGGCCCGAAGTGATACCCAATGCATATTTATGTTCTTACAATGCTACCTGGCAGACAGACAGAAAGGCTGCAAATAACTATTTTCACTCCTCTGTTAACCACTGACATATTATGCAGCGTCCGTTTAGCATAGGAAGTCTCTCCTGAATTGGTAACATCAAGTAAAATCTCAGCCTAAATGCAGAAGATAGTTTTAGGAGGTAAGAATAAAGGTCTAATCCTGCTTATTACCATTTTAACATAGCATTCTCTTACTTCATTACCTTTAACACATTTCCTAAAACTCCAAAGACACAAGCCACAGCTTTATTTTCATCAAGACTAAAGTAATATTAACATTATTCATGGATTAGTGATACAATGACTTTTTACTTACACAGCTTTTTCTATCCTAATGTTTGAAAGCATTTTATAAACAAAACCTCCTCCATGGTACAAAGTGAATGTTACACCTATTCTTGAAATGCTTACACTTTGCTTTTGACAGTTACCAAATATTAACGTATGTCCTGAGCACCTTTGTACAAGGCTTTTTCCCACAGACTCCAAATGCCATGCAGACAAGGGTTGCATGTTGGCCATTTGTACATACAGTCTGTGGTCTCTGCCACACAGAAGGTGACCACTAGCTACTGCAGTAAGGCCTGGTGGCTAGGTATTTGGAAGCCGACCTCAATGCAGGACAAGCCACATTCTTCAGTATCAGCTATATCAGAAGAAAGGTGATATTTTCTTTTCTCAACTTCCTTCATCTTGCTTTTATTGTGCCTCATCTCAATTGTTTCAGAACTTCAGTATAAAGAAAGAGTGCAATTCGGGGGCAAGTGAAAATTAAAAACAATAATAATAATTAAAAAATACAACACTATAAGTTAAAAACATTTTATCCTTGCTATCCTTTAGAATAGAATGAATTAAGTGAAACCTGCTTTGTACCTCCTCCATGGTACAAAGGGAGAAGGATAACCTGAATAAATGAAGAGCTACCTGCACTCTGCATCTTCAGATTGCTGCCTCAACATCATGCACAACTACTCCAACAAGCTAAAAAGATTAAAAAAAAAAAACACCCTATCTATTCTGATCATCCATAACAATACTATCAAGCATGTGCTAAGTTATTAAAAATGTACATCTAAATACATGATAGTTACGAACCCAAACAGAGCTTGACAAGAGGGAGGCAAGTACCTTCCTTGTGTGCAGATCTTCAAACAGTTCCCCTAATATTTTCAAAAGTTAATTACAGAACCAGCCAGGCATGGTGGTGCATGCCTATAATCCCAGCAGCTCCAAAGGCTGAGGCAAGAGGATCGTAAGTTCAAAACCAGCCTCAGCAAAAGTGAAGTGCTAAGCAACTCAGTGAGACCCTGTCTCTGAATAAAATACAAAATAGGGCTGGGAATGTGGCTCAGTGGTTGAGTGGCCCTCCGTTCAATCCCCAGTACCCCCAACACACACACATACACACAAAAGTTAATCACAAAGATTTACTTTTGCTTGTGTTGTGATAAGTGGCCCCTGACTAAATAAGTAACAGCAATACAACATGACATAGTGGTAAGAAAAGACAAATAAGGAAGAGAAAGAAAAGAAAAGATACAATATTTTAAAGGCTCTAAGATGGTAGAAATGAGAAGGAAATCATTTGTAGATAGGCATAATTCATGCTCAGAACAAACATGATTTTTAAAAATAGCCCAAAGTTATTAAAAATGAAAATTCTTAATTTAGTAGAGCCATTTAAAAGCATCTGTGTGAAACAGGGAGATCCCACCCTGTATTTTAAAGTTCTCAATAGTCTCTTTATTCTATTTTTCTAATGGATAAAGAAGATGGCTACTGACTTTTGTCAACTTTCCTGGATTTTTTTGACCACTGTCTCTAAAAAGTTTCTTATTTAAACACACACACACACACACACACACACACACACACACTTTTTAAATTTGATATTGAATACAAATCTTCTGTAATTAGAATTATCAAGAATTATTCCGTCTTCTCTTTCCCCAAGAAGAACAGTAACTCAAATTAGTCCATCAGTATGACTATCAGAATAAAATGTTTAACCAAAGCCAAACTGCAGTTTTTATATAAAGGGAAAAAAGACTTTTTTGTTGGATTTTAGAAACATGATTTATTTAAAACCATTTTCAGACTAACTGGAAATAGATTGTGTGACGAACAAATTTTTAAATATTTTTTCAACCTTTCAACTCTAAGGCACGGCACTGATAAGGAAATATACTTGTTCTGTTCCAAGAGATGTAATGTACTTGCTTAAATGAAAGGTGGGGGAGGAGCAGATATTTCCAAGGGGAGGAGGCAGATAACTCTTCTACCCTCCAGGACAATTTGTACCTAAACAGCGAAAGAATGCCTACAACCCCTCTTTCCCCCTCCTTTCCCTGCACAGGACCCTGTGGAGAGGGGCACTTTCTCTCTTTCCATTAGTTTTATTAGATTGGATGGGACTTAACATTAAAGGCTGTTGATCACCTAAGGCAAATGGCAAGATCAAATAGATTCAATGCTTCAAACAGCACCAGGCAAGACATGGGTCCTGTGAAGGAAAACACTTGCCTGCTGTCCTGACATACTGTACCCACTAGCAATGACTGGATAATTTCTAAAAAAGAAAGAATGAAAAAAATAACCCACCCAACAAACGCTCATCACTAAAAAGAACTGTGAGTCCTTTTATGGCAGAGAATAAGCCCTTCGGAAATGGTGGGTGAGGGCGTGCTCAGGAAAATGTTTCGCCCCATTTTCTGTTGTCTGCATTTTCTTATTCACCACTCAGGGCACATGCAACTTGACACTAGTTTCTGTAACCAACCTCGTCCAGCAGGATTTCTCACACACCCTGCACAAAAGGAGAACCCCTCACAAAGTACTTATTTCAGGTTTACGTCAAGGTTGAGTGAATTGCAGCCAGGGAACTGAGCTCAAAACATAATATAAAAGTCTCCTTTGCTAATCACTAAACCAGTGGTTTAGCCAGAAGGGGAGAAATTAAAACTTTGTACTGTTTCATTTCCTCTTATGCAAATTTGAAAAAGAAAAAAAAGAACAAGAAAAAAAAACACCCAGAAGTTTAAGGGGAGTGATATATCTTTTGTTCATTAATTTATATGGAAAATCTTAAAATTTCAAAGCGACCATATAAATTTAACAATTTAAATCTTCCATGGGCATCAACCATGTGACTTATAACTTATATTCACAGGCCTTTCTAAGCCTTTACTGTATTCAACTGTTACTCCCTGAACTGTCATAACACTTAAACTCCAGCTGAGCATTAGGTGTTATGATAACTCAGGCAATGATAATGGGCACCGCTGGAGTCTATACCTCCTAGGGGAAACCAGTGCAATTCTGTATTTATTTAACGCGGCCAGAGGTAAAACACACTCAGGAACTAAGGAATCTGCTACCAAGAAATCTCTGGACTTTGCCATCATTGGTGAAAAAGACATGTGCACTTCTCTATTTCCCTAAGTTTCCCCTTCTGCCCTGCAGAATTTTCAGGAGAACTGGAAACATCCAAAACGTTGTTCAGTTCTGGCAGAAAGCAGTGCTCAAATCTCACTCCGATCACTCCCATTTAGGAACTGAGCCTGCCAACAGTGCAAAAAGATTAGGTGGCCAGGAATTTATGTCAAATTATACATTGCGCAGTGAAGAGTAGGAGAAAAAACATCAGTGATGACATACAATATCATGGGGCATATTATCTTGACTCAACTATGTACATCAGAAAAGACATTCTATAGCTTTCGCATGGATTATTTTTAATCCTAGTATTAAGTGCCTTTTAAAATTTTTTTAATTTTTAATTGTGTAAAAATTTTATTTTCTGATGTGGCCATCTGGCTCTACCTGTTTTTCTTTTTCAATTAAGCCACACAATAATTACTGGTAGAAGAAACAACAACATAATAATAACAACAACAATAAAACAACGGAGCCTTGATGGTCCAGATCTACTGACATAAAAGTTTGAAATAACAATCAATTAGGACTATATAAGTTTATACAGAAAGAAATGACAATTTTAGTTCATGTAACTGGACAATATGGTGACAGATGGGTTTGGAAAGCTTGAAAATAATTGGTGCATGTTTAAACAGCTGATAGTGCCCATTACCCATACCGTATGGGCCAATTAGTTCTTTCCAGGTTTTGGTGCCAAAATACTGACTACAACCAACCCCCTCACAGTGTTGGAACCCCAAGATTGCAGTCCATTCCTGTACAGACCTGGATAAGGGAACCTATCTATGCACAATAGGGGGTAAAACACAGGAGTCACCCAGTTCTCTAGAAGTGGGCATTGCCCTGACCACTCTGAGTGCCCACAGTGAACTTGTGAAAGTTAACACCTTTGGATGTTACTTTTACAAACTGCTAAATAATGTCACATCCTGAATGTTGAAAAGAGGAGCATGAAGAAGTCGACCAAAATGTGTTCATACTCTGAACTATGTTAATTGGGGTTTCTAATAAACATGCAGGATTTTAGGAAAGCCCGCAGACTGAGAATCCCTAGAGGAAAAATAATGTCTTGCTTGTCAATACACCAAAGGGCTAAGAGGTCCCGTGGGCACACAGGTAACTCCTAAATTGGCCTGATATTTTTTAAAGAGCCTCATCTTCATTCACCATCAAACATCAAGTTAAAAACTTTGAGCCTTTATTCCAACTTCTGACATGACAACCCACAGGTGTGACACAAAGACCCCCACTGACAAGGGAAAGCAGTTAAATGGTTCCTAACAATGTGAGCTGTTGCTGGAGGGGTGCTGACAGCCACGGGTGTTTTCCTTAAGTTCAGGAGGCTCTCACAAATGGTTCTCCAGCACCAGCTCTCAGCAGGCAGCCTGCAAAAAGATTCAAAATCATTTCCCAAATCCCAGCTATGAACTTGGTTGCTGAAGTCTGCCAGCATATATAACTCTCAGAAGTAGATGGACATCAAAGATGGTTCATACAGCAGAGACACTAATTGGAAACCTGTCATATGAGTGGGTCTCTTTTTACTTAATTAAAATGGAAAAAATGACAATGCTTTTTTGAATAATTACTAAACATACTGGAGTTTCCTGTTTTGATTTTATTTTCCATTTGATGAGCCTGTGCTTTTATACATAAATTAGTGAGCTCCCTTTAATACTACAAAGGAATCACATTGTAAATATAAACAAAATGAAAAAATTCCACCTGATTTTCTCAGCTTCTGAAATTTGATGGAAAATGCAGGTACCTGAGCTGAGAATGTGATCCTATGAGCAAAAGCAATATAACTTAATGGTAGCTTTAGTACCTGCAATGACAACTGAAGCCATTCAACAATGCTAACAAAACTATTTGGTGCAGACAAAATAACAGCACCAAGAAAAGAGAAGCACTGTGCTATATCATTTTGATTTCACTAAAACTCCATTATTTCTTATCACACCAAATTATAAGAATTCAAACCATTTGCTTGAAACTTTGAGGGAGAAAAATTTCTACGTTCTCATAAGAACAATACTTCCTGTACTGCTCCTGTGATATGCAGTTTGATAAGTACCTGGCCAAATGCTGTTTTAAAAGCCAACTATACATGATGAATTATGGACATATCTACTTACCCACACTCCATCCTTTGGTACTAAGGAATCTGTGCATAGGAAAGAAAGATGGGCAGAGAGAGTGACAGCGAATCTGTCTCTACATAGGGCCCATGGGTTTAAGGTCCTAGAGGATGATCAGCACATCTGCACATAACAGAGAATTCAAGACAATCTCCAATGTGTAGATGGGCTGCCCTGGTTTGAACAACATGAAGTTACCAATCAAATAACCCACAGGCAGAGCAGTCAAAATTGTGGAAAGAAGATGTGATTAAAGCCTTTTCAAGCTTGGGAGCAAAGAGGAAAAGAGTTGACCTATTGCTCAAGACCAGTTGGTAGGATAGAAAAAGGAGATGATCTAGGTCTCCAGAGCATCCACACAGAGCAGAAAGACCCTAGATGATTCCAGGTTACATGACACCAAGGGAATGGCCACACAAAGGTAATCAAATCTATGATTTCTGATTTTTATGTTGCTGTTTTTACTTTTTTTTTTTTTTAATAACCAGCTGGCACTCTTTAAGGCCAGAGGAAATGTGAAGAATGGCAGTGTTCCCGAAATCAGAGAAGAATGAGGAAAAACCAGAATGTCATCACTTTTGCCACTTGTTCTTCAAAATATGGACAATGACTTCACTAACTGATGACAACTCAATCTCCAGAATATCTGGAAACACTTAAGACACCTACGAAAGCTACAGTAAATCTGGGAGAGTCGTGTATTTTTAGTTTGTCCAAGTGTTTAGCTAGAAATAAATTTTTCCAAAAGGTAATTAAAAATGGATTAGTACCTATCACAATCAAATAGTCCTGTGAAAGGAAGAAAATAAGATGATAAATGAATGCAAAATTTGGTTCTGGACACTAAGATAAATTCTAGGGTTCAACACCTGGTGAAGTACATAGAATAAGCACTCCTGCACCACATTTGAACCATTTCGGTCTCTGTTTTGTATCCTAAACCACCCTGGATATCTTACACACCTGTGGAAATATATTTTTTTATCCTGAATATTTTATTCTATTGAAAGGAAAGTCTGGATGACACAACCAAGCTGTATGTATCAGTTATAGCCAGGATGTACTTGCTCTGAAGACAGAGATAGATGGATAAAAAGATTCAGCACATGTAGAAAATAAGTGGCTCCAACAAATGCCATCAAGGAAATAATATATCACTACAGACAGAAAAGTGCAGTGTAACAATTCCCAGTTACAGACATACTTTCTCCACATGTTGATTCTTCTTTTCTAACTACCTTGCCATTCTGACCCAACAAAATTTGAATGGACACAATATCAAATCCGATGCTGTTATGGAACAATTTGGCATTGCCTGTCCACATTTTCAGGTACATACCCTTTGACAGAGCAATTCCACTTCTAGGAATTTGGCCAAGAAGGATCTGTGAACAAGCAATCTTTGACAACACTATTCCAAAGATAAGGAAGTGGAAAAGAATTTTTAAGAATATAAAAAATATATTTTTTTCTGTATAAAAAGGCTTCCTTTATATTCAGAAACATTCTAGTAAATGACATAAACAGAATTGGGATAAAACACTAGTACACTTTAAAGTTCTCAATGGCTTGCTAACACAAAAATCGTCTAAAAATCTAAAGCAAATAGCCTTGTCAAGAAGAGTGCCACCCAGTAGGTCATACCTATGTCATCTGGGTAGAAGAGGAAAACCTATGTGAGGCACCTCTTCTTACCAAAGTGGACTCTCATGCAATCCCTGATTCACTTGGGTCCTTACTGTACCGTCCATAAAGTTGACTGGATTCCCTACACTTCCTGCAGCTTTCAGGGAGGCTGAAGAGTAGAGGCAAAATCCTCCTTTAGCATTCATGATGTAGCTGGGATTAAAGGATCCGACACAATGACCTTCTAGTTCAAAGAGGCTGTGGTTTAATTCCTCTCATGCACAGAGTTTTAAATCAGCTGTGTTCCTTTCAGAGAACTTAACTTCTGTATGCCTTCATGCTTTCATTAAAATTGAGTAGCAAATGCTCAACATCACAGTGATGCTCAGAGGATTCACTGAGATGACACTGTTAAGGTAGGTGCATGGCATCCTTTACCACATTATCAGTCAGCATGTAATCATCATAATACCAAATGTTCTCTTTTTCTTCTTCTTTCTAAACTCCACAAGGTTAAATAGGATTTTCAAAATGCAATTTGCCATAAAATAGTTAACAAATGAGCACTATGCTAAAATTATAAATTGTTCTTTACTTCTAGTTAATTTATTTGGAAAGTTGATCTTTTATGTTCTATTTTCTGGCAAGATAAAAAAAAATGTACCAGTGCTTTAAAAAATGCATCAAAAAGATTTTTATCAATTAATGACTATTATGGGGGGAAAACACTACAAATAAAAAGGGATCAAAATTTCACATAGTCTCACATCTCTAAACAGACATTGAAATTTAATGATTCTATAACTTCAACCATATCAGCAAATATACTCCTTTTACTAGCACAATCAATATAATCCCAATTAAAATATTCTGTAAAACTGCCTACAGTATTCCAGTTTGAAATAGCTTCTACTGAAATAGACTTTCCTGCCACTCTGATTTAGCATCTCACTTTCCCTTATCAGCAGATGGCAAGCCAAGTACTATTTAAATCCATATGTCTTCCATAGGAATAGTTCAAATACTGAATAAAAAGATGAACAAATGTTTTAGAGCTAATCAGATTAGCCTTTAAGTGAAAAAAGCACCAAAATGGAATTTCATTTCCTGCAAACTACTTTTACTACATCACACTGAGATGACTGAAGGAGTTACAATCCTGTAAGCCACCCAGACAAAAATAACTAAGTGTACACGACAAATTACAGCAAAGACTTTCCTGACTTTTGTTATTTCTTTATGAATCTTTCCTCTCTGCCTGAGCTCCAGTCCTCACAAGCAAAGAATCTGGTACCAGAGAGATACTACAGTGTAGCCACAGTTCAATATCAGGGCTAAGAAGAACAGAATAACTCGCCAGCTGTATCTCTATATAGCAAACCCCTTTCCTACTCCTTTCTCTCCAGTATTTACCACTGGAAGAACAAAGCTGCCTGCCTTTATAAATCTCGGTTTCATACGCAATCTGTAGTTTTATACACCTCTGCTAGGTAAGGAGATGAAGATGAAGAGGCTGAGTTTGTAGTATAAACATTAGAAACATTCCTGAGTTCACAGAAGCTTTCAAACTTTTCCTTCTAAGTCTGTCTTCAGCAAGTCAGATGATACAGGATCAAGGAATGGTATTGACAAATACCTTTCTCTTTTTCATATCACACCTTCCATGCTACAAACCTTTAAGTCTCACAAAATGTTCAAGATAAACAGTCTCACTGTACACTTTCTCTTATATTGAGCACAGCACCTAATATTCTAAAATATTTCCCTTCTTTAGAAGGCAGCAGTACAGAAGAGTGGTGAATCTTGGAGAATCTTCCTTCATATTTTAGGTTCAACAGTGATTGCTATTGTGCTCTATAAATTAACAAAATAGTTGTGCTGAGGACTGATTACATTCAACCAAAATGAAATGTACAGTTATTTAAAAAAAAAAAGAACTTATACTGTTTGAAGAAAATGAATTTTGGACTCATGAGTTAAAAAATAAAATGTTTCATTTTTGCTGGAATTTGGAAAGACTGGAAGTGCACTGGCAGATTGCTCCCCTAGTTTGCTGTACCAACAAATTTTGTGAACCCTGAGAAATCTTTGCTTTACCCGATAACTCACAGAGAGTCTCAAATTTAAAAATGCTCTAGTAAAGTTCAATTTTTATTCTTGCATTAACCTAAAATTGCTGATTGTTCTTTTTTCCAAAGCAAACCACTCACTAAATAATATCCTATGCTAAAGTTATTGAAACAAATGCACAAAATTTATTTATCCTTTCAGTTCCTAAAAATTCAATTATTAATCAATTTTCAATTATATATTTAATGATTGAAGAATGATCCAAACAGTTTGACAGCCATATAGAAATTAAAAGGTGATTTTACAAATTTTAAAAATGCCTTCACACAAAAATTCAAGTAAACATATATTAATTCTACACTTCCTAAGAGAAGAGCCAGGCAGCTGTACCAAAAAACCCAGAAATTTAAAAATGGCATAACCCTAACCTCTCAGAAGTTCACTATAATTAAAGGGAAGAAATTCACAAATGGATGAATGATCAGATCTAGTATTTGCTGTTTCTCTCATTGTGTCTCATTGTCCCTTGGCTTTTAGAGGGAAAACTACACACACACACACACACACACACACACACACACACACACACTTTAACAGACTTTCATTTCAAGCCCAACACTGCAACAAGACTTATACTTTCAAGTATATTTATACTTTCAAGTCATAAGTATAGGGGTGCCAGTTCGATCCCACGGGGGAAGCCCAAATCACCATGTTTGTTCATTAAAAATAGAACACCCAAAGATTTTTTTATTTTTGAGCCTAAATATTGTGCAGTCAACGTGCTCTGCCATGGAAAGGTCAGAGTTTGGGCTGATCATATGGATTGAGCTTGTGAGTTCAAGTGTGAACATTTCCCAACTGCATTATAGCTGCTGCCTAGTTCTGAGACTTTCATCTTCCTATAGTTTGTTTAGCTATTACAAATCAAGTATAGATTGATCACATAGATGATTTGGGTTCTTAGTCCTGCACATTTTGAAAGAACAAATTAAGAGCAATCTAGATGTAAAAACTTAAAAGGCTTATTTTTAAAAAAATGGGAATTTGTACACTCAGGGCAGCTACTTTACTTTTAAAATGATTATGTCTTCACACAAATTTAAAAAAAAAAAAAAAACTCATCACATGACAGTGTGTGGCTGATTTTCTAAAAGACATTTTAATTTGTACTTATTAGAACAAAACTAAAGAAAAAAAAACCTAATTTATTTTCCCCTAACATTAAATGGATAAGTAGACTAGTAAAAAGACATAACGAGATCTATCTCTTAGATCCAAATTGTTTACAAGAACTGAAAGCCTTAAAGCTTGGAAGATTTTAATCAAGACTTCCATTAACCCCCTACCAATATCCTAGGGATTGGAGGAATTTTAAACAAAAGGGAAAGTAGAATGCTTTTAAAATGACTTAATGTAATACAGTATTACGATACATAACCATTTTAGCCATTAACAACAGGTGACATATCACAGGCAAGCATTTCTTTTTCTTCTCATGATAAAATAAGACATTAAAGAAGACATGAAAATGAGCCACTGGATTAAATCTAACAAAAATGATAAATAAATAAGAACACCAATACATAAAACTAAAATATGACAGTTATTATATATAATGACTCAATCACATAGGCAATTGTATACACAGTATACATTTGTAAATGATTTCAAGGATTTTTTATGTATATTTGTCTTTGAGCATATGTATGTAATGACCCTTGAATATCCATCTTCTATTCTAAGGAAGTTTACTCCTCTCTTTTGGTTTAGTGTGTAATAAGACACGGAAGCATGCATGTTTCTGGAATCCTATCAATTACGAAAGAATGTTGACATACACAGAGGAGCTTCAAATTTGATCTCACAGATGTCAAAATAGCATATTTCACAGATGGGGGGCTCCCCAACTATAGCATATCTCTAGTTGGAGTAACAAAGCTCAATTTTTACTTGAATTCTCTATCAATTTGTGAACTTTAATTATTCCTTAAATTTTCCAGACATTACTTTTAAGGACCAGTTCCAGAAAATCTTCCCTGATGGTTGAATGAAGGGGTCATTTCCTCCTTATTTTGTTTCACTCCGTGGCACCTGTCACACCTTCTCTTGTGCTATACTCAATTTACTGAACATCATCTTCATTAGTATTTTGCAGAAGAATTAAAAGAATTGGTGTCCACGGTTTGTCCATGTTTACATCACTTCAAGAATATTTTGTACAAACTAAGCTTTCCATCTATATCCAATTATTATATAATTATGTATTCATTATATAATAATTATTTATTATATAATTATGTATTCATTATATAATTATTTATTCATTATTCCTATTCTCAAAAGGACATACTCTTTCCAGCTATCCACTAAATAACTTCATCTGAATGCCCTGCAAACTTTGTATAAAATCAGCTTAACTCATTATTTCATCCTCACTAAAAAGTCCATTGCATTCATTCAAAAGAAATATAGTAAAGAGTATGCACTTTGAAGGCAGACTCCTGACACATGATCCAATTTGCTGGGTGACTTGGGGCAAGTTACTGAACATCTGTAAAGTTCCATTTCCTCTGTAAAATGGAATTAAAATAGCACCTGCTTCAAGGGGTTACTGTAAGGTTGAAAATAAGTCACTACAAATAGGAGCAGAGCCCAGCCCAAAGTCAAGTGTTTCATAAATGTTAGATATTCAGCTCCTCTTCCAATCATCTAAAACACAAAGCCACATTTTAGTCTCTCATATAAACCTTCCTAACTCTTCAAGATTCTACATATAGCATATATACACAGAAGTCATTTTCTATTTTTCCCTATCCTATTTTGTAGATGCCCTGTTATCGCTAATAAGGTAAGGGATCAGACAACTAACTCATCTTCCTCATCCCAACCCTGTCTACCTACCCCTCTTGCAGGCCATCTTATGTAAAATGTCATATTAACCTTATTAAAGGTTTGATCAAGTTATCTTTGGCCTGGAAACCAGGATGGCTCCCTATATCCTTCTAAAATAAAATGTTCTAAATAAGCATTGAGAGACTACCCTATCCCATATGTCAAGTGTAAGCTCTTTAAAGTGATACCACACAAAATTTTCCAACAAGCTTTTCTTCATCCTGAAAATCCCAGGCTGATCTCACAGTGTCTCTTCTCTTGTATGGCTTGCCCCCCCTGCTATCACACTCACCTGCTAAAAGTTCATCCAAAAACAGCTCAGAAGATGCCTGTGGCAACTAAACTTATTCTCTAAATTAAATGTGATCTGTTCTTTAAACACCCATAGTTGCTCTCCTCTCCCCTGACCCCTTTTATGAAAGTCTTTTTATGGAAGTATTAAGGCTGTCTTGATACCTGTCTTCTCACCTAAAACCAACTATGTATTAATGGAGGGCAGGTAACTCCATTGACTCATCTTTTACCTTTTATACAGTCTGCATGTTTCCTGATACCTGGTAAGAGCTAAATAAATATTTATTGGACATCAAGAAGATGTACCAGGAAACAGCTCTACAAAGTTACCCTTTGCTTTTTAAATTTCCTATTTCTTTCAAGTCTAGATTAAGTTGGTCTGGTTATATGTTGGTTCTCTGAAAATAAATCCTGAATGCTGATAAGTATTAACATATTTAAATTTGTACATACACAGTGTGCATTCAAATCCCACAAACAGTGGTGTATATGTTGTTATAATTTCACAAAGAAACATAACTAACTTCAAATGTTCTGAAAAGACTTTGTATACAGCAATATGCTGTGTGAAAATGCAAGTGGGAAGAAATGGTGTACAGAATGGTCTTCTACTTTTCCCTTTAACACCTGATTTCCCACTCTTACATTTCACTGAATAGCTGTTGGCATCAACTTTCTGGGATCAAAAAATACATTAAGAAACTTTTTTTGTGAATTTATAACCCTACAAGATTCATTTCAGTATATTACACTTTTGAGAAATTTGCTTAATGTCAAGGTGACTAAGGAATCTACCTGTCAACTATAACAGTGAAATAGACACCTGACTGATCCTTTACTGGTACTACAGAAATGCATTTTATTCAACTACCATAGTTATTAATGATTTCCCAATAATAATGTTTAAAGAAAATGTTAGGATTTTATTTCATAACTACCACAGTGAGGCAATTCTAACTAATGAAAGTCAAGAAATGATAGTTTTCCTGTTTCCCAGGAACACACATCCATAGCCTGATAAAGGGACCTATGCTTGCTAATAAACTCCTCGACTGTATCATCCCACAGAGGAGTCTTAATTACAGGGATACCAATTCTAACCATTTAAAATTGCAAACAAGATGCAATTATTCAACTACAAAGATATCCAATGGAGCACTATTTTTAATACCAAAAATTGGAAATAAATGTCCAACGACAAGGAATCAATCAACATCTTCTCTAGGAAAAGTAGAACGATATATAATGAAATAGTATGACATCAAAAAAATGTGATGTAGCTGAATATGATGATGTGGAAATATTTATAATTTATTATAAAGTAAAACTAAAAGCTGCTTCATAGTAATCTCATAAATCTGTTTGTCATTTGTACATGTAGGTTTGTGTGTGTGAGAGAGTGCTTGTGTATGTCCACAAAAGAAT
This sequence comes from Spermophilus citellus, assembly GCF_964194105.1. NCBI lineage: Eukaryota > Metazoa > Chordata > Mammalia > Rodentia > Sciuridae > Spermophilus > Spermophilus citellus. The sequence continues at coordinate 81,853,389 of NC_138194.1, forward strand.
ATATTAAAAGTACTGCATTCTCATTTTGTTCCTTTTTTTGTTTATTTTTAGTTTCTCAAGTGCCATTTATGAATGTATGTTTTTAATGGGAATGAAAAAGTCAAGACATACTAATTTTACATCTTTTTTCTCTTTTCCTAGACGCTCTTCAATTTCCTTCTCCACTTTATCCCCAACCTCACCCTAGAGGCCACCTCCTCTCCTGAAAAATCACAGGAGCAAAGTAGAAATATGGTCACTTTCATCCTGACCACCCATACTTCAAATAATTCATCCATGAATAATGAGATATTAACTCTGAAGGGACATAAAAAACTAAGATAGGTTTATAGTTTTAAGATTTCAGTGGGATGAAACTGAATTATTCACATCCATTAAAAAGAGTTTGAATGATTCACAGCCAATTTTATTTTTATAATTGTAATGAAACAGCTGGGATCAGAGTCTATTCATGGACTCATAAGAAATTTGCACCCCACCTACTAAAATTAGTTTCTGCATCCAAAATTCTGATTTGAACATCTGACTGTGAACAAAACAGGCACCATCACTCAATGCCAAGAAACTGAGGAGACAGACTTAAAGCATGTCATATTCTCACCAGACTTATTTTATTTCTCATTGTGCATATTTCACTTTATATCCATTCATAAGCAGCCCCCAATAACATGAGTCTTGAAACATGGTTATTTCCAAAGAATCAGTTTTCTTGTGTAAATGAAGATCAAAGAATATATATTTTCAAGATTTTCAGATTGTATGTGTGACAGTTATGGATTCTTAGCCATTAGAAAAAAAGTCACATTTAAGAACTTCTACTTGAAATGTATGGCATCTCTTTAGACACCAGGATCACCAAGTCTAAAATATAAGAATTTTGTCTTAAAGTTGCCTCAGGTGTCAATTTACACATCTGAGTGTTTAAGGTTTCACAGGAAATTTACATGGCTCACTGCAGAATATGCAATTTTGAAGAATTTTAAGCAACTGCATACTTCAACCTCTGTTAATTTTCCAAAGCAGGAAACAGTGCATAAGATTGAGTGACTCACCCAGGGTCACTCAGCCATTAGTCACAAAATGAGTCTAGAACTCAGAGTCTCCTTTCCTCCAGTCCAGTGCATTTTCCACTATATCACAAGGGAAGATTAAAAAAGAAAATATGAAACCTAGTTTTCCCAGAAAATAAAATCCAGTCAAGTCTGAGCCACAGCCGGTGTGTAAGGTGAAACATCTCTTAACTGGAGCCTCAAAGAGCTGAGCACACTACTAAAAAGTAATTAGAATATATTTTGGAACTTTCAGAAATATCTAAATCCAAGATGAATTTGAGGCAAACTCTGATAAAACCATCCTGCAATCACACAGCACAAAGTTATTCCATGCATATAAGCTGAGTAATTCATCTGTAGACTATATACTACCCATCCTGATAATTCACATTTCAAAAACCTCCAACTTTCTTTGAATTAGTTATATAATTAAGGCAAAGGGGATGGATTTTGCTTAATTATCAAGGAATTCTTGGGTTGTAAATCTGACATTAGGAAGGATTAGATAAGATACCTCCTATTAAATGGACAGTACTATCTTCAATTATAACATGCTTTGCAAACATAAAGGCATATAAAAGTTGAGTAAGTAAAAGGATTTCATTTTTAACTGTGTGAAAGAAGTCCCAGAATTAGTCTTTTCTTTAACAAAGGAAATAATTAGTTTTAGGTGAAGTGAATATCTCTCTCAAATGTAACATGTAAATTTTCAGATTCCCATATATAAGTCTGGTTTAATTTCCTATTTTCATAAAGGTATAATATGACCTAAGCCTCTGCAATTTTTAGCATATAAAAAGCACAAATACAATGTTAATTGAGAAAGCATTCTTGTTCTGTTCTTTCAATACTTCATTAATAAAATAACAAGGAATATTCTGAGATTCTGAAAATCATATCAAATTTAAAAACTTTCTAATGGAATATACATATATATACACATATACAGAGAGAGATGTGTACATACACATACATACACATATACATATACAAGTAAAAGTAAAGGTCATTAAATGACATCTTTGAAAAAAAATCAAGTTTCAATCTCCTAAACTCCCTCAAAGCCCACCCTGTTACCCATGCATCCAACACACAAGATAAAAACTTTAAAACTAGGTTGAGAAATGCTTAAGGGTAGCAAAACTGTCATCCACCAAGGCATAGTAAAAACAAGGGAAAAAAAAAGAGGCAAGCCTGTTGGTGGAGACTGCTTTCACTTAAAACACTTAAACCAACTCTGCTTAGGAAAAGCAGGCCTGCTTGAAATAAATTTTCTCTGCACGTGCAATATAAAATAAGCATATTAAACCAAATACTGGCTACTGGGCATATATTACAGTCTAAAGAAGTAATAAGAAGCGGCTCTTAAAGATTACCATTTATTTTTCTCTGAATTCTTTCTGAATTTTTCACATTACCAATAAATAAGTCAATGTACAGTTTCGAAGGCACACCCTAAATATTTCTAGGATATAATTCCCCCTGCATTTTTTCATGAGCTGATTTGTTTTCTACCTTAAAGACTACCTCTTTAAATACCACAGAGTTGGTCATTACCTTTAGTTATAAGTCATGTATTCTCTCATATAAATAAGTGAAATTAGGCTGGGTGTGGAGGTTCTTGCCTCTCATCCAGCAACTTAGAAGGCTGAAACAGGAGGACTGCATGTTCAACGCCAGTCTGAGCAATTTAGCAAGACCCTAATCAAATTAGCAAGACTGTATCTCAAAATAAAAAACATAAATAAACAAACAAAACTGGAATTATACTGCAAGAAATTATCCTAAGGAAATGATAAACAATGAAATAATATGTAGAAGAAGGTTCATCAAAGTGTTCTTTATAAAAAAAAGATAAATGTTTACCTTTTAAACATTAATTTAATGCCAGACTTCAAAGATTAAAAAAAGTGTTCTTTATAATTAAAAATTGGAAGTAGCCTAAATGTTCATCAATAGGGGATGTGTTGAATATATTGCACTATGGCTATTCCTACTAATGAGGTACTAAATCAAATATTGTGAAATATATCTGTGAATAAGAAAAGATATCCTCAATATACCATCAAATTAAAAATCAGAATTATAAAACAGGTACATAATCCTATACTTAAATAAACTACATCTTTATAATGGATAAATTACAAGCCAAAATATGAACAGAAAAGTACTTGTGGGTTGGAATTTATTAGTGGTCTTCATTTTCTTTACAGTGTTCTCCACTATCTCTTTTGCAATAAGCATGCATTATTTGCATAATTTCAAAATGCTCCTTTACTGTTTTGTTCAGACACACATAAAAAATGTGGATGTTTAGATGAAACAAATTAACTCTAAAATTGTAGGAAGTCATCCAAGCATTTATTAGCAAATCATAGCAAGCCAAAGAAGGTTATGCAATGATTATGAGCAGGGACTCTGGAGTTTGATGGCTAAGGCCAGAATTCTCTGCCATTACATGCATATGACCTTGGGCAAATTACTTAATCTCTTTGCCTCAGTTTCCTCATCTAAATAAAATGGATAATGATAGTTTCAAGCTCAAAGAGTTTTAATAAGGACAAAAGGATTGAGCCAGTAATAAATTAATAGAAAGGCAGCAAACTTTTAATGCTAGCAATTGAAACACTAAATTATTTAGCAATCAATTGTAAAGATTCACCTATTTTTACCAATGCTTCATTTGTGAATGCTTTCCTATGTGAATTTTCTAAAGTAGTTTTGTCTTATTCATTGAGAATACAAATTAGATAGGTAAGGACATACTTTGTGCTATTCAATGAATTACAAGCTAAGCTCAGAAAGTTAATTCTCTGCCAACAGATTATTTTATGGGCTTTTTATCTACCAAAACTTTTTTTTAATCATGGCCAAATATAAGTCTTAAATACTACATTTTAAACTAAAAGTAATTCTACATGGAAGTACAATTCAATAAACAATATTTTTATGGATCTTACATAATTTTCTCACCAAAAATTCATTTAAAAAATATTTATATTTGTATCCACATTTTCATGAAAGTTTGATTCACAGTTAACAAAATTATTAAGTATATTTTTTAAAAAAAAAATCCATATATCCTGCTGGGTACAGTGGTGTATGACTGTAATCCCAGCAGCTCAGCAGGCTGAGACAGGAGGATCTTGAGTGCAAAGCCAACCTCAGCAACAGTGAGGTGCTAAGCAACTCAGTGAGACCCTGTCTCTAAATAAAATAAACAAATAGGGCTGGGGATGTGGCTCAGTGGTTGAGTACCTCTGGGTTCAATCCCCAGTACCCAAAAAGAAAAAAAGAAAATCTATATATCCTTAGCATTGCTTCTCCAAATTGAAAAGAGTCTGTCCAAACTTCACTGAAACTCTTTGCATCTCTTTGTTCTAATGACACAACTAGATGAAGCAGAATCCAGTCTGTCAGCTTCCTTGCTTCCTTGAGCTAACTGGTACACCAGCCTAGTAAGCAAACCCTTGCCTATCAATACTTAAAGTTCCTTAACTAAGTGTATGGGAAGGGAAAATAAAACAATATGACAAAAAAGACATTTTTTACTTTTTTGGTGGAAACAAAAAAAAATCCCAGATAAAAATTGTTTGTGGCATTTTAGGAAATCCACACTCCAAATCCATCCATCAGACTATGTTCTGTCAGAAAAATATGACATTTGATGTCTGGACTATGTACCCCCTGGCTGACATACTTTTGAGTCCTTCTGCACCTGTCCTCCTGAGTATGGGCTCTCTTCTGTATAGTCTTCCCTTCCAACATCTAAATAGGCTCAATAATGGCTTCCTTTGGGGCCCTGGTATTTCCTAATTCAGGCAGTCTGTGATGAAAACGAAGCTGTGCAAAAGACATTTATACAGGAAATAATGAATAGATAGTACGCTAAAGGATAGCATCTCACAGTGACTACCAACCTACAGCACAATTCACTACGATATATCTGCTTCCCCTGCCTTAGAAACCTGGGACAACAGAACTATGCCAGATCTTACAAACAGTCTAGGTTACAACAAAGAGGGGGAGAAAAGTGCTTCTAAAAAATATTTGGGTCAATGGAGCCAATTTACAAAGTGAAAGTAGATTATGAGAAAATCCAATTAGTCAAACCAATAAAACTCAACCTATGTATTGAATTGGTTTTAGTTGTTTCCTACCATCAAAAAGGGTATTATCAATGTAAAAGATGAATAATCAAAAAGAAAAAAATGCTATCTAAATTCTATTTATTATAAACAAAATGGTCTTGTTCACTATTACACATAACCAATGCAATGTGTTGAATGCATTGGGTTTTTTTTTTTTTTTTTTTTTTGGTACCGGGGATTGAACTCAGGAGCACTCAACCACTGACCCACATCCCCAGCCCTATTTTGTTTATTTTATTTAGAGACAAGGTCTCACTGAGTTGCTTATTAGCACCTCACGTTTGCTGAGGTTGGCTTTGAACCCCTGATCCTCCTGCCTCAGCCTCCAGAGCTGCTGGAATTATAGGCATGCACCACTGCACCCAGCTATGCCTTGTTTTCTTAAAACTAAAATGTATTTGAATATGACTCTTAACTTATCCTTAATGAATGTCAACAGAAATGCAACTATTTAAGGTAGAAGCACAGAAACACACAGGATTAGTTAATCTCTGGATGCAATAAGTAGTTTTTAACAGTTTATTTTTTACTTAGGCAAATAAAATATTAACTGCTACCTAAAGAGAAACTTAAAATCAGTGTTTCAGAGTCAGTGATTAGAAAGGTATATACTTCCCATTTTTCCTAATTTAGGCTATTCTCTTCCGAATTAGACACAGGTATTGTAACAGTTTCAAAGGGATCAAGAAAATGATTATTGATATCAACGTGAAGTCAACAGAACCTACATGATGACTTCAATTATTCCCTTATTTTCATTGACTATAAAGCAAAACAATGCATATCACTTTTCGCTGGAGACCATCTTTAGTTTAAAAAGTTCCTGTCGGTGGTTGCAAAGGCATTCAGCACTGCTGCTTGTTTGAACTGCTGTTTGGCTGCCAATGGACTGTCCCCAAAAGAACATTTTTGCATCTCAATAGAAGGTCCGGTATCAACAATCTTTAAACTATAAATTTAACAAGGCGGCTAAAGAAAGAGGGAAATAGCATCTGCATTGTACTGTCTTGGTATCACATTTTCAAGATGAACACATCATCAGACTACCTTCATTTATCTAGCACTTTGCATCTGAGGATCTCAAATGGCCTGACAAACATTAATTAACTGAGTTGCACAACACTCCTGTGGGATGGCAGGCAGGAGGAGCCTCTGTAAGAGACAGATGAACAGAGTTCCTGGGAGGCCCTGCCTTTGACAGTCAGTGGCTCAACTTGGAACCCAACTCCCACAGGCCCATGGCAGCACACAGCTGAAATCAAGCAGTGCAAAATGTACATGTTAAAACTGACAGACTTTCTTGAATAAATTTACTAGGAAATCAAAATCAGTTTCAAAGAAGTTTATTCCCCCAAGGGTGCACTGGGGAAAGTAGCCTAATAACTTGAGTGTTAGAGCCCATGGAAAAATGTGAGCCTGAGTTATGTGGCTGTGACATTCTGTTTTGACAAATGACAGGGAGGTATTTACCTGAATATTAACTTGCCATAAGTTCCCCCATACAGATGCATTCATTAAACTTATAATTATTTTATTATCGAATGAAAAGTCCACCTGATGTTGGCAAAATCTTTGTGAAATTTAATGAACATTTTTTGTCCCCATTCCTGTGGTTGTCAGATGAAAGATTATAAAGATTATAATTTTCTGTGTAATAAAATTTAATCTAGAAATTCCACTGCAATAATGAAATACAGAATTGATCATTCAGGCAATTATAAGACTAGTACAGTTACATCTGCCCAAGAGCTTGTCTAAAAGTAAATAAATAAATCCCTTTGTGTAATTATACATTATAGAAGAAACTAGTCAACAAAGGATATAAAACTGTACATGAGTCTGGACTACACCATATTACAACAGTTTAAAATGAAAAAGAAACATCTATTGGAAAATATAAAACTAACTGACTTTTACTTTTAGCACAAGCAATATTAGATATTTTAGCCTCTTAACAGAACCAAATTTTAAAACACTTGATTATCAAAATATTAAGCTTTCACGACCACATTCACAAGCTTATACATCTAGAAGATAAGATCTCTTCCATAAGTTTTTAAACAGCATAAAGTTATTATAGAAGAGCTTGGACTGTTTCTAGCAGAGATTCTAAAAGTTTTAATATTTCTTCCTACTACTAAAAGAAAATATTCAAAAGACTTTATAGAAATAGTGTGGTTAATATGCAACAAAAACCCTAGTTTTCACAAAGCATTTTACAATATAGAGTTTCACTTAATTACCCTTCCTCACACTCAAAGCACTAGAATCAACACAGGTGATAGGCACAACTTAAAATTTTTAACAAGATCACTTTCGTTCTAAAAATAAGGGGAAAATAGAGATGAAATAAAACCATATATAAATGATCTGCTACTTAACACAAAATTAAAAGCTAAACACTGATCTAGGAGATAAAAAGAAAAGAAAGGAAAAAACTATAAATGCTAATGAAAACCATTTTGAAATTTTAGCTCTTCATCTGATTGTATTTTCTTCCTCACTTTCAAAAGTACAATAAACTATCATGACTAAAACTAGTCAGCATACACACACACACACACAAAAAAAAAAAAAACACCAAAAAGACTAATATTCGGAAAGCAGCATTTTAACTGTGTCCTTTGTAACATAACCTACTTATGTTCATTTTACTCTTTAAAAATATTTCCATTATTTACCTGATAGTGTTGATTATTTTAAATCAATGTTTTCTAATAGACAATTTTTCATACTTAATTGTTCATATCACTCTGAACAGTATTTAAAAATGAAAATTAAGTTTTGCCTTTTAGTATCAGAAATACTATGTATAAAAGTATTTACTAATCACATGCTCAATTAATGCTATGTTGAACGTACTATTTAATAAAAAAAAACTTTTAAAACCTTATATTTCCCATTTCTTAATTTGCTTACTATTTCTGAGTAAATGTGTCCAGCAGCAAAGCAGTTAATTGCATGTTCCACTCTAGTATTTAAACTCAAACATGAAAACTGAATTCTATCTTTACACAGACCACTGTGTTCTATTAAAGACATGAAAATTATATTTGTATATTTATGTTCTGTTTATAAATCATTATAGGACCATCACTGATAACAAGACCATTGCAACTACAAAATTAAAGAACATTATTTTTTGCCTTTAGTGAGCATGACTTGCTCTTCTGCTGGGTTTTCCCCTTACTGATGAAGGGTAAAGAATTGAGAAGTGTGTATTTCTGTAACTTTAAGGATACCAATTTTCACTTCTAAAGTAGAGTTCTTATCAAATTTCCAAACAAAATGGGCTCTTACAGATCAAAAAGCTCATTGGCTAAAATATGTACATGCCAAAAATTTTTAATTCACTTAATAAATTAAATATTGCACAATAAACTAAATTGACTACTCTTTCGAGTCCAAATACCCATTAAACTGGTGATTTCCCAGAGCACTACTCAAATGTGAAATGTGAATTTTTAAAGATTCAATTTTTACTAAATTCACAGAATGACTCAAGCCTCTTTTTAACATGTGTGCGCGTACTCCCTGGAATTTAGCAGATGATAGCCTTTAAAGATCACAAATCAGAGGCCTACAAACTTGGCTCTTCGTTGCTGAAGATTTCCTACCTCAGCAGCTAAATGTGGAGGAACTGAAAAGACAGTTGAAATGGTGCAACAGAAACTCAGAGTGAGGGAATTAAGGAAGTGGAGGAATTGAGAAAAACAATTTTTTAGAAAAGTACAATCACCCCCGGCTTGCTCAAATAAAAAAAAAAAAAAAAATGTCACTACTTGCTCAGGTGTTTTACTCCACTGCTTGATCAACTATTATTCCAAGTTTACAGAGTATACAGAAGGTGACAGAAAAAAACTGATATGCCAGAAATGGTCAAAAAAGTTGCCAAATAATCTGGCAGCAAATGTGGATGACACAGATGAGAACAATTTTTGGTGGAAGAAGAAGGGAGGGGACTCTTGGGGTGCAATGGGAGGCACCCAGGTAGACCAACTCTCAAGATCCAACAAAAATTAACAAAGCCCAGGATTCTGCATCCCTGCCTTACCAGAAGCCAGAAGGGTCACATGAGACCAGAGGAGTATGCACATGCTAAGAAAACAATGGGTATTTACAGTTAGACAAATGCAACTCCATATGTAGTGATTTGAAGGAGGCTTCCTGAACTGCACCCTCCCTCCAAGGGCACAGAAACTACTTCTTTCTACAATTACTTATAATAAATCTGTTCCTTCTGCAAAAAGTCTTTGTTTCTCAGTGTATGAGGGGCATGCCTTCTTCTGTATTCAAGGCCTTCTGTTAGCTCCAGGGCATCACTAGAGGGAGGGAAAGTAACACTTTCATAATTAACCATGCACCTCTAAGGCTTGCTTCTCAGCTCCACTACAGAATACCTGAGAAGCACAGATGGGCTTCAGGGGCTCTGCAGGAAATGAGAGCAGAGCCACTAAGCAGACCTGGGAAGAGCAATTTTTCTCTCCAGTATACATCCAGAGAGACCTCAGTGATCTCTAACCCAAGGTGCAAGCATTGGGCCCACTGAAGTCTTTCCTAACTGGATCTTTTGTAAAGGATAGCTACTTTCCATTCCTACCTTCTAGACACAAATAAAGCTTTGAAATCATCCAGAAAGCTCAAAACTTTCTCAGCATTAAGGTGAAATGTTGAACTGGTGGTGCCTTAGGCAAAAAGCAAGTATCACTGGGAGTTTGTGAATTTTCAAAAGTTAAAATATTTCTTGATAATGATGAGACTACACAGCGCAAACAGAGAAATAGAGGATCTTTCTCACTCAGAGGTTTTGCTTTTGCTTTACCACAGGGAACTAGGTCTTTCTCCCTAAAGGTCCTGATAATATACAGTGCACAGTACACTTCTGTGTAAGTTCTTCATACCATTCATGTTGAGATTTTTCTCATCTTTTCCCTTCTTCTTGGCAACAAGCATTGTTATTTGTACACATTTATACTCTGGGTTTAAAAAGTAAGACATTTCTGTATTAACATCTTACCCAGGAGTTTACATTCTTAGTGATTTAAATCTCTACTAATGTCCTTATTAACCATACACTGTCACACCACCTTAAAATTGAAAAGTCAGTTAGTTTAATGGAACAGATGTGCATCCTTCTGGGATTCTAAACCTCCCTTCTCCAAAGGCGGCTATGTTGTTTTGCATAATCACCAGGAATGATTAACCGATGTTCAATCTGAGCTAAGAGTGAAGACAAACATGAGACAGCCCACCAGGATGCGGAGGATGCATAGAGCACACACCAACACACAGGGAGCTAGGTTCTGCCACTTTTGCCTTCTAAGTATAAATCCCCAAACTAATACAGCTCATTTAATGTCATTTCACAAAACATAGTACTAAATGTAGAGATTTTGTGCTCCCCCATCTTCCCTTCAAAATATATGAATTATTTTAAAAATTAAACCTTCCTACCCGTAACAGGGACTGGGACTCATCCTTGGACTTGCTTTCTCCCGATGCAGGATACTGTGGGGTGATGGCCCCAGACTTCTCTCCGCCGGCTGGCACCCCCTGCAGGAATCCCTTGGTCTCCACAGCCAAGCCATAAATAGGTCTCGCCAGGTGGGCAGCCTCTACACTGGGGCTATCCCGGAGAGTCTTTGTCTGCTCTTGGGTGCCGGACACAGGCGTCAGGAGCCCCAGGCTTGCTTGAGTATAGGATGGACTGCCACGAAGGATGTCAGCCCCTCTCCAAGCCACGCTGCGAAGGTCATCGCCTGAACTCTCAGACCAAGCTTTCTCCTTGAGCCCGTCCTTGTCGTCCAGCTTCTCCCGCTTCACCACGCTCTCGCAAACTGGCTCTGCCATTTTAGAGTCTGGATTCAAAAGACTGTAGACCTTGAGGTCAATTTTGGGCTCCTCCTTGATGGCAGAGATGGCATGACCATCCTCTTCGCCGTTGGCTGTAGTGATGTCCTGTTCCTGGCAGTGAACAGTGTTGAAGTGCTCCAGTAGTGACTGAGTGTCAGCAGCTGTAAAGCTGCACTGACGGCATTTGTAGCAGCTGTGTGCTCTCCTGGAAGAGAAGAAAACAGTCCATGGAAATCCAGCATTCTGAAGGTTTTTTTTTTCTTTTTCAGATGGTCTTTAAGCACCTGAATTTTATCTCACACAATGTACTAGGCAGAATGAAATACAATATTCTCAACGCCCAGAAAGTGGAACTTAATTAACTGGCATTTTCAATTCTATATAAAGAATGTGAAGTTCCCTTTTGTTACAGTAGCAGTAACAGGTATACACACAACACACACACACACACACACACACACACACACACACACACACGCGCGCGCGCGCGCACGCATTCCAGCTGATTAGAACCGGTTGGTTGGCTTTATTATCGAATCACCTGCTTTGTTCATTTTATCTTGATGGATAATAATCAATTCTGGACCAGTTAAGTCGATATTCATATGTTTTTATACATGATTTCATCAATGGACTTTTCACTTTCTGTTTATTTAAGAAAAAGTGAGGGTTTTCTTCACTATGAATACACTTATGTCTCTAATGCTTAGATGCTTTTGTACAGCTTATCCACATATTGAAATGCACTCTAAGTGATTATAACGTTCTAGCATAAATCTAAATTGAGTCAATGAAGTATGGTTTATCTGATCTACATAATCTAAAGAGTAAGATGTATTTAAGACCTAACTTTTTTCTGAACAAATTCTACCTATCTATGTAGATAGGTATCTCTACTGGGTGTCAAAGATCATGATAGTTGCTGTAAAGACATGTTTATTAAAAGGGTGCACATGTGTTTTCTTTTTAAAAGAAATAAAATAAGGAGACTGTATTGTTAAACTGCACAGCATCTTGTCTGCTAGACAGAGAAGAGTTTCTGCTATATTAGGACAAATGTTTGATTAACAAAGAAGAACAGAGGTACTGCATTATAAAAAGCATACCAGAAAGGTACACAAACAACTTGGAATGAGGCATTCTTTCTTTAACTATAAAAGCCTTAGTTAGCTCTCCAAACAAAAATTATGTGAAACACTTTCTACTTCCTGACAAACTGTGCTAAGAGTTACCCACAAAGTTACAACATAAGTTTTCTAAGCCATCACTTAAAGGTATGGAGTCATATTATATACTTTTAGATAATCATCAAAATTCTATGTTGCCAGGCACTGGGGACACATAAGTGAATAAACCATACATATTCCTTGCCCACTTGGGACTATGCCCACTCTGCCTACTCATCTATAGGCAGAAATAACAAGCTTCAAATAACGTTATATATAAATATATAAGTACGAAGGGTGACATGTGCTGAGAATGAAATGGTAAGAGGGTAGCAGGGAAAGGAGATTGCTTAGAGACGTCGGTGAGAACTTTCTAAGGGAGGATATAAAATCAAAAGATGAAAAGGAGCTATTCTTGTTGGAGGAAGAGGTAGGGGGAGAGAAGCCCTTTCTAGCAAGTCTGAGACATTGTAAAGAGGCCACTGCAGCAAGAGAGGAACAGAGAAGAGGAAGAACGGCAATCAACAAGCTGAAAGGGCCATCCAGAGAGAGTATTACTGGTCCCTGTGAAGATGGTGGCTATCTTCAAAGATTAAGGGAAGCAATAAGCAGGGAGCAGCATGGTCAGCTGCAAGCTGTGGTCACTTTGAGGCAGTGATAGTTTCTGAATTAATAACTTTAGTTTCCTTAAAAGGAAACTAAATACTGGGAATTCCAAAAGAATTTTCTTATTTTATAGAAGCAAAATTCAAAGATGCAAGAAAACAAAATCTCAGTAAGTATTTGTTAAGAATATTTAATGTGATTTATGATTAAAATCTTAATTTTCATTGGGTAAATTTAATTTTACATTTTAACCAGATTGTTTTTAATCCTTTCTATTTTTCTTCATTAAGTAGTAAAGATAAGTACAACAAATGACAAGTGATATGATCATGAACTGATCATAAAAACACAGCAATAAAATTAATTTTATCAAGTGAAAGTAATCCCATCCTGAAGGCAAGATGTCTATGACCATGAGTAAGACTCTTGCCACCAAAAGTCACAGCTAAAAAAAGACTAAGATTACAAAGGAAAACAGAAAAGAACTAAGATCCAGGTCTTGGAATCTTTGGAAACCTCATCCAAAGAACATTCTTAACCTAACCACCTTCCAGTACAATTCAATGGAAGATAAGCTCTTGAATCTAAAATCATCTGTTTATGAGGCCATAATGTGCAGACAATTATTCATAAAAATGGGTAAAGGCAAAATGTAAACAAGAAATACTCTACTGAAGATATTGTATAAAACCTATTGAATTATGAGAATTAAAAAATAAATCCATTTTGGGAAGGACATCAGCAATCTCTGATTGACCTTCACCCTAACACAATTCTAATGAACTCATTGCCCCAGCATGCCAGTGAGTCTGTGGTTCCCTGGCATAGTAAGATCTCTGCTTCAATCTCTAATGAGATTCCTGCCTATAAATTAAGACTATAAATTGCCACCATCATTTCTATCAAAATGAGTAACTCTAGAGCAAAAATTCCTAAGGATTATAGCGATACTGTTTCAAAGAAATAAAGACTAAATGCTAGAGCAACAAGAAAGAGAAAGAATCAACATACAGAGAAGAAAATCAAAATCACAGAGCACAGCATAGCAAAAAAAAACCTTGTTTTCAGAGGGCAGAGCTGGGGGTGAAGCTCAGTGGTGGAGGACTGGCCCAGCAGGTGCACGGCCCTAGATTCAATCATGAGCACCCCAACCCTGCAAAAGGCAAATTCTCAGTTATTATTGGAAAAACAATTTAACACACTGAAGAGCACAGACTCTTGAACCAGAATGCCTGAGCTTCAATTCTTATAATGTGTGTGATTTGGAATGTTGACTGAACCTCAGTTTCCTCTTCTATAAAATGAAAATAATGTGTCTTGATGTGTCCTTGTGAACATTAACCCTAGTATTAAGTAAATAAATAGGGTTAACCAGTGTAAATCCTAAAACTAAGCAAATCCCCTCAGCTCCATGTGAATCTCCATGGGTATTCTTTCTACACAGGAGTTTCAACTGACAAATTGGTATTGGTACCATCTTTTCCATTCCCCCATGTATGTCAGCCATGACATATACCATTTTTAAAACCAAATTTATTTCCTAGAAGACTCTTTTCTTTAGGACACTTCCAGGTGGAATATGCCCTATGCCTTCTTTGCTTCAAAGGGCCTCAGTGATTGAATATATTGCAGTTTATTGCTTAATTGTTAAGCTTTACTCCCTTTTCATCAATAGTAGTTAAACCCAGAGTCTTAAAATTCTGAGCAACAAAGATAATAAGTGCTTTAGCTGTGTTTTATTTAAAGTGCTGGGAGCTGGGGAAGGTCTTGCGAGTGTATTTATCAAAGCAGTTCAGAACATGATGTATCTAGTAATACATCTAAGTCATTATTATTAGATTTAATATCCACTTATTTGGCAATCTAGAAATATTCCTGAGCCATCCCTATCCTTTCACCAAACAGATGAATACAAACATCTTTTACCCATTATTTGACTGGTACCTTTTCCCAAATATACAAGGTCCCAGGCCCCATCCAGATGGGCATTCTTTACAAAGTATCACATCTGAGGCAGGTGTCTAGGACTTCTATGTTTGCTATTTTGAAGTTTCTGTCCCAATGGACAACTCCTGACTCCAGACAGGTCTCAGCAACTCCTCGAATCTGCTCCACAGAGGAGCTCTTGATCCAACCACCACAGACAAAACCATCCATGATACAGGGGAACTGTACATGATACAGGTACTGAGGAACTGTCTGAACACAGACAACAGTGGGGTGGGTAATAAGCAAGAAGAAGGCAAAAATAGCAGAAGAAACTTTTCAGAAAGGACCTTTTATATTGAAAAGGAAAACACATTAACAGAAAAGATGGTTATAAAAACAAGCTCAATTCACATATCTTATCTTTTAAGTGTTCAAAGCACTCATACCTAGATGAACTAGGCGCTAGAGGCACTAAAGTATTAAGCCCATTTTATAGTAAAATTGGAGAATTTTTAAGTGCTTTCTTTTTTTTATCCTCTGCTGCCTAAATTTTTCACATGACATAAAAATAAATGAAATTACTGACAATATGGCAAATGAAAACACCAGGTTGGGAAAGGTCTTTGACAGGACAGAAAAGAAACCAAGGACAATCTTCTTGTCCTTCGAAACAAGAATGTCCTGGTCATCATAACTTGAGAATCTGAATTTTCAACAAGGTCCTCAAGGACCATAATCTATCTACAAACCACATTACTAGATACATCATGATTCTAAAGGACTTGGTGAATAAAATCCAAGGCATCACCCAGCCCCTAAAGCTTTGTTAATGAGGTTACTGCCCCTAATCTTCAGAATCTTAAGATCTGGCTGTTAACTGCTATTCATGAAAAGAGAGTAAAGAGGATGGTGGCACAAAGAAAAGAGAGTAAAGCCAAACAATGAATCAGCAAAATGTTAAAATGCTCCATCTCTCAGGCCACTGAATACCTCTAGGTGAAGCAGAAAAGGTAATTTGCTACAAGGTACTCTTGAGACTTGAAGAATTCCTCTCTCCTTATATTAATCCTAAATAAATGATTAAAAAGAATATTAAAAAGACAGCATTATTTTCAAAAGTTTGAAGCAATATAAAATTTTCACTAACTTATACTAACACTGAGAACAGTGCTTCTCAACTCCAACATTCACAGGAATCACCAGGGGATCTTGTTAAAAGTCCAGATTTGGACTCTGGAAGTCTGGCTTAAGACCTGATAGTCTGCATTTATTATAAGCTCTCTGACAGTGCTGATGCTCTTGGTCCCCAAACCACACCATGAGTAGCAAAATCCATGCAGTTATGGTCAGGAAAAACTTCAAGATAGGTAATCACATAGCTTAGCTTGCAATTAACTCTCAGTAGATAAATATGTATATATATACACATGTGTATATAGTGTGTGTGTGTATACATATATGTATATACACACTCAGCGCTTTGCAGAACATCTCAAATGAATTTTTTTATGATGAGTGACATTATTTTACCATTTAAAGCACATACAGTATCAACCACTTCTGAGAGTCAACATTAACAGCTGTATAAATTAAAACTACAGACATGAAATTGTTAAGAACAATCCCAAACTTATTTTTTTTAATTTCATTGTTTGAGGATAGTCTGTCTTTTTTAGTGATAAGGTCATACATATTACCCACAAGTACACAAACTGCATATTTCCATCCCCGCTTCACAGATGAAGATGCTGAAGCATAGTGAGGTCAATTCACATTAAACAATATTGAGGGCAAGATATACTATTTTTACTATTGTTCATGTCTATTCTTCCATGTCTATTGTCAGTGTTTTAAACACTGAGAAGACCTTCAATACAATGCTATACCTACAAAGATAAGACTAGATTATTACAAACCCTGATATAAGAACATTATTCAAAAATAAAAGTTTAGTCATTATGAAACTACATTAGTTTGGACTCTCCTCCAACCTATTAAATGCATTTTATTTTATCAGCATTAATATGGAAACTTCAAAGACACTCAAGGAATTTTTCCTACAGTTCCCAATGCCAACCTTAACCACACCCCATCCATAAACACTTCCCAAATGTTTCAATCCAAGAATAAATCTAGTGTATCCTCTGGGTTACTATAAATTTTCATCTTCACCTTAGGACTTTTTAACACATTGTCCTCTATTATAATCTTGACTATAATCTTAATATGTAGTTATACTATTGCTGCCCCCAAAATCAGGATCAAAGCTGACCCATTTTTGTATAGCACCTACCTCAAAATGTCTGTAGAGTCACTAACTATCTGTTTAATAACCAAAGGAACGAACAACCACAGCCCTGGGGATGTTCAGGATGCTCTATTTAATATGTAGAGTCATAACGTAGCACAGAAATATTAAGAGGTACATAGGTATTTTGCAGATGGTACGTTTTGAGTGGTACTCTGAATAAACTCTTCATTATTTACAAACTCCTAGAACTTCTGGCTACATTAAGCCAGACTAATTTGAAGATACTACAAATAGTGTATGCTCTGCATTAATTTAAATTATGTACCCTCTGCCAACTGGAGAACAAACAGTCTCCTCATGCTACCTGAGGAGAAAAGATGTCATTTTGTAGATCTTTTCAGTATAAGCTTGCCAGATTAAACAGAGGACTCCTGGTTAAACTTGAATTTTTGATAATAAATAAATTATATTTTAATGCAAGTATGTCCCATGCAAGATTTGGGACATACTTATAGTTTTGAGCAATCAGGAGATGAATCAAAAACCCTGATTAAAGAGCTAAAGTATTATTTCCCTCCAGGAAAGAAATATCAAAACTGTGTTAAAAAGAAAAAGACCACATTAAACTTAATTCAAATGACTTAGAATTTCTGTGAGAATAAATGTTTTATACATTATCCTACTTAATAGAATGTTCATGTGCTATTAAAAAAAATAAAGAAAAAAACATCTATTCTGGACCCTTCCATGTTCTAATGTATAGTGGCACTCTGTCCTAACAGTAGCTTTCCATTCATTAATACAGATTATTATAAATTGTTTTCACAATTCATAAAGGAAGAAAGAATGCTTCCAGGTGTTGGGGGGGAACAGCTAAAAGATGCTACACATGGACTATCCTCTGATAAAAATTTCTATTTTCATAGCAAACCAGTTATGGTATATGCAAAGCACAGCTCCAAATGATGCTTTCTTTTTCCTTTAAATGTTAACTTCTAGAGATTTATGTCACCACTTGGAAAGCTCTCCCTCCAACTGCATTTCACTTTGAATAGTGTGAGCCACAGTTTTTATTCTTCAATGATGAAATGGAGCCTCAAAATAAATGAACAAATGATAAATACAATCAATTAGACTTTGAGCAATATATTTGGTAATAACATTATCAAACGATTATAGAAAATTATCACAGAAGTATGTTAAATGAAGGTTATTAAATATTTAAATGTAAACATAGCTGAGTCAATCTGACCTCTAAAAAAATCTAGCCATTTTTGTAACACATATTTGACTGGTATATAAATCTATGCATGGCATGTGACACAGCTGCCACTATAGAATGAAAGAAAGGAGATGAGAGTATCTGAAGGACAAAGACAAAAATAGAATTATTGATGGATAATCAGATCAATCCTTTAGCAGCAGGAAATAGAATATTCAACCTTAGCAGGAGCAGTCTACAGAATATAATCTAAGAAAAACTGAAAATCTGAATAAAATAATGTTCAGTCCACGGAACTTGCATTTTTAAATTGAAATAATCTGATAATACTTCCTCACTTGCAATAATTAGATTGGGAGGAGGCTGAGGGCTTTATCTTCTAGTGTATAACACATCATCTTCCTTTTAGGATAAAAAGAAAACAACAACTAATGTCATATCTGAAAAGTTTCAAGGTAAGATTCACTTTCAAAAGGAAGGCATCCCCTACAAAGTTTCAAAATAGAAAGGTGAGTCTTCCCATAAAATAGAAAGCAACCAAGGAATGGGAAATAATTTAGAGATATTAATATGAAACAAAAATCAGGAATAAAAGTAGATAGCTGGTCTTACACAGTTTTCAGGAACTTTCTGAAATTTCTCATAAATAATGTGTACCAAAAAAGGAGGTGGCATTGCAAGCTATTCTCCTGATGGGCTAGAACATCCTTGGTAATTTCTGTGTGTCTCAACGGGAATTTTCAAATTAAAATATTATATCTAAATCAAGGTATTACAGGCCACTGAGTTACTAGGCATTGTTTAAAAACTCACGACACATAACACACACAAATCTAAATGCCACCTTCACAGCCCTCACCCTTTTAGAAACCCTGTGCTAATGCTCTGTGTACTTGGCATTTTCAGATGTGTGGATAATTAAGTGCTTGTGATAAAATTCTACTTTTCCAAATTATCAGAGCCTACACTTCATCTTCCTTCACAGAACTCTTTTAAGACAGCAAATGAGCGGTAGCTATATTAATCTGACCATCTACTGTATCCAATGTTAATTACTTCAGCCTGAGTTTACATATTTTATAACTAAAAGACATGAATAACATTTAAAATTTTCAAATCTCATTCATAAATCTCCCAATGGACAAGTGCTACTAAAACATATGGGCATTTTTCCACATTCTAAGTCAACAATAAATAGTTGAATATTTAGAAAGACAGTAATTATATTACTGATTTTAAGTAGTTAATTAATAACAAGAAATGTTGAGCATATATTCATATATTTGCTGGGCATGTACAGTAATAAGAATTGATGACTCAATTTTATTTTAAAATTATATCATGTAATGCTAATGACACAGAAAAACACATACACCCATATGCATTTTTATCTAGGTTAACAAACAAATTAAAAAGTGGACCATAATCATAGAATCACAGACTTGGATTTTATTTTAATAAAAATCTATATATAGCTAGACACAAGCAGAGGTTGAAGAGATGATAAAGAAAATAACAGTTCTGATATGGTTGAATATATTACATGAATATAAACACATGTACATCATAGATATAAAACTATATAAAGATGAATCTCTAGATATATGTAGCCACAGGCAAATTTTGTATATATATAATAAAAATAATATTTATGGTATAGTTGAACATATATGAACATGTATAAACATTTGTAGGATACAACTATACATAAGAATAGTTTTATCTTGCTAATTCTATAATTTATAAAAAATGCTATCCAATTGTAAATAATCTTCATTGCTAATTTTTATTTTATTTTATTTTTTTAATTGTAGATGGACACAATACCTTTATTTTATTTGTTTATTTCTATGCAGTGCCACGGATTTAACCCACTGCTTCACGCATGCTAGGCAAGTGCTCTACCACTGAACCACAAAACTGGCCCCTTCATTGCTTTTTTTTAAGCAGCCAAAATTAAGCTCATGAAATTCATCCTGCAGTAAACTGTCAGTTATGGCAAATTAACTACTGTATAATATTCCTCTCTGTGAAATTTCTACAAATTATTTAATTAATCTGTCATGGACAGGGTTTTTTTTTTTTACCATTTCATTTGTTTCTTTGTTCACTTTTCATTTTATTTGGTTGTTTTCTTTTCAAAAAAATACAATTATGAACATTTTTGCACAAATATCTAGGAAAGTTAAGGATTTTCTTCTGAGGAGTAAAATGAATTTGAATACCTGATATTGTCAGAACTGCCAAATTCATTTTCTAAAAATGCACACACAAACTATTCCTAACTCTTCTAATGTTTTTTGGTCTTAAAGTCTACTTTTTCTGAAATTAATAAAGTGATTTTATTTTTCAATTACTATTTGCTTCATGCAAATTCATCCATGCTTATCTTTTAGTTTATGAGGTCTACATTAATGCACTCAAAGGAAATGTTCTGTGTGATCCTATATTCCTGAAATCTGACTTCTTTTTGGCTTAAAAACTGTCAGATTGTGTAGCTAGTCTGAACCTGACTGAAAAGCAGTCTCTAATTGTTTGGTGTAGAGTTCATATTTTTTAAATTTATATAAATTAGGTTTATTATTCTGTTGGTCAAATCTTTGAAATTTTGAAAAAGAATTTCTGCTTAACATTTAATAAAAGTAGCTCACCACTGAGACTGTGGTTTATTGTATTTTTTCTGTAGCTCCTCTATCAATTTTTGCTTTACCTATTTTTATTTCATGCATTTAGAACTGTAGATGGAATGAATTAAACTTATTCTTGCTCTTTGTCTTAAAGTCTATTATATGAGATTTAAAAAGCCCTCTCAACTTTCCCTTGATTTATATTATCTGGTTTAACTCAGTCTATTCTTTTCTTTCAAACTCTCCAAAGATTTGTATTTTAGGTACAATTCCATATCCTATAAACAGCAGAAGGTTGGATTTTCTTTTTTAATACTGTCTGATAATATCTTGTAAGGTGCAAGTTTAATCCACAATTCTTATTAACATTTTTGATATGTGGGCTTTTATACCATTTTACTTCTAAAATTCTATTTGTCCAATTTTTCTCATATACCCTCTCTTGACATGCTTAAAAAGACAGATTGAATTTTACATGTGTTCTTTACTCCACTATTCCATTTTTCTAATCTACAGCTTTGGAAACTATGTACTCATTTCCTATTCTTTCATTAGTTATCCTTAATTTTTCCAAGTATTCATAATGAGGTTCAAACTCACTAACTGCACACAATTCAGACACCTTAGATCTTAATTCTGGTCATTTTCCCTTCAAATATCCAGAGAAACATTGCTTAATACCTTAGTCTCTCTCTTTTTAACCTGCATAAATGAAGGCTATGTTTGTTTAGATGTATCAAGATCTTTCCCAAGTCTTAGGTTGTCCAACTCCTTTGCTTTTATTTTCAGAAGATAGTTTTGATGGGTAGACAGTATTAGGTTGATTTTCCCCCCCTAAAACATTTGGTAATATTCCTCCTTCTTCCTGTTTCCATCATTGCTAAAATTGGTTAACCTAATAATCTTTTCTGAGTAGTTGATCTGTTGTTTGTCTCTAGCTGCTCTTAAGGATCTGTGTTACCTGGTGTTTCAACTTTTGCCATAATGTGTTTGTTGTTAAATTTATTTGTATATATGCCGCTTAGTGTAGGCTATGTATCTGTGTATTAGTACCTTTCATCAGTTCTAGAAAATCCTTGTTTTCTCCTCAAATACTGGTTACCTATGCTCCATTCTCTATATTATTTGCTCCTGGGATTCTAATTGTCTATTGGAACATCTTATTATATTTCCATATCTTATATCTGCCTCTGATATTTTCCATCTCCTTACTCTCTCTTAAACATTGTCTAATGTCTCATTCTGATTATCTCATTTGCTCTCTATTATTTTCTAATCTTCATTTAATCTCTCTCTGTTTCAAGCTTCAATAATAATATTTCTTAAGTAAAAAAAAAATGCTATTTGTCTCTTTTTTTTTTGCTCCCTGGTAATTTGTAGTTTAATTTCTTAGATCTAACTTTAATAGTTATTTTACTTCTTTAAACACTTAACTATTTATTATCTTATAACTGAAAACTCCTGTATCTGAAATTCCTTTATTTCTCAATCCATCTTTTTTTTGGTTCTGTTTTTCCACTGATGTCATGGAGGGTGGTTTATTTCCCTTTCCATATGATAAACTTTTTTTTCTAATGGCAAGCTCATATAATATTTCATTAATCCATGGATAGCTTGTCAGTAAAAACTCAGTACTTTTCTGTAGACAAATTCAGGCTGACTTCTGCCCGAAGACAGAGGGAGACACCCAATGTGGAAACACTTTTACCACCTTCAAGGTCCCAGCTTAAAGTAAAACACAGATTTGGGCCCTAGCTCTGCAGGTGACTCCAGTCTTAGTCTCTCAGCCATCTGCAGCATCAAAGTTGACATTTTCCCCCAGTGCCACCTCACATTCCAAGTTTACTTTTACTTCTCCTTAATCTGTGTTTAGTTCACCTCTTGGCAGAGAAGAGAAGAAGAAAAGCTTCATAGTTCCCCTGCATGTGTGGAAGCCTAACAATGCACTGCAGAGTATTTGTTATCTGGCATAGCTGTTGTGTAAGAAAATGGTTCCACTTACTGCAGCAACATAAGTTATGACACTGAAATTTTGATGAAAATGGTAGATTTGATTCACTGTTCAATAAGAACAAAAAGACAATACATAGAGAAAGACAGATCCACAAGTGGATTACAGTAATGCTATCCTACTATGAGTCTTGTGCTCAAACACCTAGAATATTCCACAGCAGTAATACAGAATTTTGGTAGATGCTTCCTAACACAAATAATGTGCATAAACATAAATATAACCTGAAAGATACGAAAGTGATAAGGAAATGGTCTTCTGTTGTTTCATCTTCAAACTCGGGATTTAAGGAAGATGCTTGATCAAATTGTAAGCATCCAGGTGACTATTTCCTTTCACATCCCTTGGGCCTCCACTGCTGTTCAGCTTTGAGGAAAGTTTCCTTACACTTCCTCCTCCTGAGTTTCAACTCCCGAAATGGTGAGTCTCCAAATTTAAATATTTCCGAAAGAACTCACCAACAGATTAAACTACTCAGCACCTTAAAGGTTCTTGGGTGAGCAAAATTACATCAGGATTTAAAAATAAGTATAAGGGTAGTTTAATGCCCTCAGGACATGTGCTGTTTAATTTCTTAGCAAATAAAATGCTGAGAGGTTGATTAAATTTGAAATGAGCAGACAACTGTCCTTTGACACGGAACCCTAGTTCCTCAATAGCATCCAAGACCATAATTGTGAAAGATTAAAATGTAGCACCTTGGAGATCTCAGCTCATTCTAACTTCTGTGAAGTAAAATGCTCATGGGAAATTCATTTGCATACAGACATTCACTAAGCATCTATTAGACATGCTGGCAGTGTTAAACTGTGCAGACACGGTGGGAAGCAAGAACAGAATAGTCTCTTCTTCCAGAGCTTACTTTCATCACTGAATATTAACTAAATCCTGACATAATCAACAGTATTTTTATTCACCTTTATATTTGGGGGGGGGAGATTATTTTCTTTATCTAAAGCATATGGAAAGTAAGTTTTCTCTGACAATGGTTTTACCTTCCTGGAGAAAAGACACTGGTTCAAATCATATGATAACTAGCTATATTAGTATGGGGGGAGAGGGACCAATATTTTTTAAAAATCATGAGATCTCTTCAAAAATGCCTCCCTTTTCAAAGAAAGAAGGGATTATCTGATTTTTACATCACTTAACAAATATACCTGCAAAATATGCACATACTCACCCATTCTCACACATCCACACCAGCAAAGCTCAGAAAGAAGCTGATGTCTGCTAGCCCCAGAAATAAATTAGCATGCAGCTAACATCAGAGGAGCCAGAAACACTCATTGCAAGTGTGAACACATATTTGATTGCAGGACTGTGTCTTTCCTAGGGCTGACCTTATAAATTAAACAGTGTAAATCTCAAGTAAGTGTTTTCTGAACATTTTGATTCACTGTGAACATTAGGATGCCCTTCAAATTAACATCTAACATTATTAGTCTATTGTTGGACATGAACTGCTTCATTACTGGTGACTGAAAAGACACCCTCACTGGCACTCATGCACAACACCGAAAAAGAATGGAAAGGCCTGATTAAAATTTTGGAATGTAAAAATTGAAATGCTAGATTTTTAAGTTAGGATATTGGATCTACATATGGAAAAAGCACTTAAAATGGTAAATAAAATTCTTTACTTTGGTGCCAAGATGCTTAATAACATACTAAGTAAAATCTGAACACCAGGTATCCCCAGAGCTTTGCCAAACTAGTGCCTACTTATAACCAAGACTTGGTTTTAATGCACCTTTCTCAGGAAAGCACTTTCTATCCACATTGAGCTACACTGTTATTATGGTCATTTCAAACATAGGGCTTGTAGTTCATCTTTTATGATACTCATCACTCAAAATGATCTGCAAAGTGCTGTCTTCCCTGCTGAACTGTAAGGTCCATGAGGCTACTGTGCGGTTGACTCCTGTACAGCCAACCAATGTCTGACTGGCACATGCACATTCTAAAAATTAATTAAGGCATGGATACATAAATGAAATAAAGACATGTAACCTGAGCACATCTCTAGAAGGTATGAAAAGTTAACCAGGAAAATTGATGCTTATAAAGAGAATAAAGTCAAAGTAAAATAAAACACAAATGTACCCTCCTCTACCTATGAACTTGAAATAATTTGAGTTTTACCTGCTCAGAGGAGCAAGTGCACGTCCAAAATCACACATGCTACAAAACACTCACCTTGACAATCAAGATTATTGCCCATTTTTTTCAAAGTGAGAAGAATGTCCAATCTCATTTTAAGGATAAAATGAACCGCACGTTCTCAAATTGATTGTTTCCCAGTTGGAATAAAGAATAAAATATATTCTAACAGAACCTTTCATTTGGGAGCTGTTCCATCAACAATTATAGGATAAGAAGTCATATTAGAAAGGACAAATAAAGAGAGTATGGTCAATAAGTAAATTTAGGGGCTGGGGTTGTGGCTCAACAGTAGCGCACTCACCTAGCACATGCAAGGTCCTGGGTTCGATTCTCAGCACCACATAAAAATAAGTAAACAAAATAAAGGTATTGTGTCCAACTACATCTAAAAAAATAAATATTTAAGATTTAAAGAAAAAGTAAAATTAGCAGCATTGTATTGTAAGCATCACTGAGAATTTTAAAATATACTCAGTAAATGGTATAAAACAGATATGAAACAGGAGTACAAGTAACCAAATTAAAATCAAAGGGCACGACATCTATAAATGTATTTTGTGAGATTCTATAAATGATCTCTAAAGGGATCATGTCCTCCAACTTCCAAGCCATCAGACTCACTCCCTGGACTCTTGTTGTTATTTTCCTGGCACTTTGCCCCCCTGTATGGATTACCTGTAGTGTCGGGAAATCTCTTCTTCCACCTGGGTAATAAAATCACATTTGGTACATGAGTGTTCTTTGCTTTCCTTGATAGCCTGCTGCCCATCTGATCCTTGCAGATGATTTGCTTCCTGTTTGACATCGGAGGCTTGGGACTCATGCACAGTCTCATAGTGAAAGAGGAGCACATCTACATCAGGGGTAGAGAAGGGACACTGGTGGCACTGGTGTTTGACCCTCGAGCTTCCAGCCGCCCCAGGAGACAGGTGCAACAGCAAGAGTGCACAGTGGGAACAATTACTTTTTCTACAAGCAAACGGATAAGTAATTTCTCCAAGGTGCTTTTCTGGGCTGCAAAGGCCTCGGGGACAGAATGGACAGTGTTTAATGGTACACTTGTGAATGTTATGGAGCTGTTGGTAATGGCGCAAAAGCGGCCCCACTACAATGACATCGGGGCCATGGCTTTTGGAATATCTAAAGTCGCAGAACTGACAATTATAGCTTGTTACCATATTATCCTCTGCTCCCTTGCTGGAGAAGTCCTTCTTTTTAGCTCCACTTGAGCCCTTGTCTGCCTTGGTCATTGGCTCTCCTTCTGCACTTTTGGCTAGATCATTCTGATTAATGACAGAGCCCCTGGAAAGCTTATCATTCAATTCTGGATTAAGGCCGCCTGACTGCACTGCCGCATGCTGCTTGCCATAATGTTCTAGCAGTTTAATGGAGCTAGATGACTCACAGCTGAAACTACAAAATTTACACCAGTAGTAACTGGTGGCCTCTGTACCATTTTGTCTCGAGGAATCAAGGGGCTTGATGGGCACTGAGTAGCCAACAGGAGTGTCATCTCCTGCTTTGACTGTTATCTTGTCCTGCCACTTTCCCAAGTCTCCAGAATCACTGGATCGAAGTGTAGGGATGGATTTGTTAGAGTTTTTCTCAGAAGGTTTTGCACCCTCAGAGGAGGGGAGAGAAGCTTTTATTTTGTTCGGGTGCGTCTGAAGAAAATGCTGTTCTAGTTCAGTGGATGAGTTGCCCATATAAGTGAAATTGCAGAATTTACAGCGGAAATACTTGGTGTTTCCTTGGCAATCTGGTGTTTTCCGTCCGATGCCAATGAATGTTCCACCTGAAGTGACCTAAAGTATAGAAAAGATGGATGTTACTTTACACATATCATTAATTCATGAGTTCTCTACAGGCAGGTGGGGGTGGAGACTGCAAAGTAATCTACATTAAAAAAAAATAAAATAGTGCTCCTAGTTTCTATGAAATCACTTAAATAATCAGAGCCAAAGAAATTCCCTCTCCATTTCTCAAGCTTCCCTCTGAGGGGTTCATTTTGCTTAATATTTTAGGCCAAAGTAGCAGACAAAAGTAAATAATAAAAGCACCATAACGAATTCAAAAGATTTAATAATATATACCTAGAAAAACTTAGAAAAACATTTTCTACTGAGTATGTTTCACTACTCCCTCCTTCAAATCACAGTCCTGCAGAAGCATCCAAATCACAGGGGGTTTCTTTACACAAAGCTAAGGCTTGCTGTCAAAACCAGAGGCAGTTGCTCAGAGATTACTCAACACAGATGTTCTCCAAGGAAATCTTCTGTTCAGTTTCTACAGCAATGAGGCTGCAGGCAAAGATGAGGTCTATCTGTTTGGTAAAATAGGATTCTAAAATGACCACACAAAATGGCTCATAATGGAAGCTCATGCATGCACAATGAAACTAAACATAAAAGGAAGAGAGTAGGCAGGAAATCGTGGTGAAGGAGGATCCATGTAAAGAGCTTCAAATTGTTCTCAACCAAAGACAAATGAAAAGAAGAAAATCTTCCTGGACCTTACTTGATTAATGCTTTGCCTCATAGAAAATGGCTCCCAGCAACTCCTATGAGTGGATCATGGGGATGTTCCAATGCCAAAATAAGATAATTCCCCCATAAAAGTCACTACTACTCTGCTTTCTTTCCCAAAGTTGAAATTGCACAGTACTGGGGCTATGCAGGCCTTCAAAGGGCACTCACAGTTCCTCCCTTCACAGTGTGTACCCTCAACAGGCAGCCTGATTGAGTGCCATCCCTGAGCAGCCAGGATGCATGGTTTAAAATAAAACTTTTGACTGAAATACTCCAAAAAGTGAGATATTTTACTTTCCAAATATCTGTGGATTTTAAATTCTTTTTCCAGCAACCAGATGTAATATATAAATCAAGTGGCATAATCATGGTCTGCCTTCTTCAACAGCTGCTCAAAAATGACATGTGTGATCGCTGCTCATATCCAAATTGCTCCCCGAGAAAAGTCTCAAGCATCTCAAAATCAAATAAAGGCACTACTTAAAATGCAAATAATATTTTTTAATGCACTGAGAGACACCTTTGTACCTCTACTATATGGAACTAAGACTGAAGTCACCATTCACTGCTTAAAGAGAGGCATGATCTTGATCTAGTTACTTAATCTCTCTGGCCAACAGCTTCCTCAATTAGGGCAACCTCTAAATTTATGTTCAGTATTACAGTTCTAGGAAATGTGCATTAACTCATAAACAGCCTGACACTGGTTATACATTAAGATAAGAGTTTATGAAGGTCTCTCACTGCCTTCAATCAAAGGATGATAATGGTTCACTTCAGACCATGTCTATATCTACAGCACAAGCCCGCAGATTTCCATTTGTTGATAACAGAGCATTATTTAACCAGAAAGCTAAGAATGAGGCATCCTCTCAGGCAGCAACTTGACAGTCAAGAGTGTAAGAGATGTCAAAGCCAGATACTAGAGGATACACTCTAGAACATTCTAACCTAGCACTTAAGTGCCCAAAGTAACTAAAACTTGTACTGAAATAAATGCATCATATTTCAAAATTTCTACATGTGTTTCTCAATTCACTGGAGGTGAGGAGAACCTGATTTTCAAAAAATCAAAATACTTATATGGGATACTATCACCAGGTACTCTGTTCAGACAGTTACACTTGAATCCAAAGGGGTAACTCATTTTTTTCTTTAACACAGGCAGAGAAAAAGAAAGTGTGCAAAATTTGAGATTAAAGTTTTCTTGTTATAGCTACTATATTGCTTCAGAGTTACTGTGCTTCCCTATAAAATGCTTTAAACGTCTGTTTGTACAACTAAGATTCCCAAGAAATCACCACATATCATCACTATTTCTGTGATTTTGCAATCTTTAAGCCTCATGTGCTCTGACCACAAGTACATTTCTCCTACAACGGGATGAACAGACTAATTAGAGGGGAAGTGGCAAAGTCATTCAGTGATAAACTCACACACTTGGTATGACTAGTATTCTCAGATAAATGAAAATATTAAATTCTGCTGTTAGTAAGCTAATGCTCTGTTTATATTTCTTCTGAGACTGCAGGAAGAATGTTATTAATATTTGGAAGGAAGTAAGGGCTCAGTACATATTGGTTAAATGAATAGATGAATTACTTAAGGGAGATGTAAGCACAGGTGGAAATCTCTCACCAAGAATAGTAATTCATGGCACCATTATCACTGACTTGACCTGATTGATGTCTATGGACCCATTCCAGAAAATACAAACTACATCTTTCACCCAAAAGCAAATGAATATAGAGCCACCTGAATGTAAATTAATGTTATATAGAAACATTCAATATAACTAATAAGCATGAAAAAGAACAGATTTTAAATTGCTTCTCACTGACTGAGGACTATGACCACATTTTATTCTATTTTAACCCAAGTTTTAACTTTTTTCCTTCCATGTAGTATTTTCCATGGTTTTCATCTATAATTTATTTACATACATCTTTAAATAGAACTATTTCACTAAAGAAGAGAAAAATATTAAAAGATTGGCTTTGTTTCAAGGTCTTTAACTCAATTTAATTCTATACTCCTTATGATATGTAGCAAAAACCAGTAACAATAATATCTAAAAGAATATGTCAAGGGGAAATATTTTAAAAGCTTCAGAACTCTTAAAATGACACTTTAGCACATGTACTTATTTTCAATGCGGGAAAAGACTATTTGTTTGAACTAAACACAAACCTTTCCTCAGATGTGGTTCATTTTCAAGTACTATAATTGATAGCAACAGAGACAATTATGAGGTACTAATTTAAGAGGACTTGAGGTTATGGGCTGATAGTCAAAAAAGTAAAACCTTCAAAATAAAAAGCTATGTAATCCCAGCAACTCAGGAGTCTAAAGCAGGAGGATTGCAAGTTCGAGGCCAACCTCAGCAACTTAGTTAGGCTCTAGTAACTTGGCAAAAACCTGTCTCAAAATAAAAAATAAAAAATGGCTGGGGATATAGTTCAGTATCAAAATGGCCCTATATTAAATCCCCAAAGTACTAAAAATAAATAATAAAAAGCTAAGTTGTTAAAGAAAAACTCCAAATATTGAACTCTCAAATAACTTGAAGAAATCTGTTACATGATCTTGGCTGAAAATAACTATAATCAGAATTAATCTAGTAATACACATAGGAATGTTTTTTCAGGTATAGTGCTTCGAAAATACATTCCAGACTAGAGTGTGCTTTGGTGATATACTTTTGATGGAGAATAAATGTTTAAAAATTTCAATAACAAATCTAATTATATAGCAATCAACTCATTCTTATGCCATTCATGGCTTATTCTGGCAGCCTATTCCTGGCAGCGTCACTATAATAGATCCAGTACACACCTTTCTCATTTAAATTTATAAAAGACAACCAATCAGAGGTCATTTAAAGTGATACATGGAGCACATTTAAAAGAAAAGTGCTGCATATTTTTCGTTATGTACATTTTTATAATTGGCTCTCATGGATTACAGCAAAAAACAGTTTATCCTAAAATGGTTTTCTCATTTTCCTCAGTATACCTCTAGTTACTCTATCATTACGTATTATCAGATATCAGATATCAATGTATCCTAAAGTCAGTCTCAATAATCTGGAAGCCAATTTATGAGAAAAGATTCTAAAAAGAATGCAGCACGAGGCGGATTAGGCTGGGTGCATGGTACATGCCCAGCTCTCCTGCCTCCAACTGGCTATCAGAGGCCCAAGCGAAGATCCAGAAGAACTGCATTCTAAAGAACTTTAGAACTGTGTTCTAAAGAGGATCTCCACAGGAAGACAGTCTGATCCTGATGATGTGGAACACACTTCCATGGGAAAGGTTCTGCGCTACACCCTTACTACCTACAAGCACTAGTAATTCAAAACGAAATGACACAGCACAAAAAGCGCCCAGATTAACAGATGATAATGGCAGTGTCTGGATTAGAGACAGAGTGGGTTTATGAAAACAGAAAAAAAAGCACCTAACCCAACTGACGCAGGGAATACCTGACCCATGAACACATGAGTTGACACCAATCATGGAAAGGCATCTCAGGTAAAGGAAATAATATGAATAAAAGCAGAAATGAAAGAGAAATAATTCAAGTTGTTCTTAGGAAATGCTGACTACTGAAACATTGAATATTAAATCTTGCTATGTGATGGTACTCACTAAGTAGTAACACAGATGTGGCTGGCCTGACTATTATCCCTTGAAGAATAAAGAATTTGGAAGAGTAATGTATTACTGAAGGGACTATAATTAATTATACAATTATAATTAGATGATAGGTAGTTTTTTTTTTCTAAAATAGACCTATACTTCCTATAAAATGCAAGAAGATTGATCCATAGATAGGATTTTTAAAAAGTTAAAAAAGAAAAAAGGATAAAGAAGAAGATAGTAGGAATGAAAAGAGGGACAAAGGAAAGAAAGGAGAGAAAAGGAAGAAGAAAAGAGAATAGAAAGAGAAAAAGAAAACCACAGAAATCAGGACTTGATAAACACGAGGAATGATAGTAAGAGAACAAAGGACAGCATCAGAAAGATATCCAGGGCAACTCTAAGACTTCCTGCCTGCCCGAATTTAAAGTGGAAGTATGGAAGAAAGGAGGCAAAAGAAGTTTGGGGGGGGGGGGGGAGCGCTGACTGTAGCTCAGTGGAAGAGTGCTCATCTAGCCTGTGTGAGGCACTGGGTTCGATCCTCAGCACCATACAAAAAGAAATAAATAAAATAGAAGCAGTGTCCATCTACAACTAATACGTACACACACACATATATAAGTTGTCTTGGGGAACTTCACTTTTACCTATGTTGACTTTGAGGTGGCAGCGGAATATCAAGGCAAAGCTACCCATCAGCTGGAAAAACAGGTCTTAGAACAAACCATCATTTATTATAGGATTCCCAAATATGTCACTGGACACATGAAAGAATTCAGGTGTTCTTTAATCTAACATCAACAGGTCATCTAAATTTGAAAGAAGAAAGGTAGACAGGTGGACTATTTGAATTCTCAAGCTCCTCACTGATCCCCACATTGATCTCACTTTCAGAACCCAGTGAAATTACACAGCTCCAAGCACAGTGGGGGTGTGCAGCACACTGAAATTAGATACTCTAAAGGCATCCTGGTTTGCTCTCTGCCTCCACACCCATCCCTGCTCTTAACATAGGCAGAGGATAAAACCTTAATTACACAGCCTTGGAGAACATAAATGGGAGCTGGGTGCATCTTCTTGGCACTTAATCTTCATAGAAAAAAAAAAAAACAAACCTAAAGTGAGCCTAGTAACTAGAAGAGCAGAAAACAACTCTCAGATCATCTAATAGATCAAAAATACCTAAAACAAAGTCCTCTAAATAAGGGGAATATGAAATAAACTACACATAGGCATAAAAAGCCCCTTAACTGGGGGGTAAAACAATGCATTTTCAATTGAATAAATTAAAATTTTCCCCTTACTCTATCAGAGACTAGTTTTTGTAGTAAAAGTACCAGTGAAAATTAATCACAGCAATTTTTAAAAGACCAATCAACGCATTTAATTTTCTTTCTGGTGATTTTAATTATAAGCCTAGTAAATTCCAATAAGGTAGTATTATGCTATCCAGATTAGATAACAGATGACCTCAAAGAAATCACAAATGCCCACACATTCCATGTAATTCAGCATATGCTTCAAACAGCTTTCTACCTGCAGCAACCTCGACTCAAATCAGGAAGGCTGTATATAACAGGGGTCCTTAAGACAGGCTCCTGGACCCACGCTCCCTGGTTTATAGCCTATCCACCCTGGTCTACACCTCATCTTCTCTGCTTGTGCAACTCCATGATCTTGGGCATGTTACTTCAATCCCTCTATGCCTTTGTGTTTCTTCTTTTTAAAAAACAAACAGATAGTGTCAATGTCAAGGTTTTTATGAAGATGAATTAATGAAGGCACATAAAGATCTCAGAGCCACATATGCATATAAGGCTCTTAATAAATGTTAGCTATTATCTGATGTAACTCCAAACTGGAAAATATATAGAAGATACGCGATTTCTAATTAGGTAAAGTGAAAAATAAACGAAATATGGATCAAAAGTATCTAAGTGAAAAATAAATTTTACATTTGATTTTCAATTAAACATTTGTCGAATATTCTGAAAATACACTGCATTTGCTTGGAACTCTGGAATCAAGTGATGAAGAATTATATGGTCTAATGATTCTCGGAACTAAACTCCACAAAGGAAATCAGAAAATGAAAGGGAACTGCTCTTTGCCTTTTGCTCTCTCTCCAAACTTTCCTGGGGTTGGCGCACCAGTTGTGTATCTGTGTTTCCAACAGCTGCAAGTATGCTGTAATTACAATGACCCGAGAAATAAAAGGCACTGAATAATCTGCTGACTTGATATGGTTAGCAGAACAGGCCATTTGAGAGATAAAACTTTTATTAAGAGTTGAATAATGCTAAATTTGATTGGCTGTACTGATAGCCATGATTTTTTTTTCTTCTAAACATTCTGCCTAGAGAAAAACACTGATATTCTAGAAAACAATCCATGTTCTTTAACTGATAACAAATAAAGTAAAAATCTAAGAGACCTTCCTATCTATCATACCAACTCTCATTATAAAGCTAAATGGGAGATTTAACTGTGGAGCAGGTAAAGGGATTAGTTAAGATGGTCCACTACTCCTCCCGGGTGGCTACATTATCCAGCTCGGCCATCGCCACTGATGAAAATAACCTGGTAAATGCCATAACTTTGCTTTGCTTTATGGCCTTGGGGTGAGCATATGTTTTATTTTGCACACTTTATTACTTGTTAAAGAGACACAGTCCTGAAAATAAGCATGGGTTCTATGCCAAACATTCTGCACTCTATAGACAGTCTGAATTGATTAAAGTCTCATTCACCAGTTTTTCTAAAGTGCAATTGTCCTCGACTCAAAAAAACAAAGAAACAGAACCTGCTAAGATCTACAACTTCCCTCCTACTCCAGATCAAAGGAAACTCCAAAGCAAAAAATAAATATTTGGAAGGAAAATTCAGGACAAGTCAAAATAAACCACAATGAGATTAATGTTCCCTGATTTTTTTTTCTTTTTTCAAACCTAACTGTAATCTCCTGTTCAAATGAATGTAGTGTTGTACGTTAAGGATCTGTAAAACTCGTACAGTTAAATATATTAAAAATACAAGGACAAGAGCCTACCTCTAAAAATCTATTCTTCCTGTTCTTAACATGACATGCTATGCTATGCAACTCTGATTTAAAAAAAGAAATTATAACACAGAAATGTAGTTTTCCTAGTTCAAATACAAGGTAGCCCCTGTAAAGTTAATAAGGCAATTTTCTATTAACCTTAAAATTTCGTGAAGGGTCAAAATGAATGTAATGGCTACAATCCAGTGACTACCTTCTTAGACTCCTGAATAATTCAGAATGCTAGAGAAGGTATACAAACACAGAAAGGCAACATATACACCATGAGCATTTACCAACTTGGGATAGTGTAAACACTTTCCCGTGGGAAGCACAACTTGACAGGCCTCCTACTTTTATAACCTGATCTGAGGGCTAAAAGCTCCCCTGTAAAGATGATGCAAACACCCTAATGCACAGCACATTAAGCCCTAATGAAACAGCGCGTCCATGTTGTTAATGCAGGCCTCCATTCAGGGATGGTTTAAATATAAGCATAATAAAGCAGATTAAAAAGAGAGAGGCTGTAATTACTTTTTTAAGAACTCAATCTCTTGTCCTATTATTCATCTACATGTGAGCCTCAAAGGCTGAATACAGATAGTAAAAATTACATGAAGGGTGTACCAATCGTGCCATATTCATTATTTTTAAAATGTAAGCACAATAATTGATAAACACAGAGGGAACGTGAAAAAAATAGGGAAACAATCATCCCGGTCAAATCAATTACCTCTCAGCTAGCTACTGCATCCTTCCTTGCTTTTGTTGGTAAAGAAATAACACCTTTTTTGATGTCAGGGCTGGGCATGCTATCTCAAGGTGCATGGGGGAGACATTGAATTCCAAAGACCAAGCAAAGAGTCCTGGTTTTACAATGGCTATTCCAGGTGACCTCCTTTATCCTGTGGGATCCTCCTCTACTATGCAGTACAAAAGAAATATTGTTGACACTGTTTTTACCAAATTGTATTTGACCTGTTTTTCGTGATACAATTTACACAGAGGTGGATTTTATCAGTGACAATTAGATATTATCTAAGTTTCAATTATTCTCAACATTATAATTATGAATTTATAATTTTAAAATACTAGGATTAATTTAAATTACTTCTTTTTTCCCAATTACATATCTCATATTGACATTCAAGTCGGTTCAAATTATTTAAAACCATCCATGTCAAACCAAAATATAGATCAAAGACACAGCGTTCTTTAAGCCCTTTACTTCTGGCTTCTGTTCTTTTTTTGCCCCCTTGGCCTAAAATGCCATAAATCCATCATTAACTACCAACTGTTCTGAAGATATTTTTAAAAAGGGAGTTCAACTGAAAAACATTAATGAATTGTTCATGTATTTCTTCAATTAGCTTAAATTATAGATCTATATAAATAATACCTGAAATGAAATGATTATTCATCTGTAATATTTACAAACATCTTTTTTTTTTGGTCAACATACATACAGGTCATCCACTTACTATATATATGTCTGATCAAAACACTGCATTAAATAAATTTTATAGTCAGCATTTTATCTCCCAAGTTCCAAAGAAAGAACCTATCAAAAAGTATTTTGGCAGCACAAACACGTGAAAGGGGGGTAAAAGGGGGGAATTTCAGATGTACTTTTTTTATTGAGTTTTATGCACATAGAGAAGCTTTCAATATTCATGGCAACAGAAACTCACTAATAAGTTACTTATCTTCAGACACGTTTCTGCATCAATTCTGGTGTAGGTGCAAAGTGTTCAAATTCAGCACTTCACCGACCAGTATATTTAGTGTTCTTTTCATAAACTGAAGTTAACTTTCTTTGGACTTCTTTTGAAATCCAATCATTTCTTTGCAATAATCACCCACTTTTTCCACAGATTGCTCTTTTTCTATTTCTAGCAACATTAGTTTGGAAAAAGAAAATTGATCTTTACAAGATTATCTTCTGGCATGTTCTTTCCTGCTACTTTTTGTCTTCTTTACTGTGTGTGCTGCAAGGATTTAGTACACAGCCCAGTCTGGGATCAGCTGTTTTATTTCTAGTTCTATTAGCTCAAACTCAGATAGCTCACACATC
This sequence comes from Spermophilus citellus, assembly GCF_964194105.1. Classification (NCBI taxonomy): domain Eukaryota; kingdom Metazoa; phylum Chordata; class Mammalia; order Rodentia; family Sciuridae; genus Spermophilus; species Spermophilus citellus. The sequence goes on from NC_138194.1 coordinate 81,889,706, forward strand.
TGTTTTATTTCTAAAATCACTGCCCAGGAAAAAGTGTTCTACCCAAACATAAACTTTACTATAAATAACTAAGAACCTAACAAATAACTGTTTGGGGGAAATGGAAGTGTGTTTAAAACTCTGAATTCTTCCAAACTATAGGCCTTAGTAATCTTCGTTTTAGAGCCTTCCTGACAGCCGAGATCAGCTTCCCTCAGAAGTTATCCCCAGAGTGAACAAACTGAAACTCCTGCCGGAAATCCAGGTATTAACATCATATTACTTGCTAATTATAAAACACCGTTTCACATACTGACATTATTCACTTCCAACCCTTTTATCTAAAACACGTATTTGCTTTCCAATCATAGTTTGACAGCAGAGTGTATCTGACATAAGACAGTGAAATGATCTTTAATAAGACAGCAGTTCAAAGCATGTAGCTTTCATGCATAATAACTATGTTGGCTTAATTTGCTGCTCCACAGAAATAATTCTATTTGTGGAAATTCACAAAGTAAGATGGAATTTTTAGAGAGCTTTACCAAAGATGAAACTGACTTTTTAAGAGTTCTTCTTCATATCTCCCTTAAAGCATTAAGATTGCCATTCTGACATTTAAAGGACTCAGAAATTTCTCTTCTGATTTTTCTCTACAAGTACTGCAAAATATTTTCACTACCTGTTATTTGTAACCCTTTGCCTGTCTTTCTTAATTGGCATTAGATCAATAGAGAGGTCTAAGGGAGATCTGCTATGGCTATGAACTTGATAAAAATGACTGATATTTCAAGAGATTTAGTAGGTCAAGTAAGTGTGATGTGATCTCATTAGTTCTCTGGAATTTCTATCAACCACTCCTAAAAAAAAGTTTAATATGAAACCTAATGTTTTGAAATCCTCTGGCCTAATAATATAATAAAAATCAACAAAAATCTACAAACAAAACTCACTACCATTTTCTCTAGCGGAGCATGAGTTTCGACTATGCTAAAACTGCAAAAGTTAAATGAACACATTTTCTGAGATTTAGTTCCACATTTTATTCTATTGAAAATGCTAACAATTTTTTTTGAATTCACATATGCCATAAACTAAAGACAGAAAAGGAGATCAAAAAGGTATTCTGGTTTTAATAAAAGTATAAATTTAAATCATTACTAAATGCTTTCATAAGTTATTACCATTTTCCTTAAATTCAGAATGGAATGCTTTATTGGCCTACATAAAGGTTATACTGGTATCCCTACTACTTACAATCACATGGATTTTTTTTAATCAATTTAAAATGGTATTTTCAAATTTTCATTTCCAGGAGTGTACCCCATGACCATCAATAGGACCCAAACCTAGTCAGGCTAACTGAAAAATCAAGTCCTGATTCAAAACACAAGAAAGATCTTCTCTGGGAAAGACTATCCCAGAGGCCTTATAATCTGAAAGTAGGATAAGGCATGAATTATTAGTAAGTACAACCATAAAGATTAGTGCCATTTAGGTAAGACTGTGAAAACATCCAATTACCATGAAGTATATTCAGAAATATGAAGCTTAGCTAATTCCATGCAAAGACTTTTCCTGACCTAATAGAAATGTTGGGAATGTTTCCATGAAGAGAGAGAGGATAACAACAACTCTGACACACTATGGGATGATGTAGCTATGAAGGGCATGCACCTCTTCAGCTGGATCTAGAGAGATAGCCTAGTATTGGGACCTTGCTTTTAACATGCATAGGAGAATTCACATTTCATTATTAATAACTCTTCCTGTACAAGAAGGTCACAACATAAAGCACAAACCTGTACATCATAGGTCCCATTTAGTAAAACAGGCCTTGAAGAATTGATGTCCTGCAGCACACCAGAAAGTACGGAACGGTTGACCTTCTGGAAGTCTTTGGAATGGCTGAACTGCACCATGTTATGAAGGGCCAAGATTTTGCTGTCCAGCTCAGCATCCTGCCTGGTGCGGTTATGCAGTCCTAAGTGATACTTTCGGAAGTGCTTAATCAGATCTGTGGGGTCGTTGCCATAGTAACCATACCCACAGATATTGCATTTAAAGTCCTGAAGCTCTGGAGACAGAGGTGCCAGGTCTGGGTTGTCATTCACCAGTAAGTCAGTTTTGGATTTATTCGGTCTTACACCCCCATCTGAAGGCACTTGTGGGTTTTTTGAGGCCACTGAGACTGGGCTTAAGCCTTGACAATTGGCTTGACCACTCTGCCCTTGCCCTGTTTCCTCGGTAGCCTTTGGTGACATCTTATGATCTTCCTTTGTCTCCAACGAGTCCCCTGATGGGGTGCAGGCCATATCTTGAGGGTCATCTGCCTCTGCTCTCTGAGGAGACTTCAAGGGCTCACAGACTCCCCCAGCAGCTGGAGATGAGAAAGCCAACATATTTCTGTCTGTCACCTCATCATGTGGAAAGGAGGAAAGGTTTCCTCCCTTACTGGGGCTTTCATAATTGAAGCCAGCCTTCTCATTCAGGACTGAGATTTTTAAGTCCTTCTTACTGCTAGAAGACGGATCTTGGACATGCAAGCTATGTTCCTCCTTATTATTTAGTTCTGCAGCATCACTCTGATCCGTATTTTCGGACATCTGATCTGCAGAAAATTCTTTGTTCTTTCCAGATACCTTGCTTTCTGTACCTATCGGCTCCAGGGTCTGGCCCTCGCCTTCACTAGCAACGTTTCTCAGAGGGGGGTTCTTTTTCCGGACCATATCTGTGAAAATAGAGGGAAGAAGCAGATACTGAGTTATCTGAAAGTTTCAGACATGTAATCAAATCTAGAATATTTTTCTTATTCTATTCAAGGTTTTCTAAGGTACATAATAAAATACTCTAGGAGAAAATCAGTCATAAAAATAGCAAACACTTGAGACTAAAGCAAACAATTTACATCTCGAATTATTTTCGTCACAAAGACTGGCCTTATTTATTATTTTAAAGAGTTTTATAAATATTAAAGGACTCACTATTATTATTGGCACTATCCTTCCTATTATTATTTTCTTCCACATATTTTTCCCAAGTTTTCTCTTCAGTTATACTCGATGATATATACACACACTTACATATTTATACAGTATATATTACATATAACATTTATGTTTATGTTTATAGAATACATATTGCATGTTTATATGTTAAATATATATGTATATATAAACATCATAAATTGGAATTTAATATTGTTACACTGTGTAACCAGGACATAAATACAGTTTCAACCAAAATATCCTCAAAGACAGAAACGGCCAAGTTATAAACAGAGGAAAACTGCCCCCATTACTTGCAAAAAAGAAGGGAAAAGAAATGCTTAAGGCACATTTGGGGCTCTCCTGAAAGTTAGAATGAGGACCCAGCATGCATCACAGTGGTCAGGTCAGGTTTCACTAGTACTGTCTCTAGCATGATGAGGAAGTGAAGGAAGCCCTGGGTTGCTATGCACACCTGGGGGAATCGTACCAGGTCTACCAATTATGAGCAGCACACTGCAAAGTGACCAAAGCAAAACAATAGGCTGAACCATATGACACTGCTGTTTTGTAACTGAAAATGGCAAAATCTTAGCAATTTGTTAGGATTTCCCTTTATAGGTTCACTCAACTGTGCCTTTCAAGTTAGTGGTATTAGAGAGTAAGTTAAAGATTAGAATGCTATGACAAATTCCTCTATAAGGGTCTAATGACTCAGAAATCAAAGAGAAATGAGAAATTGTGTCATGTCAAGTAAAGAATACACTAACATAAGCAAGTCGTGGATGGAGTTCCAAGGCCTCTGTTCCTCAAGTACTCAGCTGAAAATCTATCAAGTGCTATCTACACCATCACCCCAAATGTCTTTTGGGAAATTCCACCTGTGACTTTCTAATAAAACAAGCCTTTTCTAGTAGCCAACTCTGCTGTGAGGACCAATTTATCAGAGTTAGTTCCACCACTGTTATCCAAAATGTGCTGAGAAAATCCAAGTTAATAACATGGTGTAGTCGTTTTCACCTATAGTTTCTCACGAGTGCTAAGTAACCACACTGGCTTGGGATAGATGGGTGTACCTGTGCTTCTGAAAAGCTGGTCAAACTAAATTTTTCTAAAGTGAATCACTGAATAAGGATAATGCACTAGCTATATAAGGAATCATTTATGAAGTAAAAATTCACTTTAGTGAATAATATCAATAAATGACTATATTTCAAAAAGTATACTTCTTATATATCAATAATTTCATTTACCAAATATCCATGGACTCTCTCTCTTGGAACAAAAAGGAAATTATAGGATAAAGACTGAAGCTTTAAGAGAAACTGACATCATGAGGCAATGCCAATCTACCATCTTACTCTGGGAAGAAAGAGGATGTGTTCCTCCCTTTGGTGTCACCCAGTAGGCCTAAAATTAAGAAAGCCAGGGAATCTTCATTATGAAAGGAAACACTGGGCTGGGTTGTAGCTCAGTGTTAGAGCACTAGCCTGGCATGCATGAGGCCCTGGGTTCCATTCCTAGTGTGCTTACACACACATACACAAACGCAAAAGCCAGAATATTAAAGGAAACACTTGCTGGCTATATTTATAATGTTTGCACATCAAGGTCTTAAGTGTTGATGATAAAGTTTTAGGAGACTTCTATTTTCCTCTAAGAAGTGACTGCACCAAACTTGGGAACTTGTAACAACACATGGAAGACCATTACACACCATTTCTTCAGTAACTACTACTATATAATCTTTTCTTCTTCGGCTAATACTTACTATATCATTCGCATTTTAACATTTTCTACTTAACATGACTAAAATCTAGCAATGACTCATCTAAATAAAAAGAATAAGGGTACACAAAAAAAGTTAGAATTCCAAAACCCTAAATTGAAGGAATAATGTCTGAAGAATTGTGCCAAAATAATAATAATAATAATTATTATTATTATCATTATTATTATTATTCATTACGGTTATCCTTCCATCAAAATGAAGAGAAAATGGTTTGTGGCCCTATATTAATGTCAAGAAAACTGGAGAAATGGCAACATTTGTAAATAGCCAGGAAACTAAGATAAAATACTAAGAGTGAATAGATCTCAATGTGGTAATAATGAAAAAATTAACTTGTTTTTCTGAACAAAGAATAGTTTTAGATCTCACTGATTTACTGTAATCATGAAAAGATACAATGGGCCAAAGTTTAGAAACTAGTCACCCAGCATCTTTAGAGCCTGAGAGAAAATATGACTTAATTAAATTATCATCTTTCCAAATTTCATTTTCTTCTTTCACCCAAGAACAGACCTTTAGAATGTGTGTGACTCACTGACTCCTTATGCTGAATGCAGCCCTTAATAATATACATTGCAAAGAATGTTAAACTGCTAAAACTTCAAAGAAGTATCAGAAAGGTCACTTGGGTTTTTTTGTGTTGTGGGGGCAGGGGCATGGATTTTGGGTTTTTTTGTTGTTTTTTTTCTTTTTTTCAGTTGCTGTTTAAAAAAAAAATGGGGTTAATTTATTTGACTATACTTTGAAGTAGTTATAGAAAAATAATTTTTACTGGAATTATATCATCATAATTTTTCAGAGTGACATATTATGTAAATATAAGCACATTTGCAATACTTCTAAGTGGAAGAAACTCCCCTAGCAAGTCATAAGTTAGATACCGTAAGGCTGTAGCCACCCTCCAGTTATTATCTCTAAGACAAATAACAGATTGCACGATGTTTTCCTGAGTGCCAAGAACTTTTCCAGTTAACATTTTCACTTGAAAAAATAGATCACATACTTGTAAAATCATACCCAGCATTGACTTCATAAGGCATGTGGCTTTAGAGTGCTTTTTACAATTATTAATTCTATTAGTCAACTAGCAGGAAGCTAATGCAATTGTCTTAGAAGACGCTGGGAGGGCACAGAAGACATTTTGAGAGCTGATCTGTACATCTGCAAAACAAAGCAAAAAAAAAAATATTTCCTTCCTAAATGATGTAAACGTATTTTAATGTATCACACCTAAAATACATTAATATGCCAGCACCATGGACGACTTGGAAAATATCTGATAAAAGCATGAGCAGACCTTGAGCAGGATTCTTTCCTCCTCTGAGTTTTAATAAAGCAGCAGGGGGAGGAAGATAATAGAAAAGATTACAAGCACAAGAAGTCATTTTCACATTAGACTGTGATGTCGATGCAGTTATTTGACCTCAAAATCCCCTCAACCCTAATGATTATGTTACTTACCTACATGGGGAAGGGAGGGTCTTAATTTGTAAATACTAGCAATGGCTTTTAAAGGGAAAATTTTCAAGTGATTAAAATACATGACCACAAAAATGAACCTTAGTCATCAGATTTGGGATTCTATTTTAAACTTTGTCACTACTCCACAGCAAAATACCTTGTTCAAACTACAAGTGTGTAATCGATGTGATACTGCAATCTGTATAAGGGGTAAAAATGGGAGTTCATAACCCACTTGAATCAAATATATGAAATATGATATGTCAAGAGCTTTGTAATGTTTTGAACAGCCAATAATAAAAAATAATAATAAAAGACATAATCAGAAAAAAAAGAATGTCATGCTGTAGAATATAACAAAAAAAAAAAAGAAAAAGAAAAGTTCAAACTTCAAAAATTTGAAGTTCAAAATACCAGTTAGAATAGGTCCACTAATTAACAGCCATTTTAGATACTGGAGCTGAAAGTGAACTGGAAGAAGAGGGTGTGAACAACGATAAGGCTCCAGATCGCCCATGGAAGTGCTATACAGAAATGTGAGATAAAAACCTGTTCTCTGGGGAAGAGAGAGCATCATCTACATTCACCCCATTCTCACCTACACAAGCACTTGAACACATGCTCCCTCAACAGCCCATCTAACATGACTGCCAGGACACTCAAACAAGTTAAAATATGTTTCACTTCTCCAAAAGGCTCTCTTATATTTTTAATTCCGAGAATATGCCATTCCATCTGCAAAAATCATGAATATCTACTCTCAGGTCACCGTTTTTCCTTCTAAATTAAAACTTCAATCAAAAAGTTTGCTTTCCTAGAAATAGATTTTACTATCATTTAAAAAAACAATAGGAGAATCAACTGTCTGTTATGGAACCACTTAGATTTATGCAGTCGATATAATCAGCATTAGAGTTTAAAATACATTTCTACTAACTACTCGATCTCACTGATTAAAATGTGTTTAAGTATGTACAAAAAAAAAAAAAAAATCTGGAGCCTGAATCATTTCCTCAATGTGGCAGCTTCTCAACAAAAGGGATCTGAGTTTTCTATTGTTATCTAGACGTCATGAACTGACCCACTAATGAGTCTATTATATTTCATATCTGTATACATATTAGTATATAATAGATATATATAAATATAGATAAATATATGTATGTACGTATATGAATCTACACATACATACATTTATAAAATATCCCTACTTCAAATAACTTGCAATAGATAATCAAATAAAGAAATCAACTATCACAGAAATTTAAAAAGAAACAGATCCCACATCCACTCAATGCAGGTGAGAACTAGGATTTACTTCCATTGGATGAAAAACTCCTTGAAAGTAAGAAGTGTGAATTCTATGTTTTTAATAGTTTCTTGACCTTAAACAAAGAATGAATACCTAATGGTATGGAAATCATGTGTCCAGTTTCTGGATGATGTGATCCATCCTGCTGATCTGATTGATAAAGGGTAAACCCCTGCTAGTCTCTGAGCCTCTGTCCTTATCTATGTAATGAGGGCATTAGAGCAGATTTTCTAAGCTTCCTCCTATACTGGTTTTAGTCAATCACACTTTAGTTTTACCTTCAAAGACTTTGGCCTGATTAACAATAAAATTCTAAATTACCAACCACTAAGGGAGGCCTAACTCCCACTGCCATGTGCCATTCTCTCAGCCATTTACTCAACATTCATCCATTCAATAAGCATATATCCAGCATCAGCTGTGTGCTAAATACATCAAGCAAGATGGCTTTAATTGCATTACTTGTCATTAATTTACGAGACATTACTAAAAAGCAAAAAAAAAAAAAATGATTATAAGAAACCTCTCTTTCTCAAAGAAAATGGAAACTTTTAAATATCTTTCCAAATATCTTTGTGTGTGTGTGTGTGTGTGTGTGTATGTGTGTGTGTGTGTTCAGAATGTATAGATAAGACCTTAAAAAATTAGGGGGACAAGATTATGTGATTTGAGCTCAGTCTCAATCCTGCTGCTGCGTATGACCTTTATTATAGGCAGCAGTTCTCATTTTCATAATGTATAACGCCAGATGATCCATTCTTTTTGTTTCTTCAAATAATAAAACTTTCAAGTGTTTGAAGTCAAAGCTTAATATGAAAAGGAAAAAAAAAAAAGTCATGATGGTGTTCTCCTTACCAAATAAGTTTTCTTCCCTGCCTGCCCACATTACCGGCCCAGGAGTACAGAGCTATTCATTACACATTTCACGTAGCTTTCATTTTAAAAATTAACAACAAAGGGGGAAAAAAAAGAGCAAATTGTGTCTTTTGATCACAAGTCCCCCACAAAGAATTTAAAGAATTAAGCAATTGATAGCAAAATAAAAGGGAAGGTCAACTCTTAGGCCTATAGCAAACTAGATAGCTTCCATATGAACAACACAGAAAGTTCAGTTTTTAAAGAACATATGTGTCTGCTCATTGGTTTGGGGGAAAAACACTTGAATCCTGTCTACTCCATATATACAGATCAAAATCAGATTGCTTAAGTGAACTATAAAATTCAAGAGACATTGTTTATCCAATTCACAAACCCAAGAATTGCTGAAGGAGTTTAATGTTTTCTATTTCTTCAGATTCCAGGGCAATACTTCAATGGTAGATCGCTTTTTTTGTAAACTGCATCAAACTTCATAAACCCAATGTCAGATCCTGTTCTTTGCTATCCATTTCTATTTAATTTGTTCTCTCTGAATCGACTGTTCCTGAATCCTTAAAGGTATTTTGGGACATTTTAAATCCTGTTGAGATTTAAATGTCATCACCTTCAAACAACTCCCATCAAATAAATCTCTTATTAATTCACATCAAATTAATCCAAAATGATCGCTTCTATTAACATATGCTTCAGAGCACAAAGCCCATTAATAGTCATCTGGACACTAGAGCTAACCTAAACCTACTCTGAGATAAAATGCACACTATTTAGATATCCTATTTCAAAGAGTTTTGATGCTGGCCCAAACACATTTTATTAGGCTTTTATTTCATCATACTATGTTCTCTATATTTTAAATATCTCATTTCAAATACACTAGTTTCTAGGTAAAAGGAGATACTATGGTAATTAATAATATCATATTTTCCAAAATAAGTCTCCCTAGATCCATATATATCTTGGAGAAAGAATTTCATTAACCATTTCACTTTTAGAAGAAAATCACAGCTCTTTTCCTTCAAAGACTTTATACTAGAAGTCTAAAATGACGCCATGGAATATATCTGGAAAAAATGAAGCATGTGGGCTGGCCTGGGGCTCAGTGGCAGAGCGCTTGCCTAGCATGTGTGAGGCACTGGGTTCAATTCTCAGCACCATGTATCAATAAATAAAATAAAGGTCCACTGACAACTAAAAAAAATATTTTTTTTAAAAAAAGGAAGCATGCATCATTTCACTAAGTAACTAAAACAGAGTAAGTATATATCATTGAGCATCAAAATGAAAGGGGAATTATTTTGCATTTCATTCTAAATGAGAGGCAAATGTATTAAAAACTCTGATTTGAATAAGATCACAATTTCATTAAGCAAATTTAAAATATTACCATGTATTTCCCCACAAAATAGTTTTTTCTTTTTCTCTCAAGAAAAAAAAAATAAGCATCTACAACTGTTGATTTAAACAGACCAATCTGATTTGCATTTGGGCCACGCTCAACCTCATCCCTTACTTCTTTGTTAAACTTCAAATATTTCAAATAGGTCTTTGGGCAAAGAGTCAAACTTAGCACTTTTGTTCAAAAAGATCAGCTCACAGAAAAGTATAAATGCATCTATTTATCTTGACAGTGATGAAATCAATTGACAGTTTATTATACAAAAATTAGATTTTCATTGATTAAAAAAAAATTAAAAAGCCAGTGCTTTTTAAGTTTGTACAAATGCTTTTAATTAAAGTTCTCCCTTGAATTTTGTGAAAAAAAAATAGTATATTAAAAGGTAGTATAATTTTTATGCATTCATGTTGTTTGGTTTGTTTTTCAATCTATCATTCAATAGAAAACTTCAATCCCTTACTCAATCCATCAATCAGGGGGAACTAATAACTGTCTCAGTTCTTCCATTTAAAAAAAAATCAGTGCCAATCAGTGCTAATTCACTGGGTAAACTGATGCACCTATACAAACAGTATGATGACTAATGGCTGCACACCATGAAGATAACATACATCACTGATTTCATGGCACTTGTAAGCCAAGTATTTTAAGCAAGGTTTTGTTGTAAGAGTGCAAAACTGAATACAAGATTAAAAGGCATAGGGACAATTTACATTGATCATGTACTGTGTCTGTGTGTGTTTATATAGAGACAGAGAGAAAAAGATGACAGAGATCTCTCCCCCCCTCCAAAATGAAGGGAAGTAAGTTTGCGCCATCATATGCAACAGCTCTTCCTCATGAAACTGGGAAGTAACTCACAAACCACTATGCTTGTCCTTACCACACAATAGGAAGTAGTTTAAAAAGGCTTGCACCCATCTGAGGACTAGTGGCTCAAGGATAGTACCTCAGGAGCATCCAACAGCTCAAGCACAAATACCATCAGGAATCAGCTATCATGTTCATGGAATAAAAGTAATTTAGAAATAAATTCAGAATGTGTGTGTGTGTGTGTGTGTATGTGTGTGTGTGTGTATGTGTGTGTGTATTCTATGAGGCCAGGGATCTTTTTATGCATAAATTTTTAAATATCCACTTAAAATAATAACAGTATTGACAAATGTCTTTCACCCTGTAAAACACATGCTAAGGATAACCTACTTACTGCCACCTGCTTAATTCAACACACATACCATCATTTTTACTTCTGATGAAAACAGGGTACACACACACACACAGGAATCATTTTTCTCTTTTTGTTAAATGCAATACAATTTTCCAAAGCAAACTATCTTTCTAAAAAACCTATACTCAAAAATAACTTATGTATGTTTTACAGGCTACACCACTTTTCCCAGTCTTCTGGAACGAGAGAAGTTCTATGTGTGAAAAATACAAAGTACATATAGAATCCATTCTTCATTGGGGTAACAGGAGTTAAAAAAAAAATGTTGTTTTCGTCAAAGCATTATTTCAGAACATTCTGCCTATGTTCACCCCAAGTTTAGGTAAGCTCTCTGGGATTTTAATATTGTAATAAATATGACAGGAAATCCAAAAAATTTCTCTGTGTTCTTCCCATGAAATTGGCTTCTAAAAAATAAATGGAAGGAGGCTACTAGACCAAATTAAGTTTGGAGGAAATTATATAATTTAGACCCCTCCCAAAGGCCCAAAATATACAATCTCAATTACAGCTCACAAAAGTCCTAGGGATTGGAGAGGATAGAGTCTGCTCAGTTGGGATTGGAATTTTCCAAACTCATTTAGCTTTATGTCATATAATGTCACTTACCCACCAAACTAATGTTTCACTGAATGCAGAGGGAGATGCTGCTCCAAGACAGCCACATTCAAGGAAGAAATATAACCAAGACTTTAAAGCGTGTGTAACATCTTCAAAGAAGACAGTATTCCTTCGTTAACTTGGAAAGAAAATTAAGACATTTTACTCTGACATGGACTGTTTTGAAGGGTTTTTTTTTTTTCTGGCTTTGGCTTTGGCTTTGGGTTTTTTTCAGCATAGTTATCAACATTAAAAGAAGATCAGTATGTTTTATCATGAAAGATTTAGAATCAACATTTTGAAAGAATGTGTAATGGCAGAGGATTACAGATAGAACACTGAGTTTTAAGAAGGGAATAAAACATCTATGTACAAGACCCCAGATGTCCAAATTATGTACTCATAAACATATGTGGGTTTAAGCGCAATGCTGGCTCTAAGCTAAAGAATTCATACAGCTATCACTCCATAAAGAAGCTCTAACATGTTTTTAGTTATAGTTTCCAATGCTGTTCCACTATAGTGACCAATCTAAAACCTTCTGTCTAAATTTGTCTCCTTATTTTACAATACTTTAAGTCTCAGCTGATTAAAATTAAGTTGAACACCAAAATATGGTCAGGAGTTTCATGAAATATGGAATATGAAAAGGTGTTAAAGAAAGACTTGAGAGATCTACAGTTCCTATAGTTCCAATTGGTAGTTACCAAAAGTTTGCAGATATCCGAGAAAATACATCAAGCTCCCATGATCATTGCTGGTTACTAATAAATCCTGTTTCTCCAAATTGTAATCAGTGTCTTTACCCAGATTCAAATGTACAAATAATAACAGAACCTCTATACCTAAGACCTCAGTCAGTAAACACATATTTAGTACAGACCCAGGGTGGGACTGCATCCTGTCTTAGCACAGCTTAATGTTAACGTGGCTTGTGCTGCTGGGTGATGCAGAAGAACAAAATCATGCGTCCAAACCGGGCTCCCTGAGAGGCCAGGCAGATCCCATAGCTGAATGGGCTTTGGGATTTTGTTTTATTGTGAACATATTCCTATTATCCTCAAGAATTAAAGCCAAAACCTGGAAAGAAAGAAGTAAAATAACATCTTTAGAGTAAAATAAAATAAAAATAAGCTGAGTAGATGCTGAAGCAAATAGGAAACAAAGAATATATTTTAAATTAATTTTGAATTCAAAGCCAGATATTCAGGATTATTCACAGTGAGAGACCAGTCGAAGATACTAACCCCACATACAGGTCTTTTTGGGGCCCCTACACCTCCTGCTTTGCATATTCACCTGTGAGACAGAAAATGGCGATTTAATATTTAAGTTTGAGACTGCAGAATTACTTAGGGAAGAAATTAGCTCACTTGTTAAGTATTTTAAATAGGTGATCTAGTCAATTTTCACTTTCAGAATATATCTAAACACATGTAAATACATATACCTTTAGAAAAGATTTTCACCACCTGCACCCCAATTAGTATTTTTTCCCATCAATCTTCTTGTGGACACCTGCCATAACAGAGTAAAGACAAATATACATAGTTTCTCCCCTAGATTCAGGTATTTCACAAATAGTTCCTTCAAAATCAAACGGAATTTGAAAGAAACCAACAGACAGAATGAGACTTTTTTTAGATGCATGATCTAGAATGTTGATATAGATTGTGACCTGAAATTATAGTTAATAAAAAAATGTATCATATTATTATTACTAGGAGCTAGACACTGTGCCAAGAGCACATTATCTCATTTGATTTTGATTCTGACTAATGATCTTTGGAGTAAAATACTATTATCATCCACATGTTAAAGAAGAGGCAGTGGAGGCACGGAGAAGTCTCAGATCTAGCCATTAAACAAACTAGTTCTAAAGGAGCCTAAAGCTGTGATAGATCACTTGGTTTCCCATCCAATTTTCATCGGCTCTCCAGTGTTTTCATGAGCAACTGTGAAGCAACAGTCATAGATATTAAGTAATACCACTTCAAGAAACTTACAAAAGAACACAATCTATGTTGATTTGCAAATACTACCATCAGATGTATTTCTTTGGCTCTCCACTTCTATTAGGTAATACATGATCTTTCCAACATTCACAAGGACAACTAGGTTATCCCAAACTTTATATTTGCCTAATAACACTTAGTACAACAATAAGATCACCAAACTATGTAAGTCTCTAAAATGGATTCACTTCTACAAAGCCGTCTACAATTATCACAAACAAAAAATACCTTTCTCTACAATCATGTGGCACTTAATGCATGCACATCACCTTTTAAGGCACATGGCAGCCACATCATAATTATGTTTACATTGTGATCTATGCCACCAGACTTTAAAATATCACTATTGAGTCTGTTAATGTTAATTCAAAACATTAACATCTATCCTTTCTTTATATGCATTCATATAAACAAAATACTGATATGCAATAATTCACATATGAAAATACCTACACATCATCAAGGAATCTCAAGACCTTCCCCAGGGCAATACATCTGAAGTCAGAACACATTTGCATCATTATCAGTGGCAGGCTACAATGGTGATATTCCTACGTAGGGTTACATAGAAGTGTGTTGGGGCAAAGGTCACGGAAGTTTTTAAAAAGCCAGATGACACTAATCTGGCCCTCCCATAGACACTAGCCTCAGAGACAGCAGGCACTCTCAAAAGTTCTTATTGGAGAATGAATGTTAACACACTTCAAAAAATTCTGCATATTGTCTATCTCTTCCAGAAAGGTCTGAGTCTCTTCATAATAAATGGACACTGAGAATAATGCTAGGATAAGGCTAAAAGTTGTCTCATCTACAAAAAAAAAAAAAAAAAAAAAAAAAAAAAGACTAAGACATACAAGAACTCAAAGCATTAATTTTTGACTTTATATTGGTTGAAATAAAAGAATCAAATAGGATGGTCCTAGATCCATGGGCATAAAGCAATAAATACACCGGTAAATAAATACAATAAATATCCAAGTAAGAATGATTAAATCTACTTTTTGAAACTCTGCATCAAAACCATGTTGGCTTGATTTGATTCTATAAATGTCTACATAACTTCACATATCAAAAGTATCTGTGGACTGATTACATAGAGGAAAGTTCATTACAAGATTAACCTGGTCTCTATATGATTTATAATGTTACTGTAATCACTAAATTAGTTCATATGTCTTCATGAGTATTTATATTATAAACATGAATATCATGTGGGATTTAATATATGTATTAAATATATAATAATTTCTATAAATAATCTACATTTATACATATAAATTTATCTACAAAAATTTTCAACATGCTGTCTCTAACATTCAAAATTCAAAATATCCTGTTCAAGTAGCATGATGCATAAAAATAATAAAAATTATATTTTAAAAGCATAGCTGGGGACATAAAAAGAATACAGTAGCCAGGCACAGTGGCACCTGCCTGGAATCTCAGGTACTCAGGAGGCAGGGACAGGAGGCACTGCAGGTGTAATGCCAGCCTGGGCAACTTAACAGAGACCTCATCTCAAGAAGGAAAAATAAAAGAATACAGAAAAACTCTAACCATCTAGTTCAGATTCCTAGCAACATAAAATAAAAACACATATACAAGAGTGCTCAGAGCATCATTATCTGAATTGTCAAAATTGGGGGGAAAAAAACCCAAATACAAACAGAAGAAGAGCTTTAACAAGCTGTATACACACACACACACACACACACACACACGCAATGGAGTATCTGATCATACAACAGAATATTATGCAGCAACGTAAATGAAGAAACTACATACAACAATATGAGTGACACTCACAAACTTGTAAGACACCAGGCACAAAATAATGCATACTGGCACTGCTTAAGAATGCTTTAGTTGAATGTAGGTAAAGTTCAAAAACAAGCCAAACCAATCTAAAGTGTTAGTGGTCTGGAGAACACTTGACTGCTGGGGAAGAAGACAGATAATAACTGAGGTCACAGAGAGTTTAGAGAGTGCTGGAAATAGTATTTCTTGAAATGAGAAGTAGTATACAGGTATGTTTATTTTGTAATAAGTCACTGAGCAACAGACTTATGATTTGCATACTTTACAGCTAGAAAGTTAGTATGCATGAGATTTTTCACTGAAACCTCAGTTGCTCTGCAGAGAGAACGGAGTAATATATTGAGATGAAAGCTTTTTATCTGTTGCACTTTTGATGAGGAAACTAAGCATTCCATTGAGTGGAAAGTGTCACTGGCTCCTCGGGCCAAGCTGCAGGGCACAAGAACCCAATTGTACAAAAGCAGGCAATAAGGTGGCAACTATCTCTGTACTTACTAAATGCATAATATCATGAGGCTGCACTATATTAATTGTGCCATCAGAGAAGACTAAATAAAAGTGGAAGATAACTAATACTTGTTGAGCACCTATTATGTCCAAGCCATTTATTTGCTGCCTCACGTAATTTCTCTATTTAGGCCTCAGTGAAAACCTGCAAGTTATAAATGAGAGAACTAGAACTGTAAAGGGGCTACAGAAACCTACTTACCTCAAAAGACTGGATGAGTACATGAAAAAACAACCAATAATACAAGACGGTGGGATTTTCAGAAAATTCACATATGTAAATTTATTTTAATAATTCTGAATAAATGCTGCATTTAAATGAAGTGTCACATTCTACCTCCACCTCAGGTTCTTACTGTGTAAATCTATGGGTACACCATGGTATTTAATCTCACAAACTGAATAATGCTGAGTGATTACTCACTTTGCATGTAAATGTAAGTTCATAGGTAAAATGGTATTAGTTTTACACTTTCCACATAGTTAATATTTTCTTTTTTTAAAAGAGAGAGAGAGAGAGAGAGAGAGAATTTTAATATTTATTTTTTAGTTTTCGGCGGACACAACATCCCTGTTTATATGTGGTGCTGAGGATCGAACCTGGGTCGCACGCATGCCAGGTGAGCACGCTACCGCCTGAGCCACATCCCCAGCCCGGTTAATATTTTCTTAAGACTTTGGCTTCTATTATCAAAAATGGTTTTTTAATGTGCATTGGAAACTGAAGACAGAAAAAGGAAGGAGGGAAAGAAGGAAAGACGGACGGACAGATGAGGTGGCACACAAATATTAGCAGGAAAACCTAAAAAATATTCCTTAAAATTACTCCATGTAGCATTTGGCATATGTTTTGTAAGCAGAAGAAGACTCATAACATAATCACATTTTATCATACAGAGTTTGCTTGAGGTTTGTATGACTAAGAAGAATTCCACTGAATTCCTCTAGGAGAATCATAACGTCCATGAACACAGTCACCTAAGCAAGCTTGAGGAGATTTGCTTTAAGTGGAATCAAGAATAGTCAATTAACAAATCTCATATCCACTACCATGCTTTGTGTTCCAGAAGCCAAAGGTTAGGTCCTCTATACATTTTACTGCTGCTGAAACAAGAAAACAAGTTTACACACAGATGGAAAAAAATATTTGTAAAAAGAGCCACACAATTCCTAGAAAAGAGTAGAATCCTATAACATGACTGAAAATTAATCATTTCTGTTTGAACTTCTTGTGAAATGACACTTCATAGTTACAGTTTTACCTAATTATTTTCAGAAACAGATAACTTCAGCATAAACAATATCTTGGAATGCTATCAATATTTTCAAACCTGAAATTGATGCCTAGTTTATTTATTCTATAAACCAGGATACTACTCAGTAAATAAAATGCTATTATTGAAATGACTTCACTAAGGAGTTTGTACATCATGAGGGTAATCTTGTTGTCACATTAAGATTAATGTTTTAATGCTGAAATAAAACAAGTTATATTTGAAGTAGGATATTACAGAAGTCAGTAAGAATGGAAATCATAGCCCATTATG
This sequence comes from Spermophilus citellus, assembly GCF_964194105.1. Classification (NCBI taxonomy): domain Eukaryota; kingdom Metazoa; phylum Chordata; class Mammalia; order Rodentia; family Sciuridae; genus Spermophilus; species Spermophilus citellus. The sequence continues at coordinate 81,907,227 of NC_138194.1, forward strand.
CATTTACTGTCTTTTGGGGTTAAAAAAAAAGTAGTTTTGGAAAAACTCCTACACTGGTTTATTAAAATCAAGTATTATCAATATGATCCAGATGAGCTACAAGAACCTAGCAGGTAATGCCCATAGTAAGATGTTGAGCAGAAAAGAAAAAAAAAAAGGCATGAAACATCAGACAATGGATAGTACTAACAAGTTAAAGGAGAGAGCTCTATTGCTCTATTTAAGGATATCTTCTAGTGCCTACAACTACTGCTTGAGAGAGGACTCCTGTAGTCTTTGGTTCAATATCTTAAACTTAGAATAAAATTAGGCATTTCAAAGTTTTCCACAATAACCATTTCTGGATCCTTCACTTTGTGAAAAGCTTGCAAATGATTACACCAATAAGCTTATAACAGGTTTTTGCTTTGAGTTTTTGTTTGTTTTTTGCTTTTTTTTTTTTCTGGGAATCAAGAAGTGCATCTGCCAGCATCATTACCCATTTAGCATTCATTCCTATGTTTTGTGCAAAAATTACAAAATTGAGCAAGTGCTCTCTGATAGCTGATGCTCACAATCAAAACTAAATCATCATCATATTTGTTCATTCAACACATTTTTATGAGTGTCACCTAAGTGTCAGGCATTGAGTTGGATGCTAAGGACACAACTGTGAACAACGTAGACATGAAAGTTGCCCTCACTGAGCTTACAAACTTACAGCTTACAATTAAAATAAAACACGGAAGTGGTAACTGATCCAGATTTGGTATAACAAAAAGGAGTTCTGGGAGAAAAGGTGACTATAAGCAAAAAGAGAGCAGAAGCTGGCCAGGCACAAGGAAAACAACTAAGGGCCATAGGCAGAAAAAATAACAGATGGAAAAGCCCGATCCAGAGAGAATATAAGCAAACCAAGAGGTTCAGTGGTATTAGCAATTGCAGTGGTTTTGGGTTAAAATTCCATGAAGGATTAAAACATAAACTCTGCAGAAAAATCATATTTCCCTAAAAATATTAGGCAACTCATTTATAATACATGCTGAAAAAACTTCAGATTAATCATTCATATGAAATGCTTACTGCTGGGTTACAACTAGAATTTCTATAGAACTATCATGGGAAAGTATTACTAAAATGAAAAAAGTAAATTTACAACATTGCCTCTGTTTTTTGTTTTTTTTTTTTGTTTTGTTTTGTTTTTGTTTTTGTTTTTTTTTTGTACCGGGGATTAAATCCAAGGCACTTACCTACTAAGCCACATCTCCAGCACTTTTTGTCTTTTTATTTTGAGACAGATCTCACTGAGTTGCTTAGGGCCTGGCTAAGTTGCTGAGGCTGGCTTTGAACTTGTGATCCTCCAGCCTCAGCCTCTTGAGCCACTGGGATTACAGGCGTACGTCACCTTGCCCAGTATGCCTCTTATTTTGATGCAACTTTTTAACTGACCAGATAAGACCAACAGTCGTGTAGTTTCTTATCATAAAGAATTAAACAGAACTACTGAATTCTATATGTGAATAAATAAATTTATTTTAAATTGATCCCTTCCTTTTTTAAATATTTATTTTTTATAAGTAGTTGGACATAATACTTTTATTTTATTTATTTATTTTTATGTGGTTCCAAGGATCGAACCCAGGGCCTTGCACGTGCTAGGCAAGTGCTCTACCGCTGAGCCACAACCCCAGAGCAAATTGATCCCTTCCTAAAAGCTTAATATCTGGCCATGAAGGACAAAATGATATATTTAATTCCCAATCAGGTTCCTGTTCACTGTGTCACAAACAAAGAGGTGTTCATGGCTTTAAAGAAAACCACTCTTGTTCATCAGGTTGGAAAATAAAGTACCAAAGCAATACCAAATGTCATGTACACATGACATCCTACTTATGGGCAAGGGCATTTCAAACTTTTAAAATTTCCAATCAATTAATTCATTCATATACTACTACGAACACAATATGTTTAAATTCTACAAGAAATCATTTCTTTCTAAAAAGGAAGCTAGCTACCTTTGTCAAAGACACAAGGCTCATGGGAAACCACCCAGTTACAATGCAGGATGAGACATGACCTAGCACGAAAATGAGCAGCACAAATCAGAAGTCCTCTCCTCAAAGGCAAAGAGTGAGTTCCACATGTATACTATTCTTTTAAAAAGTACAATTATTTCTATTCTTTTTTTTATTCACAATAAGTAACACAACATGGTTAAGATTAGCAATGAAACCAAGAGGAGAGAAGTAAGAATTGCACAGGTACAGCATATAGAAAAGAGCATTCCAGCAAAAAACAGAACCGAAAGGCTGCTACACAATATAAACCTTTCAAGAACAGTGAAGAACATGGGTTTACAACAAATGGTCCACTTGGACGACGTGGCTGCAAAGATTAGTACAACCGCATCTTGAATCTCAGTTGATGAGGCTGGGCCACTTGTAGGAAACAGAAATCCACTCAAAGTTTCTAAGTAGGAGAGGGTAGGAAAGGTAAACTAGGATGGTGTGACATGCACACTGATGAGGAAAATAAAGGGATGATATGCTTCTCAAAAAAAATTCAACTCTGATCATAAGATAAAGAAGAATTAAAAAAACATCCTGAGAAATCCTATAGGCTCAGATACAAGATGTCTTTACTGATGTACATCTGTGAGATATCAATGATACAGCATTACTTAGGCCTTTATTATAATGTTTATACAGTTAAATTGGCATCTATCATTTGATTATTTGCATTGCTGCCTTTGTAGTGGCCCACTACTGTCCTTATGTTGATATCTCCGTGCCCCATACAGGACCTATAAATGAGGAGGTACTGAGTAATATTTGTTGGGTGAACTTCACAAAAGTATTGAAACTTACTAAATAATTTCAGTGAAGCTTACTGAAAAGGCAACAGAGTTAACCAGCTGACTAACTTAGTTACCTGGCATTTCTCTGTTCTTCTGTTGACTGTGTGCCCACACTTAATGTTTCATCCCAGCCCTGTCTACCCTGAATCCATTCTAACTATTTAGTTCTCAGACAAGCAGCATGTTATAAAGTTTTCCAAAATAACTTAACAACATAAAAGTAGACCTTTCAAAACAAACCCAGATCTGCCTGGTCCCATTGAAAGCTCACTCAGAATTTGGTCAAAACCTCAGTAATGGTCCTCCTCAAACATTCTGGTCTATGTAAATCAGTACAATTATAATGTCCAGAAGCCTCCACACAATACACCTCTTTATTCCAGTGAGAGCTATACAGATGGAGACTTGGCAGACTTCAGAATTAGGTACTAAAGGATCATCTATAATTCCACCTTATACCCATTCTCCCTGAAACTACTCATGTCCCCCATGCTCGCCACCCAGATAGAACTTGGTTTTGAAGTAGAAGCATTCCAAAGTCAAGTTTCTTTCAGGCAGAGCTTTGTCTTCTGTGTCCATTCCAAAATAGTTCTTCTAAGAGTCTGTGATGGAGAACATGAAGATATGAGAACAATGAGTAAACCATAGTGACTAGTGCTAAGGTCACGAAGGTGTCCTGAACACCAATCCACACTGCCTCTGAGGCCAAAAACTTTGCCATTGTTCTCAAGTTTGCAGTAATAGGTCTTGGAAGAAAAGGGGGGGGGGGAGAGAATGAGAATTCCTTGTACCGCCAAGAGCAAATTCTGATAAACCTGCCTCTTTTCCAAGGTAGGATACAATAGAGAGAGAATTCACACTTCACACACTCAGTTACACACACGCCCTGGAAGCACATACATCAAAAGGATACAAGCATATGAACCAAAATCAGTAGTGGTTTTAAGCCAGGTTTTAATTCTCTTCTTCATCTGGATTGTCTTAATTCCTGCAAGTGTAACTTGCGTGTTTTACAAAGTTGTTTTAAGGGAATAAAAAGAGAAGAAATTTAAATTAAATGAGAACCACAAAAAACACTGGAATTGACTGTAAAAGGCACAGTACTATTTTTTTTTCTATACTTCCAACTCTTGTCCCACTAGAGGATAAGCTCCTACTAATAGGCAGCACAGAGCAGCCCTACAACCTGTGTATGCTGAAAGGAAGATACCTCAGGATGCCTGCATCCACTGGGAAAAAGAGGTACCTCCAGCACATGTTTTTAAAATATTTTAGTTGTAGATAGACATGATATCTTTTTTATTTTCCATGTGGTGCCTAGAATTGAACCCAGTGCCTCACACTTGCTAGGCAAGTGCTCTACCACTGAGCCACAACCCCAGCCCCTGCTATATGATTTTTAAAAAGGGAAAGTAAAGAAACATTTTTGAATAGAAAAATAAGTAAATTTCCCTAGATTTATTTTCACTTTTTAAAAAGTCACTGATTAATGAGCTTTAAATCAATCTTTCTCTGTAAGAGTTTATGTATGAAAAATCCCGTGTGAATCAAATACTGGCTATGCAAAGTCTGTTGCCTATGCCGCTCCATGAGGTAGGCACTCGAGATAAGAGCACTATTACTTCTGACAAACTGGGATCCTGTAACTTCTTAATGTAGCCAAAACTCAGTAGTAGGAACGTACATTACAATTACGGTACATTACCGTACAATAAATATGCAGTATGTGACAGCAGCATCGGAACCTCTTAATTCCATAGACTGTCTCCAGGGAATGCCTTAAGCAATGGAAAGATTGGAAAATAATTTAATTATCAATTTAATTGCCTTCAAAGAAAAAATAGATGGCATCTTGTAGAAATTCTTTATGATGGATTATTAATTTTATATATCACCCTCCACTCAAATCAGATCTCTCAATATCCAAATATATGTTAACTGAGAGACAAGTTCATTACTGAAATAACACACCAGTATTCTGAATATGAAAAAAGTTAGCTTTTTCACGTTGGCAAATATGCATTTTTTTTCCGAATCACTGATCTTAGGAAGTAAGATTCTCTCTTGCTCCACAATTCCTCCCATGCCTGTCTTTAAAAACCTCTGCAGCAGTAAATGAATAGCATCAGGTTCTCAGTTTTCAAGAGACAACCAGGTCTGCAGTTCCAAATTAAATCCTCTCACTTTGTTAGGGTAGATAGGCACAGGAAATCAGAGTGCCAATATGAACATACACAGGAGGGACCAGGTCTCCGGGGAGGGCCCTAGAAATGAACTGTTGACATCTAACAAACCTACATAGCAATGTCTGTCTCCAGTGTGTTTCCAAAGGATTGAAAGCTAGACAACTTCACTTCATTTCTTCGATTTCTAAAACAGCCCTTAATGTCAAAGGGTGTTGTTCTCAGTGAGAGGTAAATTCATTTGAGATGAAATCTTGCAGACTTGGCCTTGGGAGGTAATACTACCATTTACATCCACTCTCTTACACATAAGTCATTGTATGATGGCTGAATCTGACAATGAAACTTATTTATTTACGCAGGTATTTAGGATCACACATTCTGGACTGGTAACTCAGAGTTGGGGAGGTGCGGTGGAGCACAGTCTGGATTCATTTGTAGCAAATATTCTGTTTTGTAATATAACTTAAAATATTTTTGAAGAAATATGGTAAAGTGATTATCCTTCTGGAACTAGATACACTGACACTGTCACATTAACTCACAGCTTGTTAAATACTGTGCAATCTTTCTATAACATTCTTTGTTATGAGACTAGAATCAGCATATGGGAATTGCTCTTTTCCTGCTAAACTGAAGTCATTACTAACCACTCATCTGTGACATGCACTCTTTCTGGTAACCAGGGATTTTAGCTTCACAAAATTTAGAAACTGCCACATTGTTTCTTGGCATCGTTTTCAAACGTGACATCATTTAAATTTTGGAAAACTCCGTTTCAACAAATCCACTAGTAGGTGCCAGGTTAAGGGCTGCCCAAAAGGGGCAGCAGGGTCTCTGTAGAAGCCAACCACAGATCATTCTTCCAGTCTATATGGTCACATGCCTTTCATTAGAGGCACAGGGAGTCAAGATGAGCTCAACAAATGCATTTCAAAATGGGTTATCAAGTTACCAGCATATAGAGATGGCTTCCAGTTACTGAAGCTCTGTACAGAAGAACAACTGTCACGTGGAGATGAAAAGCTCCATTTTCAGCTTCCCTAATTTCCAACAAAAATGTGTTTTATGTTTCAAACATAAAACTGCTTATTAACAAACACTGTGCACACACAAAATATAATAAATAAAAAGCCAAACACACAAACCTACTGACTCATTTACTGCTGAGCAAAAGTATATAGGGAATGGTGTCTACATACAGTCTAGAAGCCCCTAAATGTGTAAATTTTATAATCCACACACAATATGACAGCAGCACCTGCCAGCCAGGTTAAGATTAGTGCACTCAGGGATATTTTTTCTATCAAATTAAAAAAAAATTCCAATGGTTCACTTAAAAAAATACAAATGACATCTCTGTTTCACTCTCTTTCACAGAAAAAATTTTGAGAATCTAACCTTTAAAAATTTTTTTTTTAGTTTTTACTCACTTAGACATGTTTTGTTAATATATTTATCTCTGATGTTAAAAGCATGCTTACCTCTTGAGAACACATACACATACATACACGCACACACACACAGCTTGAAATTTTAGGGTACTCAGCTTAAAAATTAAGAATATATGGTTGTAAATGACAACTCAGAATTACTCTGATGTGGAGGGTTCCCATAATAACTATAGAATCATATAACTTCTATTTTTTTATTGTCTTGCAGAAAAACTGGGGGATCTTAGCAATAACAAGTCATTATTACTAACAAAGTGCTTATGATCATGTGGCATATATCCCACATAGGAAAATTAATTCTAAAATGCCCAGAGAGAACCACAAGACAGTTGTTATCTCTGAGACACTAACTCTCAGGAAAGAGTCTGATATCTTCTGACAAAGTTACCACAACCTATTGACAAATAAGACCGTGATTAGTTCTGAAGGGGAATTTTGTAAGACTCATTTTGGAGAAGAGGAAGAAGGTTCACGAAATCAACACCAAAAGTAAGCTCTAAGGGGAAATCTCTGAATATCAAAAAGTCATGTGTTTGCTTTTTTAAGTCACATATTAAAATCAAGTACTAATACAAATACAAAAAATTTAAAATAAAGACATAGGTCACAAATGGCCCAAAGAATAACGTACAGATGGAACAATATTAAAAAAAAAAAAAAAAGACACCAAAATACTTCTTTTAAGAATGTTTACAATTCAGAATGGCCTTGAATCAGCATTCTGGACAAAGCTTATACCACAGAAACTCAAACACAAAAGAACTAAGAAATTAAGCCACACAATCTACAAGAGAATGACACTAAGCTAGTCTTTGGAAGAATATGACACCACTCCTTCCTGAGAGAGTCGACAGCTAGAATTCTTTTTGTTCTACTCTGTATACATCCTAAATATTATTTTTTAAATTAAAAAGTTAAAATACGGTCTTAGAAACATCATTTTGAACAGTCTAATGAGCCCTCCCATAGTTAATGGTACAGAAATTAAAAAGATTAGAGACAGAACAATAATTATAATTATCATTATTATAATAAATATTCACACAGCCCTTCAGCATTCACCAAACCTGTTTTACATATGCTACCTGTATTGATTTTTCCGCCCAAAGCTGTGCCCTGGTATTGTTACTCCAGCCTACAGGTAGGGCGAGGCTAGAGACCAGCCATACCACAGAAAGGAAACACAGCTACAACCCACTGTACTGCTGAACACAGCTGGACATCAGCTTATTCCAGACAACTTCACATCTCAAAAGGCACCAGGATGGCTGAATCTTCTTTAGTTTAATTTGTACTGTGCATATCTAGAGTACAAATAAGACTGGAAAGAGGCCAAAGTGCTCAGATTACAGAAAAATGCAAAACAAAACAAAACAAAATCGATTAAAAAATATTTGATGCACATTTATGACCCCTGAAGTACTAGGTATGCCCTGTACTCTAGGAATGGTCCTCCAACAGCAAGAAAAATGCACAAGTCTACTATTTGTACATCAGAACCAGGGTTTCCGATGCTGACTTTAGTACCATTGTTTTAACAAGGTAATTCTTTAGGAGTTGAGAACAGAACAATATACATTAATTATTAATACTGATGTTTTTTTATCAGAACATTATGATTTCCTCTTAAACATATTTCTTCAAAAAGATTTGCTCTAGTAAATAATTTCATATGTTCAAGGGACAACTGTCTTTAATAAAAATATCTCTAGTTTTACCACTGGGTCTTATGAAATCAATCCATATCAACTTAAATTCTCACCCCATATAAAGCAATACTAGAAGTTAACCTATTAAGAATCAAAAAGGAGGATCTAAATTTCCTTATTTTATTTATTGTTTTCGATTTTAAAATTCATTCAGAAGTGAATATATAGGTCCTGTAGACTGCAAATTAAAATTAAGGTCACATCACATCCAATTGCATATCAATTATTTTTTCTTTAGCTAACAGGCACACAAGGATCTTAAAGCCCCAAAACGAAGCAGCTGGCTACAAAATATAGAAATCAGTAACATTCAATCATAGCTGGACATTTGTTGTTGTAAGGAATTCCAAGCAGTTCTACTAAAAGTACTGTTTCATGATATATCCTTAATATGGGCTTCCAGAAAAGGACATTAACACAGAAGGTGTAAAAAGCATTCCCTTAGCGATTACTTTGGAATCAGCTTGAAAATGGAAAGATCTTCACAGGGATGGATGCACAACAACTGCCTTGAATTTTGTAACTTAAGAAAACTATAAAAGACCTCAATTCTCAGAACACCAAAAATACAGAAGTCTAAACCACTCCAAAAGGGCTCCCTGTGCTTATAAGACTACCACCTTATAATGTGAATTGTGATTTAACCATGACTTTATTTTATTCATAGCTTTCTGAAAACATGAGACATAATGCTTCCATCTACCAAGAGCGTTTTTCTAAATAAACTTCAAAAAAAAATCAGAAATACTTGAAGCAGCTCCTTGAAAACTCTGAGAAAGCAGGTGACTGATCTGCAGGCGAATAATCCATTTTTAATTAAGGAAAACCTAGTACTTTAGTTATCTCCACTGGCAACTGTCCCTCCCGTTTGCACCAGGATCACAGGTGAAGAAGATTTAAAGATGAGTCACTGTTGATAAACCCATCCCGGGATTGGCACAAGGAAATTCGAGTGTCCAGACAAGGAGGGGCCGCTGCACAAGAGGAAGCAGGGCAGAAGGCGAGGAAAGGGAGTTCGCGGGAGGAAATGCGGCGTCGGGGGCGCGCGAGGTGCCAGGGGCGCGCTGGGCGGCGGGGGCGCGCGCCGCTGCAGCGGGCGCGGGCGGCGGGGAGCGCGGCAACCGGCGAGCTGCGCGCAACTGCTTCCGCAGGACTTCCTGCGACAACACGCCCACGGCCCGGCCGAGCACGCGTCGTGGCTGCCGCGGGCCGGGCTCCAGCCAGCGGGAGCGCCCCAGCACCCCGCGCCTGCAGATACAGCCTCTTCCTAGTGACAGCCGGCTCACTGGGAGCAGGGCTTCGCCACAGTCAGTGCAAAGAAAATGGAATCCTATGTCTGTCACTCATCTGCGGTGCTTGGGTTTTTGTTTTTTTTTTTCCTCCTTAAAATGAGGAGGCGAGTATTCTCGGTGTTTAGTTCTGATTATATTTTCCATTAAAGCGTGCTGGGGCTTTAAAACTCTTTCAGAAAATATAATTTTTTAAATCCAACAGATAAAAACCTAATAAATTAATAAAAAATTGTTTTAACTATAACCCAAACCAAGGTTTCTTCTTTATGTCTTTGTGACACCCACAAGCCACATCAGGATTCATGGCTGTCAAGGCCCTATTTGAAGCAGTACTTACTCAGGACTGCAAATACATTAAGAAACAAAAGCCATGAAGATTAACAGGACAGTACCACATCCCCATGTCATTCAACAACTTCCCCTTACAAGAGTTTGCTGATCACAGCCTTTTTACTGTAATGGAGCCAAAGAGAGGCAGTTACTTACACTAATATAGATTTAAAAAAAAAAATAGGAGATTGCAGCTATCTACACAGAAAGATGTAAGTTGGATGTTTCCAGAATTATTACTAAGAATATTTTTAATGTGGTCTATATAAAGGTGATGGTTTTATCTCCCTGATAATGAATTAGAACCTAGGAAGAACACAAACTGAAAAAGTGTTAATATGACAAAGTCACCTACTCTTTAAAGCCCTAGGCTGGACAACACAGCTAATGAAGCCTTGCTCTCCCACCAGATGAGAAACCTAGGGCAGCTCATGCAGCCTTAGTCCAGACTGCTTGGGTTCAAATACCAATTTACCCACTTGCTACCTGTAGTCTGGACAATGTATTAAACTTCCCTAAGAAGTTTCCTAGTATCTATAAGATGAAGATGACAGCACTTTCTATCTCAGATAAGTCTAATACACTGAGCAGAGTGGACAATATACTTATCAGAGTGCTCAACAAATATGAACCATGATCCACAAGGTGGCCACTGATGGGATAACTAACCTGATGAGCAGCTTTTCTTTCCCCTATAAAAGTAGCTCATCAAGGGCCCGTGGTCCCGTTTACTTAGTGATCAGTGCTAGCCAAGAATCTACCAAATCCATTGCTACTACACATAGCTCATTTCTATGCAAACTGTGTCCAGCCTTTGGGCAAAGTTTTCATGCCCTCTGCTCCCTGATTTTCACAAGTGAAAACTAAGCCCCACCACACATTTAATAATGTCCTCCTTCCCATCATTAAAGGGCACCATACAGCTTTAGCAGACAGGAAACTAGCCCAATACACATGCTGTCCAGCTAGCAAATAAAGGCATCTTCAACAGCATCCACTCCTACATACAGTCTGATAAGGAACATTTTAATGGAGCCAAAACATACATTTCCTTCCTCTATTTCTGCATTTAGCAGACATGAGAGCTAGACAGTCATGTCAGGGATTATGAAATGGCAATAAAGAGAATTTTAAGCCACCAAGGCTACCAGAACAGCAGGGCAAATTTCTCCTACTTACTTTCAACCAAAAGTATGCACCCCTTCAGTTGTGGAAAAGTACAGAGGATTTTAAAACCTCTACTTATTAACCAGAATGTACTCTTCGGTGAAACTTTCTACTGTCACTTAGAGTGTATAAAATGCAGCAGACATTACTTCTAAAAATCCAGCCAGCTACCTCCTTCAAAGGATAGATATCGGGGACATTAGCAAAGTTTGTTTGAAAAAGCAATTAGCTAAGGTATCTAGGAAGCTTTGGAATGTTTCGTTTTTAAGGAACAAACAGAGAGATGCAAGTCCTGAGTAATGAACTGCTCTAGAAGCAAACAAACTCACTAAATAGACCATCTCCTTGATTTCCTCTAATGATTCTGTGTCCATACGGGCTTAGGAATGTACAATAATGGCAAGACTTAATAATTTTCCAGACCTGTTTAAAATAATATTTAAGTGCTTAACAGCATCATATGTTAAGTCAAAGGGACTTCCAATTCTTAGATAAAATTAATTTTTGTTAAAAAAAAACAACTACTATATAGAGGTCAAGGATGTGGTCTTTTAAAAATACTTCAAAATTATTCCCTGGCTTTTAAGATAAAATTTAAAGTGATTAATAAAACTCAAAACATTCACAAGTCCCAGGCATTCTTGCTCCAAAATGGAAAAAAAAAATGTCACAGCAGCTATTATTCAGTTATCACTTCATTGGTCATCTCTCAGGAAGACATGGATATTAAAAAAAAAAAGTAAAGGGAAGTTCAATATCCTTTCTCTACCCTAAACCTGGGCATCCCAAAGCAGTGTTATCTAGGGTTCAGCTCAGCTCTTAACAAACCGTATTCATCAATATCCTAGTTAGATCTTCTGAAGGTCTGAATCATCCTTCTCCCTTAGCACCAAGCACTTAAAGGAAACTTGCATCCCGAAGCCAGTACATTAGCCACTGTTGATGACAATACTTAAGCAGCCTGACAAATTTAGGCTGAAATACATTCAAACATGTAAGTTAAAACTGTGCATTTATGATTCATGAATTTGTAGCCTAATATCATTTGACTCTTTTATCAAGCCCAGGCCTTGTGCATGTTAGGCAAGTGCTCCACCACTAAGCTCCGACCCACGACCCCAGCCCATTCTTAATGTTTTAAGGGCACATCATTTATCATGCATTATCACAGGACCCCAAATGTAGTACCAGTAGATGCTCAATGCGGTCTGCATTTTCCTCTTACTATAGTTTTCAAATATATTGGAGACTCTATACCTCAGTTTCTTTGATATATCCCACCTGGTTAAATGACATTAATCAATAAAAGAAGGGATTTGAAAGCACATTGCAAAATACAACATGCTAAGTTGTAACCAGTGGTATTCCATTTTAGGAACAAAACATTAGGGCAAATTTCAAGTAGCGTCTATTAATTATGCAACACCATATAATCCTTTTCCTCTCTGAAACCTGACAACCCAATTTCACAATTTTCTTAACACCAGAAAACCCTATGCTTTGGTGTCCAAAGCGTTCCTCCCCCATGTGCCTATTTAACACAGCACTTTTAAGAAACTACTGGATCCAAGGCGTTTGAAAGAGAACAAAAGTGACTTGGGTATGATCTCACTCTCTTCAAGTTTGCAATGCCAAGTGGATTCTGAAGCCACAAAAAAACAGGAGCACAAGGCTGTTTAGAAGAGTAAAATGGAAGACTTCAGGAAGAAGTATAGCAGTCAAGAGTCAGAAATAGTAGAACAGTAAAGGTTGGGAAAAGGGCATTTCATAAAGAGGAAAGAACATTTTGTAAAGAGAAAAGAATACATGGTGTCACACTGATGGAACTGGTAAACCGGAGGCAGATCAAAGGGTCCTGAATGCCAAACCAATGAGGAGAAATCAGCTTATAAACAAGCACTGAAGGAGGCTGAAGGTCACTGATATGGGGACTTGGAGCCAGGTTAGCTATTTCATTCAGATCAAAAGCTGAATGCATAAAATCCTCAAAGAAAAATGCAGAGATGAATAGGAAAATCAAGGACAGACTAGAACAATCGTGACAGAGATGCAGTGCCCCAGCAGCCAGGCCAGAAGAGACACTCAAGAATGGCTGGCAGCATTCTGTCCATCTGGGAGATGCCCCCATACGGAAAGGCCACTAGGGATTGCCACAGGGCAGAGTTAACAAACTGGGGAACCACGCAGATCCCACATGGCTAAGAAATGGAGATTTACGTGAAATGAGACCCAGAATGAGGCATTCAATATTTTCTTGACTCTGAGTTTATTTTATTTCTAATTAGGCTTTATCATTTAAGTGAATGATACCATATATGACTAATTAAGAAATCTCAATTCTTTTTTTTTTCTTTTTTTTATCATTTTTTTTCTTTTTTTTTATTGGTTGTTCACAACATTACAAAGCTCTTGACATATCATATTTCATACATTAGATTGAAGTGGGTTATGAAATTAATAAACCTCAAGAAGCAACATTTTTTACTTCGAGTCATGTAACACTGAAGATTAAATCATTCTGGAAATAAATGAAAAAGTAGCCTTTTGCTTCACCTGTACTTTTCTAAACCATCAAAGGAATTATATTCAATATTTGTTGATTGTTACCTAAAAGCCATCCAGTGTTTAAAAGCTAACCTATCTATCAGCGTCATTAGCTAAGTCCAAACTACATTTGAACTTTTCCTACATTCCAAAAATGCTTCATAAATAACTAAAATTGGATTATAATCCAGATGGACAAAAGATAATGCCATTAACTACCTTCTATAAACATCTAGGTTAGTCTTAGTTCACAAACATGTGTCAAGAGAATGAGCATATAATACTTTATGTCTGAAAAGACATTTCACCAAAAAGTATGTAAATGCATTAGCACAGTTGTGATTCAGGGGAAGTAAAATAAATTTCAGTATATACTGATTTATCAAGAAAGAATTTCCATTTATAAATAAAAAAGAAAAAAATGCAATAATTTATCTCAAATCTTACATGTATAGAACCTATTTTAAGAACTAACAACAACAACAACAAAACTTGGTAGTAAACAAAGCCTAACATTAGCGCTTATATTCATCTATGTTAAGAGAACATGCTAAGCTTCCAATTTCCTAAAGTCAAATAAGAAAAAGAAAGAGCTGCTACATAGGGAAGACTCAAGTAGAAAAATAAACTCAAAAAAACATTTAAGAAAATCTAGGATGAGGCAGACATTTAGAGTGTTCACTATGATTGTATCAGTTGTAAATCTGATGTTAACTTAGAATTCACAGCCAAAGTGAAAAACAAATTCATCTATACTGAGATAGTAGTATAAAAAGGAGAGAACTAGACAGTTATGCAATAACAGTGGAAGTTTTCAGCCTTTCTTCATACAGTACACTCACCACACCAAGGAGGAGATTTCAAGTGGGATGACCAGACCAAGTCAAAATGGCCCTGTCACCCATTTTAGTACTTCTTTTTAATCAATCCTTCATTTTCTGATTTAATTAATAATTTCCAACAAATGAATATGATTATTTTCCACAAGCAACCTGTTTCATTTTAAGAGAGTATTTACAAATCATTTATAAAGGTTTTTCACCAGAAAGAAACCAAACCAAAAGACAGCCTGCCCTCTAGCTAAAAGACATAGAAATGAAATGAGGGTGTCTTCACCTTGCAGTGGGATGAAGTGGATCAGTGCATAGGCTGGACCAGCCCAGGGCCTGATGCTTCTTCCTGCTTTCCCAAGTCACTTCGGGAGCAACCCCTGATAGAGTCGAGCAACATCAGATTCAGCATGGCATTCACAATTCTTTAAATCCCAGAAATGGAAATGGCAGCAATACTGGGATTATAAACTGTGTATTTCATTTATAGGGTACTGGAGTTGCATTTGCCCTTTAGATGATGTAATTTTACTATTAGAACTGAAAAGATAAGAAACAAAAAATTTTAGTAAAAGACTTTTTAAGTCTAAGACACGGAATTCTTTCTGTAATTATACTCGAGAAAGGAATATTAATTATATCTATGTTGTACACAGTTGGGGGACACAACCAAAAATGGAGAGTGAAGAAATTCTAAAAGAAAAATAAAGACATTGAATTTATATTTTTATAATATTTCACTTTCAATATATTC
Organism: Spermophilus citellus; assembly: GCF_964194105.1. Lineage (NCBI taxonomy): Eukaryota > Metazoa > Chordata > Mammalia > Rodentia > Sciuridae > Spermophilus > Spermophilus citellus. The sequence goes on from NC_138194.1 coordinate 81,922,326, forward strand.
AAAAATGAAATGTGTCTTCCAAAAGACAGGACTAATAAGACAAGCATTTAAAATAAAGTTGTTATTCTTTCATTAATTTGTTTTTATAAATGCCATGGAGTTTATGTAAAATGCCATAAATGGTTTCTCAACCATGTTTTAATAACTAATTGCATATTTCAGGCCCAATCTCACAGATTACCGCCACAATTTTCCAACCTGCCCAGGGGCCTATGGTTGTATGAATAAAGAGAAGTCCAGTTTCCTGGAAGATTTTAAAAATTCTCTAATTCAAATGAACCATTTTTAAAAAGAATTTTTAAAGGAAGACAAGTAACACAAAATAACTTCATACTAATGACCATGGTAAAACCAATATTTTAGTACCAACTAGATTTTATATCAGTGAATCCAATGAGGTTCCTATTTCTAAGTGTTTAAAAGAAACACTAAACCTACATTTTCTGCAGAAACTCCTTAACCTTATGTGATAACTTCTACATTAAACAATGGAGTCCCATATCTTCATAGGTTACTGATACAGAAACGTATCAATTGATCACTGCACAGTGATAAATGACATTTTCTGTTCTATTCTCATATCCATCTGCAGAAGGAAAATAAAAACTAGCAAATCTTAAATAATAAGTAGGTTTCCTCAAAAAACTAATTATAGTATTTTACTTATAATTAGGACAATGATCAGACACCAGTTCAGTCACTTATCCAAGCAGGGAAAAGACACAATTTTATCTTCATTTTCCTTCTTTGAAAAATAAGATGATTATGCTAAAATGGATATTAGCTCAAGCTCCTTCTATCACTCAAATATGACCCTATGATTGCTCTGAATATACCTGAATTAAGGAAAAACAAACAAGACATCAAATCAAACTTGAACAGCAGATTGTAACACACCAGAAGAAGAAGATCCAGTCAGTAAGAAAAGATTCATTCACTGACCAGGGTCTACTCTCCATAACAAAACTAACATCTAAAACATCTAATGTCTAGATTCCTATTCCATCCTCTGGTAGGAAGCAGAACACACTATACACTGGTGCAGGTACAATATGTCCATCATCAGAAGAATTGGGGTTTTAGAGCAAAATCACAGAACTACAATTCTATCAGAGGTTATGCCATTTATTCTACATCTAACCTCAGGTGATTTAATCTGTTCTTCTGTATATTTCCTTTTGTACATGGTTTTCTTAAAGTGACCTAATGAAATAAAGTATACGTAATGTTGGGCTCAAAGTTAGCTAATAGCTTTACATGATCAGCTTATGTCAAGACAAAATGGACCAATTATTTCTACAACGATGCTCACACAAATAAACCCTCCTCTTGTACATTTCAAGAAGATGAAATGTATCAGTATCTAGAGGCTTTGAATTAAACCTAAAAACAACGTACTGGATTTCCTACTATATTATGAATAGGTTTTTTTTTAAATTATACTGTCTAAAAATGACACATTAAACATGATAAAATTATCACATTATCCCGATTCTACAATCCTGATGTGATTACATTGGACCAGAAGTTTTGGCAAAATGTTTGCCTGACATCACAAGAGACAAACAAGGAGGTGGTTGGTTGAAGTGTTCGCATTTCTACCAGTGGAGACATCAAATTACTGTCAAATGCACTCCACAGGGAGTGAAAATAATGTTCCCTCTGCAGTCAATTCCTCCTTTCAGGAAACAGTATGGGGAGGTGCTAGGGATACTAAGTTTACAACTCGGTATCAACTTCCTTAGGGCCTAATGCATTTATTCCAAATAAAAATGTGTGTTATAGTCTTACAGATATAGAAGCAGAGCTGTTACTTCTTTATGGAAAAAGCTTTATTTGCTTTACAGGATTATAATTTAAGAATGCCGATCATCTTAAGTACAGCAGTGTGAGGCGGGGGATGCAGGCAAAACCAGAGAAAGTTTTCTTTATCCTAAAATGTCTTTGCACAAAACTGTGTTACATGAAAGTTTCCACTCTAGGTACAGATTTAATTTTTACCCTATGCATTAACGATGTTTTTACATTTTCTTATTAATTTTGAAAAATTCTACAAAATGATCTGAAAGAGAATCTAACGCTGGCTAAAGATTTTTCTTTTCCTTCAATCAAATTTTAGGTATAAAACGCATAAGTTCTGAATGAGAAACAACTAAATGCATACTGTTTTATACCATTCAGAATTTTTTCAATTAATTACAGAGAATAAATAAATACATGATCTTCCAAAACCCCCGGTTTTTTTTAATTAAAAATAATACGGTAAAAATAACACAAAAAATAATTTCTCCCTATAGTGACTCCTCAAGAAATGACCAAAATACTCTACCAAGGTGTGGCAGGTGAACTGAAATCAGATGCATCAAAAATTTCTAAAATGATAACACAAAATTTAAAAAAATATGAAACAAATGCAAAATTAATTTGTGTTTCATGGGAAATAACAAGGGTTCTATAGTAAGAAAATGCCGAAAAGATTAAATATTTTCTATCCTTGCTAAAAAGTTTTCTAAAAGCTACACTGAAACATTTCAAAATCAATGGACTTCATGCAACCCAAGAGAATTTGGAAAACATTTCTCTAAAAACCAATCCAGAACACAGGATGTCAATTTGGAAATAATGGAAGCATATTTTGTTTTAAAAATAAAAAAAAAAAAAATTTAAAGACGAAAATTCAAGTTAACATCCCAGTGATTAACTCTGGGACTGCTTAGCCAAGAACAACTTTCGGCACTTAACACATAAAACTGTCAGTTTCCTCTGCTTGGAGACAAAACACACAAAAAGCAAACATTCACTGCTATATTATCCTGGACATGAAAGATAGAACTTTTAAAAAGGTGATCAGTCTGAATATTGGTACCTAATATGATAGTCATGCCACAGTTCCTAAGAATCAGCTGCAAATTCCAAACCTTAGAACTATGCTTAGTGGATAGCTACTATTCTAGATTTGTTACTCCCTAAACCTTGATAGAAATATGATCATTTATTACACTATAGTAGCTCAACGCATAAGTATGTTAAGCAGCCTGGGCTTGATGTTATTGAGTACAGCCACCACAAACAACAAGTAAAACTCTTTTTATTAAAGACCTCAAAGCATTGATAACCTGATACTTGGCGTTTCTACTTCTTGTGAATCTAAAACAGACTGATGGTGAGAGTTTTTACAGAACTCTTCTTCTCTAAATCAAGATAACAGGCCTTTCAAGCATCATTCACGATCGAATGGTCCAATTCACATTTATAAACTTGGAATACAGAGTTGGGTAGAAGTACTGAGTAACTAAAATTGCCTTAATCTTTTTGCCAGAAATATGTCACAGTTGGTGCTTATAATTGTTTCCAAGTTATACCACAACTTTATTTAATTTCATTCAATGCATTTCCTCATAGGAATGGGGTAGCAAAGGCCTGTTCAACAGCAAACAATAAAATCAAATTATTATTTCACTGTATGTAAGCTTCTTACACTGCTCCCCCTAAAATATACATATTATAAAGAAATGTAGGTTTAAAAAAAATCCTACAGCTGGCACATTCTTCAACTAAAAGGGTAAATCCTTACTCCTCCAGAAATTGAAATATTAGACCTCAAACGGGGTAAAAAGGGGAAAGAAAAAAATGGTAATAAGGTATGGCAGAATAATCCAGGGGAAGCATGCTTGGTCTAAGCGTAATTTTCTCTAGTATCCTAAAATCAACGGTATCATGCAACCCAGGATCTCTGCTCACTCTTCTGACAATCATCCAGAGGATTTTCAGAAAGAAAGACTCTAGTTTTCTAGTTGTACTTCCAAATGCCAAATCAACTCACAGGACCTTCCTCTCCTGAAGGAACATAGCACAGTAGCCTACCAGAAGCTAGAGAAGACTTTTTGTCACAAGGAGCAAGGAACTATGAGTATGACCCCAATGGGGTTTATCTAGAACCCCCAAGGGCCACAGGCAAAGAGGCCAAAGCTTTCCATGTTAAAAGTAAGTAAGTAAGTAAGTAAATAAATAAATCCATCTGTAGCGATAGTTCTTTACATGATTATGGGTTGTACAGTATCTTAGTCCCCCTTCTGTTCAGATATAGGTACATATATATCCTTTTAAAAAGGAACTAAAAATGTAGAAAACAACAAAAAAGGAGGAAAACTTGCTTGAAGTAATATCTGTCCCCAATCTCCATTTCTAATCATTATTGGTCTCAGTCTTACAATTTCATTATGGCCAATAATACACTGAATTACTGAGGCAGTGAGAAGAGCAGAGATGAACAAAATTCAACATTAACTATGAGAAGCTGAACTATTTGCAGAGTAAAAAGTGCAAGACACATACACAAGTAAACACATGTAACATGAAAGGGTTAAGTGTGTGACAGCAAACATGCACAATCACGCACAGATTTCCAAGTAAAATGTGTACAACAGGATTTTTACTATTGGTCTAAAATCTAAGTTACAGCTTTCTTTCAGATTATCAAAGTATGAAGAAAAAGGAAAATATGTTGTAAATAATTAGGGCATTCTTTCAAGAGTATAAATTGTCTTAAGAACAAGACATTTAAAAATAGAATTAACGTGATGGGATACAGAATAAAATAAACAGTTTCTGTAATTGAGGTTTAAACGACAGTGAGTTCCTAAAAGTAATTTACCACATCTTACACTCAGAGAATGTAATGGAAACACATTCTAAATGCAAAGGAGAAACACCTCTTACTGTTTGTTTATAAATCACAGAAAATAATACTTCATATAAGTTCTTTGCTTAACTGTTCGCACTGGCTATTTGTACCTAATTTTCCACAACTTTTCTTGGTTTGCAGAACTAAGGAGCAAGTTTTGCAATTATCTCTAAAAAGGGATATCCATCCAGTGATAATCATAATCACTTTTACTTATAATTATTTATTAACAAATTCAGCAACCAAATACAATATGATTTTAAAAGATCTCAAAGGTACATAAAGAAATAACTGGTTTTACTCTCTGCAAATTTTCAGTAAACTAGGTTAAAATTTAAAAGTTGATAAAGTATTATTAACAATTCAAAAATAAACTAATATATTGAAAAATTAAGTAATATGGATTATTAAAATTAATATATATGCCCAGCCATGAGCCCACAAACTGAAAGGTATCTTTTAAAAGTAAAGTCAGCTAATTATCTCTCAAAAATATTTAATGGCATCCAAATTAAAGCAAAAACAAATGCCAACGTCTCTTAGGAACTTTTATATGTTCAGAACTACCTAACAGTACTGAAAGACAAGTAGGCTGATGTATTTATTTCTACATCTTGCAGAGCTGAAGATGATGTGTGGATAATGACATCAGAGAGTGCACACAAGTAGAATTTGGTTTTTAATTTGCCTTACCAATCTCACTCTCATTTCAGAACTAAAATGGTAATTAAATTAACTCTCAAATAGGTGTTGAGATGCACTAAATAATTTCAATTCACATTAGAGAGACTCAGGTCATTTCAAAAAATATGTAATATGGTAAAATTCCATGTAAAGCCTGTAAAGCAAAAATATTCTATAGGAGTGAGAACACAAACGAGTACATGTACATGGGCATACTTAGGTATTATGAAGTCACAAATTCATATGCTGCCTTTTGCATAACCCAGAGAGAGAAAAAAAGCCAACCCTGAATTAGTAAGGCTTAATTCCTCTGTACATGAACTGCATCATGTAATAGAAAAATTAGATTCCACAAGCTAACTTCTGCCACACATATTTACACTATTCATAGGGCTATCTAAGTTCCTGAAAAAATACAGAGAAACTGAAATGGTGATTCACAAGAATTAACAAAAAGCTACACTGCATATGTTATATTATTAATCTTCCCTGATTTGTAAGCTTCATACTCTACAAGGTAAAACAGCTCTTGATCAAAACACTTTTTATCTATTGCTATATATAAAATATATTTAAAGTATAAATAACAATGTGATGTCATCTATCACCCTATGTTGGTTCATTATCATTATAATATTCAATTTAATTATATAATAGTAGTAATGTTTTTTTAAAACTTGGGACATGTATATTAGATAATATAAATGTTTATTATTCCTTATAATACTATACTACTTGCTATCATGAATACAAAGTAATTATAGATAAAGTAATTATTAAGGCAAATAAGAGGACCATGCTTTCTTCAAATTAAAGAAAAAGAAACAAAAAATAAACTGTGGACACTTGTATATTTCCTTCTAACACTATCTACTATAAAAGGCTTAAAGAGCAGACAATGAATCATTTGTTTATTCAAGTGTTAAATAAATTGCATATATGTTAGCTTCTGACTTACTTAAAAGTATTTGGAACATTTTCCAGAGCCTATTTTGACTGTGTCAATTACCTAGATACCAAAGTTGTTGTACTGTGTTGCTTGATGAAATAGGACATACAGCAACCCTCAAAACCAGTATTACAAGCCTGGCAAATAGCATCACATTTGGGTGACGCACAGAATCCATCACCCTAGGGAAAAACGCATAGGATCACAGTACAGAGTCTTTACATGTTCCATATTATTTCTACATAACGTTTTGAGCTGATAGAATTGTGACCTATAAAGTGCTAGTCCATAAAATGTATATCCAGAAACAGCACTGTCACTTCCCTGCTCCCTTCCACGGAAATGGAACTTTTGAAAAATGATCTCAGACGCAGTTCTTAAAATACACTGCATGGGGGCATTTTGATTTACAGATTTTTCTTCTTTTCAAATTTCTTAGTAAATTCAGAGTATATGTAAGTATTATGATAACAATGGATTCACAATGTTAAACCGCCATACTCACTTCAAACTTCTAAACCGTATAAAGTCATGTAGCTCCTTAAAAGATTCACATTTAAAGCACAGAGTTTCTTACAGCATATTAAAGTCCACCGTTAAGGTGTATCTTAGCAATATTACATGCATTACATACATAAAACACACCTACAGTAGCATACATATATGACCGCAGTAACTTAAACGCAGTGCTATCGTGATACCTGAAGTACTTGCAGGTATTTACTGTGCTAGAATTCCCCTCATAGGTAGCCCACTACTATCAAAATATTACACAAATCAAAATACATTACCTTTGTTCAAATAATACTGCTGTTCATTATATAACATAAAGAGTCATCCTTAATCTCCCAGGAACCAAGATAGTGGTGGATTCTTGGAGCAGAGGTGGTGCAGAATGGTTTGAGGCAAAACCGAAACATATTGTTTAAGTAAACCTTAAGGGGAGGGGATCATATGCGCAATTGATGGATTTTTTTTTCTTGTATCATCTTCCACAAAGCCTCCCCCAACCCCTCCCCACCACTCAACAGTAAACAAACTGCTGATATTAAAGGACCATAGCTCCAAATACCTCCCTCTGCCTTTTTCCCTTCTTCCTAAACTTTATTACTCTCCCATCAGTTTTGAAGTAACAAAACAACATTCATTAAATAAAAATCTATGGAAGACATACTCATAACTTGATATTTATGTTTGAAAACTTTGTAAAAAAAAAATTTAAGTAAATCAAGACCTACTCCAAGAAACTTCCACTGCGCTGATATGAACAACACACAGCTCAAGTTCTTTTAAGGTTTTCCTGACAAATTCGTAAGTAAAAGAGCAGTTAGCAAAGATGGAATACTCTGGATGGGAATAAAGTCTGCAGCTTTCACAGGAAAATCTGAGAAGCACATCAAGTAAATCAAATCTGTTAAATATCTAAGCGGAGAACACTTGAAGGGCCCTAAATATGCAGAATGCTTTTCATAATTATAAAAGCCTCAAAGAGTTTACTCCTCCTGTGTTCAATGCTGAATTTTCAATATGTATTATTCCTTAAATAAGCTCTGAGTAAGGAAGGGGGGAAAAAAATCACAGGAACAAATTCAGGATTAAAAACAAAGTCCAAGATAAGTAACCGTAAGATTTAGACCTCTGCAAGCATTCACATCAGAAATGTCGATACTCAGTTCTGACCCACCAAATGGGGTGGAGGGCCCCATTTCTGGGTGGAGGATTTTTCCCCAAGGAAGGAAATACTGGCATAAGTCTATTTGCCCCCACAAAAGATTTTCTTGCCTGCCAATTTCGGAAGTTGCCCAATGTCAATCAACATCACCAAGATGTCTCTTAACTACAGAAAGTTCTCTTTGCCTTGTCAGAAAGAGAGAAGACGACTATTAGAAAGAAAGAAAGAAAGAAAGAAAGAAAGAAAGAAAGAAAGAAAGAAAGAGAGAGAGAGAGAGAAAAAGAAACGGTAACTAAAAATTACTGCTTGATAAATAGGGTTAAAAAATATCATGTAAAATTCTAAGGGAAAAAAAAAAACTCTAGTCGAAACACATGGACCCTTAAAACTTATGTTTTCAATCTAAAAATGCATTTTGGTAGTTTCATCTATTTTCCTTCCTCTGCACATAAAAGTGATTAATGTCACAACTAAACTTCCACATTTTAGGCTCTTGCTAACAGGTGTGGCATTCTTTATATACACTATTCATCGACCTTTTGCCAGTGATAACCTTACTTAATCTCCATTGAAACAAAACCAATGTTTTTTTCCCCAAACAAAAAAGAAATAAGGGAATGCAAATACCCATTCTCCCCTAAACCCAAAAACTGTTTAAGTTACGGTAACCTGAAATGCCCAGCCATCACAAAGAGCAATTGGAGAACTCCAGCAGTGCTCAGCAGGAAAGATTTTTAATAACAGATTGAAAAACAAGAATAAAAATAACTGCATCAACAGAGCCTTTCTTCCTCAGGCCACAAGCCCGTTCTTAGTTGAACTTTTTTCTTTTTCTTAAAAAAAAAAAAAAAATGGCATTTTGGCCACTAAAACCAATCCAGAACATTATTAAAAGTTAAAAGCTACCAATTACTTCTGTCTGTTCTTTTAAAGCAAAGTTTGGCATTACGTCAGTTGGTTTAAAGAAAACAAGAAAGAGAGAGAGAAAGAGTAGGAGAGAAAGTTTCCTACTTGTATAAACTAAACCACCAGGGAAGGTGTCTAGCCACTTGTGAAGTATTTACTGCAGGTTTTTAAAGAGATAGAAACGTTTTAAAAATTAAAAGATTTTTATTATTTTTAATAAATCGTACTTAAGAATGACAAGTCTATCTTTAATGTCTGCTCTGGGATGTTTTAATGTTATCTGCATTTCAATGATAGCTTTGAATCAGAAAATGATTTCCAATGATGCTTCAAACTTGAAGTGCATAGATAAGTTCATTTTTGTTTTTGCTACTTGGATTTGTGCTCTTGGGGGAAAAGTGGGATAACAAAAAGTAGACACCCCTTCTATAATAGCCACTATAATTGCAGTCACTATCACTAGTCAGGTTTCTTCATCTAACTAACTTAACAATTTAAATAATTTCCTCCCAAGATCCATCCCCAAATTCAATAACAAGAGTTTTCTTAAGTGCAAATATCTCTTTCTAACCTAAATCAAATTCTACATTATTACACCTATCAAAAAACCAAAGACCAACAGATTCAGTTTTCAGAGCTATGAGAGCCACTGTGTGATATGACAACTCAAAAAGTGACCATAATTATAATATCAAAGTCATTACTTATGAAAGTCAAAAATAATAGAATATTCTATACCAATTAATGACTGATTTTGGATCCACTTACACCCAAGGATAAATTTTTTAAAGCATTTATTCTCTCTATAGCACTGTTTGTTACTGAACAGTACCATAAAACAATACTTGATATTTCAACATATTTACTTTAATCAACTAGTTAAAACTTTTAGGAGACAAATGATTTTGATAATTATTTTTAAAGCTGCCCAATTTTTAAAAATATAAAGTGCATTAGTCTTTCTCTAATATATGTGACCATTATAAGTACCCTAAGAGAATTAGATTAAATTTCTGCTTGGCAAAGGCTAGAAGAGCGTCTTTATATTAAATCTACTGGGGAGCTCTAAAATCCCATAAATCATAACTATTAAAGTAACAAAGAATTCACTTCCTTCTGTATGATATCAAAAGACAAATATAGTTATCCCATAGATACACAACCAAAGTAAAACCAAGTCTAGATATGCTGTTATTAATTTCCCCAAATATCAATAACTAGTAAATCAGGAAGATAAATGAGTAAACAAGACTCAGAACTAGTCATCAAGGGTATTAGTAGTCATAACCAGCAAAAGAGGAAGAAAGAGAAACCTCTGTTACCTGGAAGCTTGACCAAGGATGAACAACAGAAAATAAGCCCATAAAACTTGCCTGTTTTTATCAAATTGATTGTAACTGTGAGCTGCAATATTTGGGACAGAACTGTCTGAGTTTATAGTTTTCTACGCCTGCCAAAAACAGATGCAGACTACCACACTAGCTGTCCTGCGGAAACTAAATTAAGCAAAGGCAAATATCAAGTGGAAAGTTGTCAGTCTGTTGAATGAATGGCTTCATTTTACACACTAGAGAATATCTTCATAAGAATATGTTTTAATGTAAGCCAGTCATTTTAAGTGCATTGCTTATTACAAAAATAATAATTTCCCTTTAAATCAATTATAGACACCTTCCCATAACCTTCTTAAAGTCTATTTTGTTTTATACACAACAGCATAGTGTTGTAAGATGATTGTTCGCCATCAAAGGAAGTACTGAAGTAAAAAACATAATAATAATTTTTAAATCCACATAGCATGAAAAGTGTTTTAAAAGCCAGTTATCACCATGGATCCCAATTTCAAAATGAAATAAAGTTCTAGTCCAAGAACAATTTTTTGCAAGTCCTTTTAAAACTTTCAGTAATGTTTATTTACTTCAACAAAGACAGGAAGGCAAGAGTTTATTAAAATCTAACACCCTTTGGCTTATTTTTTAGTTAAAAAAAATGCAAAAGTCATTAAATTAAAAGTGTGGTTTCTATCTCCGAACACATATGCATACACATCTCATCATCATCACAATAATAGAAACATCATTGAAATACTAGACTCCTAAAAGCAGCTTTTCCACAGATGCATTCGTCTCCCTGTTTTGAAGGTTTTCCTTTGAATGAAGATCTCCTTATGTGTATTACAGAGATCTCCACTGTAGAAATCAGAATAAATTCACAAGTAGTATATGACTTAAAAGAAAAGTAAAAATAATACTGAAATATGGTAGGGCCACATATAACTGACTTATGAATGTGCATACTGATTTGGATCCTAAGCTGTTTTATAAGCAAGTGGGTAGAAAATTTTTATAAAATCATTTAAAATATAAGTAGTCGTCAAATATGCTCAGTTCTGAATTCAACCCAGACTTCACAGCTGCTATGACACTTTCCTCCTTTTCTTTAGTGCTACCTTTAAGACACAAAAGACACAATCTAAACAGTCCCAGAGACCCTAACAGCATCTAAAATTCAAAGAAGTGACAAACTATGTATTAGGCACTTGCTGTGTTCCACCATTTATTTAGAGAGTGTCAGGCTTGGTTATTATGTGTGTGAAAGCATTCTGCACACACATATCCTAACTTACAACAGATAAATCAGGAGGCCATAAACGGCAGCTCACCGATGGTAAATAAGACTTTGCCAACAGAGTACTCATGAAGCTTCAGAATGCCTTACATTTAGAGAAATCAAGTCGGAATGTTGGCACTATAACTCTATTCCCTCCTCGGGTGTTTTATTTTCACATTATTAATATCCAGAAATAATCATTAAACTTTAGCACGTTATTGGCCCTGACTATTGAACTGACTGGAGATGTTTTTATCCAAGGGTACAGCTTTAAAAGGAAGTTATGAAATCTAAAGAGAGATAAACGCTAAGAACTATATGTTTAACTTCTTAAGATTCAGCACATCATTAATAAACTTTCACTTAAGGTAAAAAAAAAAATCCTCATAATTTTGGTATCATTTCCAGACTGTGCTGTCAGCATCAGAACTTACAGGAAATGCTTCATCTTCCCATACAAACCCTGTATTTATTCACAACCCTGGCATACTTGGGGTAAGGGGGGGAAAAAAGCCCGCATGATTATTTTAGATCCTTTGCTTTTTCACATTAACCGGTGGGATGGCTGAGAACGTCTGCTAGGCAAATGAGCAACGTGTAAGAAACTTAACAGTGAGCTCAAAAACTTTCATTCTCATTTTGTCCACGTCAAGAACTGAACTGGCTGCCCGCATTACTTTCCTTTACTGTCCCTGGCATTTTTAACTCTGGCAGCCCTGTCTAAATGATCAACTTTTCCTAAAACCAGAAGGAAAGAAACATGATGCCAGCCAGATCCATAGGTTTTAGCTTCAGAGCTGGAGGACTTTGAAGAGTTGTTGGAGGGTTCCTATTTTATTTTTGCTTTGAGCCATCAAATTTAGCCAACAACCAGGCCTAGAATTATCATTTCTTATAATTTTGTCTCAGGCCCTATCTATATTTTGCTTTTGTACTCATTATCTCTCCCCAGCTCTTTCCTTGTTCACCTGGTAGGTTTACAAAAGTTCAATGAATCTACAAAAGTTCAATGAATCGGCCTAACTTGTCTCGCATTTGACTATTCCGCTAAGCTTCTCACTTCACTTACCTTGCTTAAACTCTAGCCGTGATTTTCCAAAATAGGATAAGGATGAATATTCTATAATAATTTTGATTCATCAATAAGATCCATCGCTCTTACTCAAAAACTTTCAAAGTATCAATTCTGGGGCCTAAAAAGATATGGGGAAGTAAAGCAGGTCCTAAAATTTAATAAGTCCAAGATTCCCTCTGAAACCCCACCAGTCCTTGTCCGCCCTCTAACTTAAATTGCTTTAGAGTCCTAGGGCCATAAAACAGTTACTGACTTCCCTGGGGAAAAAGGGAAACACCACTATCTCAAGACAGGTACTAAACAAAAAAGCTTTTCCAGCCACAAAAACAGCTTTGCACTTCAAACAGCTCCCACCTCCGCCTCACCCTCAAATTATTCATGGGGTCCTATAATCCTGGAGTTATTTGGAGGGACAGCGGTGTTTGCCTTGGCCTTTCAAAGATGCGTTTCAGACTCTACAGCCCAAACAGGAACTAGACAGAAAGCAAAGCTCCTGTCCGCCTGGATGTCCCACCGCTGTCAGGCATTTAATCACCGGCCAGTGTCCCCTGACCCGCGCGACACATGGCGCATCAACCGCACCGCAGAGGAAGTCTTCCCCTTCCTCAGCCCCTACGGAAGCTCCCTGGCTGCAAGGCCCCGCCACATGGCACCGACAGGGCACAGACCCCTGGGCCAGGCTGCCCTGTGCCGCTCAGAGGCGGGTGCATCAAGGGGATGCGACACCCTCCTTCTCCAGCCCCAGCTGGGCCTTTAAGGGAAAAAAGTTTGAAGCCTGGCTTTGTAAACTCTTCAAAGCCAAAGCCAGTCCTGTGCTATTTCCCCACTTTGGGGACCACACGAAGGCCCCTTTCTGAGCCCCTCCCAAGTTTGCCCAACTTACTACTCTGCATGCCGGTGCCTAGTCTGCTCCCCGCTTGTCAGGAGCCCCCAGGAAACTTGCGGCGGCGGCGGCGGCGGCGGCGGCGGCGGCGGCGGCCCCTCGGGTCCAACCACCTCCAGCTCCTCCGCTGCGCCCGGTAGGAGAGAATTAAAATCAGCCAGAAAGAGACAGCGAGGGGGAGTGGGGCTGCGAGGGGGAGGGGGCACCGGCCTGAAACTTCTTTTTTTGGCAAATGGGGATTTGTTTTTCCTCCTCCCCGGCGGCTGAACTTGACCCTCCTGACTCCAGGGGCTACTGCAGTTTGAAGTCGCTGGTTTCCAAGGCTCCGTCGCCTCAGACCCACCAAAAGGAGGAAAGGAAGCGGGGAAAGGAGAGCAGAAGAGAAGAAAGAAAGAAAGAAATCACACGCGCAGAAAGGAAGAAAGAAAATGCATGTGAAACCCGAGAAGCCTGCGCTTGGCTTTCTGCACACTCTCCCTCTGCTTTTTTTTTTTTTTTTTTTTTTTCCAAAGAAAGTCACTTTTAATTCCCAGGGCTCCCCGCTCGCGATCGCCCACATTTTGCGCACACACGCGCGGGCGCAGCACTCGCATCGCGGCGCCCGGAGCCGGGCGAGGGCAGCCCGCGCCCCCCGCGCCCCCGGCCCCGGCCCCGCGGCCCGCCGGGCCTCCCCTCCTTACCTGTTGATTAATCGTCAAGAACACCCTCGGCAGCCCGAAAGATGGTGGCTCGGCGGCCAGAGCCATGAACCGTCTTCTGTTGTTTGCAGAGTTGATCTTGGATTATTGGGGGGGGGGGGAGAAAAAGGTCTTTCCTGCCTCCCCCCCTTTCCCTTCCCTCCCCCCCCCTTAGGAAAAAAGAGAGAGAGAGAGAGAGAGAGAAAGAGAAAGGAAATAGAGCAAGGATGTGCCCGGTGCCGGGTGGGAGAGGGGAGGGGGTGTTGTTTTTTGTTTAAAAAAAAAAAAAAAGAAAGAAAGAAAAGAAAAAATAGGAAGGCGAGAGAGCGATCGAGAGGACGCGAGGTCTGGAGAAACGAGCAGCACCAAAAAAGAGGACGCTTGAGATTGCAGTGAGATCGGGTCTTTATCAGAAATGTTATCGCTTGTCAGGACCTCAGTCTCCGCGCATTACGTCAGTTTCAAGACACCAACACTATTAATATCAAAGGAGCCTTCGCGGAGGAAAGCGCCACCCCAGACCGAGCTCCCTTAAAGAGACAGCGCGAGCGCGCGTCCCCGCGCCGCCGCCGCCGCCGCCGCCCCGCCCGGCCCCGAGCACCCGCCGCCGCCGCCCGCCGGGACCGGCCCCGGCCGCGGCCAGCCGGCTGCGCGAGAACTTCGCCCGAGTCTGAGCGCCGCAAATGAGCGCGGCGCGGGGCAGGGGCTCGGCCACCTTCCCGCCCCGCCTCCCCGCCGCCTCCCCACCCCCACGTGTGAACGTGCGGGCTGGAAAAGAAGGAAAAATCGGAACGCTTTGGGAATAAAGCGATAAAGACGAGGACCTACCTTGGGGGTGTGGGGGGTGCGCGGGGGGCAGGCAGTGCGTAGCGGCCAAGGCGACGTTCCCCAAACACTCGGAGATGCTGTCCCGAACAATTCAAAGAACTCTTAAAAGTGCTCTTACCTTTTCGGTGGTGACTTTCCCTCGCCCTCTCAATTAAACGACGCACGGTTCCTGTGTGCGTGTGCGCCCCCTCCCCCGCCCTTTATCTGTGGCGAGAAGTCTCGGGACACCTCGTCGTCGGTGGTCAGGGTTTCCCATGTTCTGATGGCAAGAGGGCTGCAGGAGAACAACTTGAACTCTATCCTGAGTTGGAGAAGTGCGGACTGAGGTTGCTATGGTTTTCTGAGCTGAGGAGAAGGCAGAAGCTCAATGGGTGCTTTAAGGGGGTATCACAAAATAGATAGAATGGGAACATTATTCAAATACTGCCAGATTCATACATGCTGCTCTTTGGGGTTTTAGTGGCAGATAAGGAACGCTGAATTTGGCATGACATTCTTTTTCCTACTTCACATCTCCAGATTTTCTCATTAAGAGAAATTGCCTCCACATAAAGTTTACTGAAATGAGCGGTGTTTTTTTGTTTTTAACTTCTAAAGATCAACAATGCATAAAACATTACCATGACAGGATTCAAAGTATAGGAGGTGTTAAAAACCAAGTAAACATTTCTTGGGCATTTGGACTTCTTTTCTTCAGTTGGGTGACTTTAAGTGGCATGTTTTTCCTTTGGTGAAAATCAGTTTAAAACTAATTTTGTGCTAAAACGAGAAACATCCTTCTCTAAACTACAGAATGATTAAAATTAGAATTTTAGAGAGGTACAATCATGAATCTGTGAGCTGAAGATGAAGTGATTTCCTCCGAAATATTTTTCACTAAATGATTCTTGCATCTTTTTAGAGAAAAGATGAGTTTATTTGCGAAACATACTATTATCAGGGATAAAAAAGCCATATCATAATAAAAAATTGAAACAAAATATGTGCTTTCAGAACCTTACCCTTTTTTTCTGTAAGGTCTTTAATTCTACTTAATATACCCAATCAGACAGATATGTGATTCCTTTCTGTAGCACAATTATTACAGAAGTATTTTGGTAGCATGCTTCATCTACTCTTTGTGAATAGAAAAGCAATAATTCTTTTGCAATAGAGAAACCAGGCAGGTGAAAGAGTAGTCAAAATACAGTTTCACAATGAGGCAAACAATATATTCCCTAAAGGAAGAAGACAATGAAACTCATATGCATAGAGTTATTCATATGTTATCATCAATTTAAATTAATTTGAGAACAGACTTAGATTTATATATATTCCTGCATGCAGGAAAAATTAATATCAAAATCTTCAGTAAATCTCATAGTCAACTACTATGACCACCTGCATATTTCCACACTGGAGTCATTAAATACTGTCCACCCCCAATTTCCCCTGTAAAAAGTATTCCTATATTAAATATAGACCTTTTATTTTCTTTTTAAGCCATAAATTAAGTTGCTGACTTTTATGGAAATATGCGCGGCACATTGAGACACAATTTTATTCAGAAAAATAATAAGGATAAGAGTGAAACATTCTTTAGCCATGACTAACTGAAAATATTAGGTCAAATAAATTTGGAAACATGTATCTGACTAGTCAGACTGTTTGAATTTAAAGGGTTAAAACCACCTAAAACTGTTGAAGCTGGTATCTAACTGATAAAATCTGTGGCCATAGCATCTTAGAGAAGTTAAATAGTACAGTTATTCACAAGGATTAGTTCTCTAATCTCTTCTGCTCCCCAAGATTTAAATGACATTTTAAAAGGGGAAGTGATCTTCCTCTCAGTCACCCTCAAATCTAAAGCAATCGTCAAGAGTGTAAATTTACTCACATGAAACAATCATTGATTAAATTGGTTCAAAAAATTAAATTACACGCTTTTGCAAGCACAAAACCCTTGAGATGGCTGGTGTTTTTCCACCTGTAATAATACAAAATCTGACCATAAGTGTACCCAAAATTATATATTATCTGAAAAATTAAAGCCAAAGGTCTAAGGATGAATTATGTCCTTTAATTGAAAGGATAAAGTTACACTCCAGGTACTGAAGCCAACAAATTCATGGTCACTTAAAATTTTAATGAATGAAGTTTCATGGACACAATTTTGCTAAAGTTTGCCTGAGAAATGAAGAATGTCTTCATGTTACTTTTTTGTATTTCAAGTTTGAATAGAGCAGATCAAATGCTGTCTGTATCAATCCGTTTACATTAACCACAAAAGATCTGTAGAGAACTTAATAAAAGCACAAATATTTTTGTAATTTTTTCAAGCAAATTACTTATTTATTTATGAAATAATTTATGAAGAAAATTTTTACCTCATGCTTTAGATATATTACATATGCTCTTGATTGACACAATATGTTTAAGCTCAAAGGCCCTCATAGCATTTTTTAACTCTAGTAGGAATATTTCAAAACAACCAACTAATACATGAGGTCATAATTGTTTGACAGTTGTTTTTAATATATAAAATAAGTTATGTATATTGTTTTCCTTCAAATGTTTGTTGATTTGTTTTTCCAGTCCTGACATTTGCATGGCACAAACTGAATTAGGGGAAATATTAAAGATTTATTTACATTTATTATCTTCTGCTGTCAAACATATGCAAAACTCTTAAAACCATTACCTTCTTTTGCTTTTATTAGCAATGCATTTCTGAACAATGGAGCCTGGATGTTAAAATGACAACCTGTGCTTTTATAAGGTGCATCAGAAAATAAAGAAGAAATTAGCAGAAATAAAAAACACAAACAAAAGGAGAAACTTTCAACTAAAATAGTTTCTTTATAATCTTTCATAGTGCTTTGAATTATGGAATACCTTCATGGCTGGACCACTGATAAAACAGTTCCTCGAACTGTATTGGGCTTATTATTTAACAAGATGACATAATATACTCTGTTTTATTATTTAAACATTCTTTTCCCCCCTTTTCTTGTAGTTTATTCAGAGGAGATACAAAGAGGGATTAAGAGTTAAGCACAGGCATACTTGTTTTACATTTTCAACCTTTTAGCACATAACTTACTTACAGCGCCAGTGCCTGTAATCACAATGATTTTACCTGATGGAACACGTATTTCAGAAATGTAATCCAACTGTTTACCCTAACACGCCATAAATTGCAATTCCTTTTAGAAACCTCAAAGATTGACAACCCTTGGTCCTAGATGCCGACTGCTTTAACACATACTATCAAGAAAATATTTATGCATTATTTGCTCTCAAGTTAGTACTACCTCATGTGAAATGCAAGATGAGTTTGCCTTCCAGGACATCAAAAGCCATTATTGAAGTACTCTGCCCTCCATGGTGAGACCTGAAGTAACAGGCATTAGCAGACATGAACTTCTCTGAGTCTATTCCTTCCCCCAATCACACAGCACACAACCGTTAAAAAAAAAAAAATACTCTTCTGCACAAATTATGATCATTTTCCAAACTACCTATTGCTCAGCACCTCTGGGTGAATTTATTAAACATAATTCAGCTTTAAATAGCCTGTATCTGGTATTCAAATTCACACTTACACTTGCCAATCCTCTCCCTGCAATATCAGGCAAATGCCTAGTTAAACAGATGGGCCTTGCAGCCCACCCAAAAAGCCAACAAACATGAGCTTTATTTAATTAAAAAGGGAAACAAATTTCTGAGGTGTAGACACACACACACACACACACACACACACACACACACACACACACCACTCCTTGACTAGAGTGCCCCAGAATAAAAATAACAATTCTTGCTTTTTCGTTAGGTTTTCTGAATGTTCAACTATATACTATTCTCTGGATTGAAAGTAGAATTAAATGAGATCACTCAATGCTATATATTCAAACCCAACCACTCTGGGAAACAGTAGGACTATTTCTTTCTCAAACAGAGGAGAACATTTACATCCAAAATGACCCAAATCCAACTCTGATCTTCATCTAACCCTAAAAAGGAGGTGTTTTCCAATTCTTTCCTCATTTATAAGCTCTGCCCCATTATCTTCTCTTGCTATCCTCTTTCATCCCATGGACTACTTTAAATCCTATGTAATTAGCTCAGTTGTACATAACTAAGTTCAACACCTGATTTTACCTAAGTTTCAGACTGGAACACTCTCCCAGTAATTCAAATATTCTATGATAATAATTAAGGACGTCCTTAATATAATTAAGGACAAGGAGGCTATAAGAGAAAGAAAATGGGAGGAGGAAGGAAATAGACAAGCCCCATCTCCGCAAAGAGGTGAATCATCCAGATCAAAAACCTCAGACTTTGGATATGTTTGGCAATACTCTCTTCCTTAGGCCCCACATCCAATAGATTAACTAGTGTTCCCACTGTTCCTTTTAAAAAGACTTTTGTACCTGTTACCACATTTCTTTCATCCATACAGACCCTTCCAAATTTAAATGTTGTTACCTCTCCCCAGATGTCCCATTGAGATTTCCTAGCTCTCTCCCTCCATTTGTTATAATACAGAGCTAGCAGATTCCCTTAGACTGTCTCCCTTCTGCATTTTTGACTCCCTCCTGACAAAAAAAAACCCCATGATTCTGCTGCCAAAAGAATAACTCTAAAGTGCATAGTGTATTCAAAGCTTCCTATAACCTAGTCCAAACCTGGCCTCATCATCAATCCTTAACATTGGCCACTCTCTTAACTCACTGACTGACTCACCATTACCTACATACACACAATATTCCAGAATTATCTTCTATTGACTTTGCCACCTCACCTTGAAGGTTTTGAAAGGCTTTTCATGCCAACTCTCCATCTGAACGTCCTTCACTTCTTCTAAGGCCAAACTCAGATTTTACTTTGTGCAAGGTGCCTTCCTGAGTTCCAAACAGAATCGGCAGTACAGGTACTAAGCTACTATCTCTAGCTAGGGATTCATCCTAGTGACTTGTATAATGTTGTTCATTGACTCCCACCCCTGCTAAATTGTAAGATTCTTGAGAGCAGAAGACTATGAAATTGTAGGTACTCAATAACACCTGTTAAATTGAATGAAGATCAGTACCACCTCTTTAAGTATTATTTGGAAACATATAACCCAAGTTTCAAATTCTCTATGTAGTGTCCTCTCCCTCTCCTTCTCCTTCTGCCTCTCCCTCTCCCTCTCTCTTTCTGTTCTTTTTCTTTAATACATATGGGCTGACGCATCATGTGCCAATTGAAGTTTCTGGGTGGTCTTCATCTCGGCAGCATATTTTTGGCAATGTATCAGAGAAGATGTTTGTCTTCCTCTGAAATATTGTCCTCATTATCATTAAATTTTGGTTCATGATTCCATGTTGCTCTAAAAATAGTGAATTAAATGATTTTTAACTAAATCCCAGGCATTAAAACATGGGAGTAGAGAAAACAAGACCAAAAGCTAGAATTTTTTAGATAGGAAAGGATTATTTGTAGTTTTAGACACCAGAAGTGCAAGTTAAGAAAGTAATAAAGTTGATTTAGGGACAAACAGGCTCTTTAAACATGAATGCTTTTTCTCTATGCTGTTTAACGTCAAAAGACTAAATCATTTTAGCATGTCAGTCCATTGATTGCTATTAAGTTTTACAGTTGAAATTATCAAAAGCTCATATGATGATTAATGGTGTACATCCAAGTGTCTGGATTCCAGCAAGGATCATGCTTTGTAATGTCCTGTGAATCCTATGGAAATACACAAGTGAACATGTGTTCATGTGAGTATACATGTGCGCATCTTGGAGTGTGCAATCACCTAGTTATAAAAAATTCTATGTAGTTAAAATTCTATCTTGGTGTTCTCACAATTGACTTATCCTTTGTGCACCTACACTATTTGAAAATATTGTTATAGACATAGCTAAAAGATCAAATAATAAGTAGTAGTTATTAGTCTCACTCTAAACTTTGTTCCTAAATAAATTCCAGGACAGTGATTGGAAGACATAGACTGTTGGCTTCTGGAAGGAAAGGACACTTCACATTTTCCTTCAGCTCTGTGCCATGAGAGGAGACATACTGCATAGCCTAGGCTTCCTTGCTATCAGATTCTGTTTGAGTTTGGCCAATGACATCATTCCACCAGAGTACAGAAAGAGAGACAAGTGGTGTGCTTATCCCCTGACTTCCCCCATCAGCCCCTCTGAAGTGACTAATCCTGGGGTTCTAGTAATTAGTCCCTCCTTTGTGAACTTCATCCTAAAGATTGTAGGTCCTTCTTGCTATGGCTAGGCCTTGGATGTATCTCCCTCCCTTAACTGTGCACATGATATTCCTTGTAGTAAAAACAACTTTGTACCATAGAGTCTAATATATTCTTTATAATTCTGTAAAGCTAAATGATTGCACATTGAGTAACTATCATGGTTTGTGTACCCCAGTGGTAAATGAGCTGTCATGTCCTCTAAGTTGTAGAGTTTATGACCCAATTAAGTGCTTTGTAAACTGTTTTGGATGCTTTTTTAAAATGCAGATGTATGGGCCTTGCCTACTACTGAATGTGCATCTCTAATAGAGGTGGGATTCTGAAAATGCAATTTTAATAAGCAGGTCATATGATCTTTGCATGCACTGAAGTATAAGAAAGAGTGGTCTTTTGACTATGACGAATATTAAATGTGAAGATACAGAGTTAGACTTTAATAAATGTCAGTTGAAAGGATGCATGAAGGCAAGAATTCATGTTCAAAAAAGGTGGGATAATTCATTAACAGTGGTTCACGACACATAGGGCACTGGAGTTACTACTTTTTCATGGGGTTGAAAAAGTTGGAGGTGGAGGATGCTCTAAAATCTATGCTAATTGTGTTTCAGCAATTGTGCTCTATTTTATCAACTCTATTCCCCTCATTCTCACTTCATAGACAGCATCCACAAACTTATAGTAACAGTCCCAGCTGCTGGGTTTCCCCAGCAGAGCAGAGCCCTGGGCAATTGTTCCAATTGGCTCTAGTCTAGACTCTGGAGATAGCTCTGTCTGGAAAGAGAAGCACGGACACTCATAGTTCAAAGCTAATTAGAGTCAGCAAGATAAACAAGGTAAGACGCCTGGGAATAAGGGGAATTTCTTGAGCCTCAAGAAATTCACAAATTAGAGATTGGTAAAATCTGAGAATTCTAACTGTATTTTTCTTCCCTCCCAATGATACCTGAGGTTTTCAGATAAGAAGCACACCATTGACCATACATGACCACTAAACAATCATTTCATTATCTCTTTATTAAATATAATATTGATTACCTTTTTTCTATTGCCACAGCCTTAGATTTAGGTTTTAGATAGTACTACTTAATCTATTCACAATCTTCTTGAACTCCTTTTCGAAAAAGGAGTCCTGAACAAAATCCTTGAAACACTCATCTCCAATCATAAAACTAGTTTTAAGATACATAACTATGTCATGGCACAGTACATATCCACACACATCTCACATGTATATTGACATCTTTTCAACCAGGTAACATAATAAAAATGCATCTCCTATTAGCTGTCCCAGTCACAGGTACATAAAGTGTGCAACTATTGCTTTAATAATGGCATGAATTTCCAATTGCTATATTAGAATCTAACAAGTAAAGTCCTAGCACAAATTGAAGGTACCAAATATAAAATCTTATTTTATTTAGGATTTAAAAAGATATGCCACTTCATATCTTGACCTTATTTTAAGTGAATAAAGGTAATTTGAACTTAGATCACAAATTGAAAAATGAACATGAAATAGCCATGCAGAAACAATCTGTGAGATGCATCTGAAAAAATTTATACAGATTATTATATGGAATACATTGTAAATATGGTCACAGAATTGGTGATAGTGGATAACTCTATGTCCTGCTCCACTATGTAGCATGCACTGTTTAGTAGGACATTGCACTATGACTTATAATATCATTAAACAAAAATTAATATCTTGCTCCAAGGCTCATCACATATCCAGCATGATACTCTTATTGACAGAGCAGAGGTCAAGGCTGAAGATCATTCTGCTTTATTAAGCTACTCTAACGAATATGTATGTGTAAGTCACATTTTTGGCAATGGGTTTCTCTCCTTGTTCATAAGAGGAAAGCAAAGCATAAGATGAAAGTTATATAATTTCAACTGAGGTCATGGTGAAATTTAGCTTCTTCATGCTGTGCTTCAGGACTCTGGCTTCAAAGTCTGCATAGGAAAGACTATCTTAGAGGATGTGAATCATCCAAATGCTTATGAAAGCATAAGATTATGGAACATTGACTTTATTGTAACGTGGACTCTTCCTCTAATTTTAAAAATAAAGAATCTGAAGGCTAACAGTGAATGACTGCAATGTTCAGAGACTCATCCAAGTAATACTAAGATTACTGTTCACACAGTGCTTGCTATGTGCCAAGCTCTGTTCTAAGTATTTAACATGTATTAATTCATTGAATCTTAAACACTCCATGAGATACATATTACTCTTATCTTCATTTTATGAAGAAGCTGGACATATGCAAGAACACAGTCAAGGTCACAAATGCAGTCAGGTGGATCAAGGTCTAAATCCCACTATACTACATTTTCATTCTGGTAGCAAAATTGGTACCTGAACAGAGGGTTTGATTTGACACTAAACCATGCAATTACATGTGTGTATGTGTCTGTCTGTCTGCTTGAGGTGAACACTTACTAGTTCTTCACCAACAACATTCTTTGTTTCTTCCATGGTGTTAGCCTACTGATTTCCCTCTGGAAAGAGAAAAGCCTTTGTTTTTATACATAAGGGTGGTCCACTGCAAGAAAATCAAGAATCAGACTCTTGCCTTGTCTAAGAGCATTAGATTCAGGACCTTAACAGAGTTGGAGACAAGAAAACCTTGGTAAGGACAGCAGGCAAGAAAATCTGTGTCTTTTTTTCCATTGTGCTTGAACCTAAGGAGATCTAAGCCTGGGGTTCTTGCAGTTCTGTTGGCATTTGACAGACACTGAAAATTTGAGCTAATGCTGAGAAAGCAGAGCTTATACATTGAAAGATAGACCCTGGGTTCCACAATATTATTTGGACTCCTGACTGATGCCACACCCCAAGTCAGCCATAACTTCTGAATTCCCCAGTTATGTCCCTTTTGTATGGTTTTAAGTCTGGGTGAATTGCATTCCAATGAATAGAAGATAATCTCCTTTAGTGATTATTATTAGGTGCATACTGATATATAGAACTATACCACCATGAAACTTAAAACTTAAAAAAATTAAAACACTTTAAACTTAATATTTGCTTTTCAAGCCAAATATAAGCAATTCAAACACATAGATTTTCATGCTTTTTATCCAAAATGACCTTTCACAGATTGATGACCAATTGTACTTGCTGGACTTGGCTCTGTAAGTTTTAACAATATTCAACATGAAATTCACCCTCAAGTGGCAAAGACATGAAGATATAAGAAACTATCTAGAAATTCAAGGAACATATCCAAAAGACAAATCCTACTAGCCGCTATGAACAACAGCAACCTGTGCTCTCTCAAGCTCCAGGATGTCTGTTTGTTAAAACAGAAGTTTTATTGAATAATCTTAAACCACACTTGTTCTTGACTTTGCAAAGCATTATTAATATATTAATAGAATGGTTCTGGTTTTAATTTTGTACAATATCCTTCAAAATCAACTTAAGGAAGTAAGGAACAAAATGTGTATCAAACCATATGTTCATAAACTTGGTATTTGACAGGCTTCATAAGAAGATGACCAAGGAATTCAAATCCCCAAGTGGAAATGGAGATCTTGTAGGAATTTATTGGTATTCATAAAATGATGTGGGGCCAGATCAAAACCTATTCATTTCAAATGATTCAGACTTCAGTGTTTGCCTAAGTGAGCGAGTGAGGACTATATGTTATGTCTGCAGTGAGCCTTGGGATCTAAAAGATTACTGACCTACGAAGACCTAAGGAGACACAAAGTCAAGTGATTTTTCTATTATTTCTGTTAATTGATTTTAGTAGTTAGATCAAGTACCAACCTATGATGAACTAATTTCATTTTGACTCACTGTACTCTGTACTCTGGCAGTATCTATTTCACGTTTACCCATAAACACAGCACACATGAAAATATGGTTATTATGTAGCAATAAATGAGTCTCTAAAAGTATAGGCGACCTATACTTTGAATGTGATCCCAAATCTGAAAGATCAATTAGACTCATAAAACATTTGGATCATTCTGACTTCCTAGTATATGTATCTATTTTTCCATAGAATATTGCTTATAAACCATAAAACTGAAGAGAAAGGCAGAAAATAGCCTCAGTTTACTGTAGTCTAAATAAAATCATAGAACATTAGAAATGAAAGACCCCTTAAAGATTTCCTCACTCAACTGTGACTTCTTAAATTTAACAATTTTAAAACCAGTAACTAAATATTAGTAATCAAATACAATGTTAAGTGTTATGTTAATTAATGTTGTCCCCTTTAATCTCAGAACAATCTTCTGTGGTAGCTATTATTATTATTCCCATTTTAGAGATGAAGCAAACGAGGCACACAGAGAAAAGTTACTTGCTCAAGGCTCATTGCTGATGAGTGGCTAGGATCAAAATTCAAGGAATCTGGCTCCAGAGATATTTCATACTGTATATTTTATTTAGTGATATAAGTGTGTCACCGAGTTAGAAATAATTATCTTTTCAGTCACTAAGCCAATTATAAGGGACACATTTACTAAAAAGTTTTTATTTTCTGAAAAATTTTTCTCAAATAAAGAACTATCATTATCTCAATTGCTTTTGAGCAAAATTTTATTATTCATTGTCTTTTGTGAGTTTTCCTTAATTTTTTTCATTTTTCCCAAAAATATCAGAAGTCACAAAATTAACTTGCTCCAAATCATATGGCCTGTGACACTGACTCATACAAGTTCTAAAATCCTGAACCTGGGGTATACTGGAATCTGTCAACAGGTGTTACAGGATAAATGTTGTGAAACATATTTCTAAACCCTGGTTAAACTTGGGCACGATAATGTCACATCATCCAGGAGATTTCCATGTCATTCTGCTTTAAACCAAGGCCCTCACTGTAACTGACTCACTCCCCCCACCCCCATTTAGTCTCTGGGTCATTTCCACTAACCCTTACCTCTTTCACGCCACTCAAGCCATTGCCATCCTGGACCTGAAACACACTTGGTCCTCACAGGCTTTCACCTGCTATTCCTTCAGCCTGGGGCACTCTTCCCAGGATCATCCCAAGGCACTGTCACCCTCACTTCATGCAAATAGTTACCTAGAAGTCCACCCTCAGCGAGGCCTTTCCTGGCCACAACCTAAAATACTAAATCCCACTGCATACCTGATATCCTCCCTCTCTGTTTTATTTTTTTTTTTCTCCTTGGTTCTTATCACTAGATGTTATATTATGAATTTTATTTATTCATCTGATGGTTTTGTCTCCCTAAGCAAATTATAAGGTTCATAAGTGTAGGTGTTTTGTCTATTTGGTTATGGTTGCATTGATAATGGTACCTAGAATATAACTAGATATTCAGTTAATATTTGTTAAATTAATCAGTTGATTCATTATACTTCTTTGAACTGAATTATTTTAAGCCAGAACAATTTAAACTGCAAATGAAATCAATTACAATGTCGTTAATACAAATGTACATCTTGGTCTACCTACTTTGAATATTTGGTTTGACCATTCAAGTTTTTTCCTTGGCAACTGTTATATATAATACAGATTTTAATTTTATGTATAAAGCATCTTAGTCCAACTCACCTCACCATCTGCTGAGTTTTCCAGTACAAGTTAGTGCTCAACTGACTACTATCTAAATCTAATCTATTAACTGAGTTTTACATTCCACAAAGATTTATTGAACACCCACTATGTGAAGGGTATTGGAATAAGAGCAAGAATTTCAAGACCAACAAGAATCCTTCCCTCCTAGAGTTCAGAACATAAAGGGAAAAGCCTCTGGATCCAGTAATTGAAGTCTGAGTGGCTATAGGGCTATTATAATACTGTGGTATGAGATTAGGGTGGTGCTGGAGGAGGTAGAGAGAACTAGAAACCTTGAGAGATAATTTGCTTGCGAAATTGGTAGGTATTCCTGATGGACTGGTTGTGAGAAATAAGAGAGAAAGA
Organism: Spermophilus citellus; assembly: GCF_964194105.1. NCBI lineage: Eukaryota > Metazoa > Chordata > Mammalia > Rodentia > Sciuridae > Spermophilus > Spermophilus citellus. Next base: position 81,949,444 of record NC_138194.1, read on the forward strand.
GGACTCAGGATGCCTTCCAGGTTCTGATTGAGGAAATAGGGTAATGAGGATGCCATTTAGTTGGATTGAAAAGGTGAGGGAAGAAGCAGGTTTCCGTGGGGCAAATGTGGTATCAATTCAAGAAATATGTCAAGTTAGAAACACAAGTCTGGAACTCATAGTAAAAAGTCATTTGTATGTATACACACAAGTCATCAGTATACAAATTGCATTTCAAGCCATGGGAATGTATCACATTACTTTTGAAAAGATTACAGAAAAGAGCACCTAGGGAGTGAGACAAGAGGGGTCACTTAGAGGCAAAGATTCATTCTCAACTAGGGAGATCATGTAAAAAACAACTAACGTGAAGGAAGAAACCTACAACTGGGAGCCATGAATCAATTCAAGAAGAAAATTACTTTTAGAGATAGCGAAAGGTTAGAGGTTGAGTTACTTTTGTTGGTTTTCATTTTATTGAGTTGGTAGAGAGTCACAATATGTTCCAGTGGCTATTGAGGGTAGAAAGCATACTAGAGAGAGTTGGGGAGTCAAACAGAGGTGAGAAAGTGTAAATGATGTGCACAGACCCCCTTCTAGACTGGAGTCTAGGAGTCAGAGGCTTAGAGTTGCCTGAAAGTGTAGGTGCGGCAAGAGATCTTTTTCAAAGACAGCAGAGGCATGGACGCGTCTATATGCAGAAAGGAACGAGCAGGGGGAAAGGGAAAGCTTGATGAAGCAGATGAGAGAAGACATAATGTGAGAAGCCTGTGGCAGATGGTATCTACAGCATGCCCTCCTCCTTGGCTAAAGGAGGGTGCACATCCTCCAAGGTATCCGAGAAATGGCAAAGGTGCAGGTATGAGTGTCCTTTGGGTGGCAGGAAGCTGAGGAGCACGAGTGTATCTGGCAGAATTTTTGGTTGCAAGCTGACCAGATGACTAAGATGAAAATAAGTGGATTAGATGTGTATATGGTAACTCAGTCAGTGAAAAGCTGAAAACTCAACTCAAAGCTTAGCTTCTAGAAACAATGTCCTGGACTATCTTCAAAAACAGACTGATAAAGAAATGACCACTGCCACCACTGAGTTCATGGTGTCACCTTTACACATTTGGCACCTTTGGACCCAGCAATGTGCCCTTACAGCCACCATCGTTATTCCTTCCTTGAAGAAAGACTGTTCTTCCTTACTTTGCCTTGCATCAATCGTCCTCTGTGAGAGATGAGAACTGGAGTGTCTGATGGTGGAGGCTGTGCCTTAAGTCAAAGGACACTGAGAAAGCACACATCTCACACTTCTGCAAGGGGAATCTTTTATTTATACCTTATAAGGATCCAGAAAATAAGGACTGGGTTCAAATTTAGGAGAGGAAAAAAAAGCACTTCAGAGATGTTCCAGGAAGGGTAAATTATAATAGCTTCAAAAATCTTAATAACAAAATTTGTTCAAAGCTAGGACAATATCATTGTAAGACATGAAAGTTATCTAATTTCAGGAATCAGTCATAAGGACATAAAAAATTGTTAAGCACAGTACCAGACACTGAATCCTGATACTAAAAATAGTTCTAAAACAACAACAACAAAATCATTCCAAGTTTTTAACATGAAAAGAGGCTCACCACTGGAATAGCTGTTGTCCAGGTGGGCTGTGATCACTTTCAGCTCATCAGGACCCACGCTTCTTTAATCAGTGCATTATTTTTGAAGTATTTAAACATATTGATTTTTTTTAAAAAAATGACTCACTCTAGGAAAGTTCCAAATAAAAATAAATAAATAAAAATTAACTAAAAATACGAAATCCTACCAGTGCATTCACACTTATAGAGATAAATGATATGTATATAATTTTATATAAATGATAATATGTATTGACTTCCTTTTCATTCCATATACATCATTATTATTAATGCCTATTCAGGGAGCTCATCTTTTAAGCTTTAGAATGTTTCAAATTTTTCTCAATTGTAAGCTTGGCTGTCATGGACATTCTTGAATTAAAGCTTTTCCCACCTATGTGGTTATCTCCTTAGGACAAATTCATAGAAGGGGCATTGTTAGAATACAGATGTATACATTCTATGCTGTGATTCGTATTGCCCAAATCATCTCCTGAAATAAAATACTGATTATATCTTTACCAGCAGGGCATGAAAGTGCCCATGGGAACCAGGACTATTTTGAAGAGACTTGGAGGAAATGGGAAGGGATATATAATTTTATACCTTCTGAAGTAGCTAACCTTGATCCTCCAGGGCTGCTAGGGATCTATAATCAAGTTGACATTTACTATTCCTCTCAGATTTTTTTCCCTTATATGTGAGAGCCAGTGTGAGAATGTAGAAACATAACAAAGTCATCTAGTAGCTCCAGATTTTTGTGTGTGTGTGTGTGTGTGTGGAGTTAAGGTTCAGAACGAAAGTTCATGACTTTCTTTTGGGCCTACTCAGTCACCTCCATCCCAAGTGATAAAACTTTGCAGAAGTTAGTGTTGCAAGAACATCTAGCTTACTCTCTTTGTTTTATGGCCAAGGAGATGGAAACCCAGAGATATTTAGTAACATTGTCAAGTTCACAGTTAGTTTAAAAAAAATAGTAACATTGAAATTCTAGCTTCTATGCTATGGTATTTTCCTCATTCATTTGTAGGTTAGATTATGTCATATCAACTCAATCCATTTTCAAGATGTTCAGTATTTGGAGAAATAGGGTGTCTCTTTCAGGATTTGACTTTTAGTTCATATGTCATACATCATATCTTTACCTCCAATATTTGACAGCTATCTTTAAAAAGTTAGCAAATTAAAAGCAGAATATGAATTGACATGTGTGCTTTCCTGACAATTCCTCCTGAAACAAATCCTCACAAATCAATTTAATTTAAATATACCATGGGAATTTGTGACTAAGCCTTTAAAAATATTTCTATAGGAAAAAAAAATTACATGGCTTACTAATTTGTCTGTATCCTGGATGTTCTTATTTAAGACAAAGCTTGAATCTAAAGGACACAACCAATAACAATTTTTGAGGAGGTAGGGTTATTTTCACTGTTCTTGGTGAATATCCATGGCCAATATTTCACTGATACAATGATGTGGCATTCCCTAATGCCATAGTTTGGTACTAACTTAGCTTAAATACCACTCAAAGTGTCACATCCTAGTGAAAAACCTTACTGATCTGCAAGCCTATATTTTAAAGCACTCTGTGATCCTATAATGAAAGACTTCATTTTCACATAGTCCATCAAATCATTTCTGGACAAAGATCAAATGAATAGTTTCCTTTTGGGAGGGGAAAACACTAATTTATAAATTTTCACAGAGCTTCCATTTCTGTATTATTTATTATCAAAGATATAGTCAGTTGTCTCTGTCTTCTAGGGATTTATATCCTCAACCCTTTATAATGAATTTTGGTCAAGATAATATGATGCATTTTCTCTCTATTTTTGCAAAGTCACTTAAAATCATGTATCCAAAAAATCATCAGCCAAATACCATCAACAATTTCAATGAATCATTTAACATTAACTTGGATATGGTTTCTTTTCTTCAAGTGGGCCAATCAAGGCTTCCTCTCTCCCACACCATTTTGGGCTATTACTCATTCTAGATAGACTATTCATCTGGCTCCTTGACCCAGCTTCCACAGATCCAGATTCTGTGAGGCTGACAAGACTCTGTATTTGGTGACAAAACACATTTCTCAAGATAAACCTTCTCAGTCCCCCAAGCTCAAAACCACGCATTCATCTTTGACCCATCCTCACATGTGTCCCAAATGTGCTGTGAGTCATTGGGTCTTCTTGATTTTTTTTTTTTTGTCATGTCATTTAGTTCCACCATTTTCCTCCCCTCTTACCACTTCTCCTTATTAAAATATCTTATCTTATACCTAACAGGTTTGCCTTACTGTCTTCTTTCTATGATGTCATTTATGTACATAAGAAAATTTTCAAATACTTTAGTCATTTGCTCCCCTGTATCAAAATCCTCAGTGACTCCACAGTGCTTAACTCAGAGATAAAATAACTAGTTTGAGTTCTGCACATTCTTAGCACTCTCTACCTATATCTTAGAAGTTTTTCCCAGAGCCAATTCATATTTTTTTGTTAATATAAATCTCAGGACATCCACTATAGATGAATCTGCTTGTCAATCAATAAATCAAATGCGATACATGGAATCTGTTCTCTTAGCATTAAGGATGCAGTTTCATCATAGTACCTGGACACTACACAAGTGCCCCCAAATCTTCCCCAGCAATCTTTCGACCCAGACTCTCAGAACCTCCTCATAGACTTTTTATTTCAACCAGAGGAATCAAAAAAAAAAAAAAAGACTTCTTCTTTTCCACCCCTTCCTCACAGCATTCTCCTAATCTTTAACATCATACCTGATTCTTTCTTTCCATGTGACTTTGAAAAAGTCCCATTTTGTTATTACAACCTTTATAGTCCAGGCCAACACAATGTAACAGACTCCATGCTTAACTCTACAGTCCTCTTGGGCCATGTGACTCATTTGGTAATTAACTACAAAATACCCTTGACATTTCTTGCTCTGTAATCTTATGTAGGTGTCTAACTTTTTATTTCTTTGTGTCTAGAATCATTAGGTGGGTTGTAGGTTTCCAGCTTACATTTTTCCTCCATCTTTTACAGTAGCAACATGGTAGCAGGTAAATACAAGATGATGTTCTAAGTAATTTTTCATGATTCTTAAGGGAGGAAAAAATGGCAAAGGTAAATCAATAACAGAGATGATTCTACAGTAGTGGGATATACAAAGAAAATAAGAAAGTGATTAATATAACTAAAACTAACATAGTAATAATAGGAATGCATGCTTACAGGTTATGACCAAAGAGTGAGGTCACCATGCTAAAGATAATCTGACCTTTAGAAGCAGAAATTCTATCTGGAGTTTATAACCAAGAGCATGATATATACTATAACAGAGAGATAAATTACACTAACTCTTCTTTCCCTTGGAGATATATTATCTAACTAACTGACTGTGCTCTGTTTAGTTTTATAAAGCCAAATGAGATCATCCATATTCAGGCTTGTTCAACTCTACTCTCTCAAGTAGCAATCAAACAGCTGTCTTCAGTTGCAACTTTGTGACTCATAATACATTCATCCCAAAATGCCCTTGTACATCTTGTAGACCATATTATCATCATCATAATAATAGTAACACTTAAGCATTGTGTATAGTCTTTTTCATCTTCAAAGCCTGTTTAAATTCTATAATGCACTGAAAACGTGACAAGTTGAAAAGGTATGGAGAGAGTTTTTTATTGTTCTAGGAAAAGGATGTTGAATGGTGCAACGCTGATGACAGTGTGCAAACCTGAGAGGGTCTGTAAGTTAGCAGTATGTACACAAAACGAAACTTCAAAGTTGGAAGTTATCAGGGTAAAATTGAATCTCTCTTTAATGTAAATAGAATAGAAAACTTAGTTACTAAAACTGCCAACTGGTAATGTGATTTAATTCCTGAAGTATGGTAGTACCAGGTTACTATCTAAGCTAAGTAGCTCATTAAACTACATTTTATGAAAAAAATAGTATTTGGTCATTTACAAAATCTCTATGCAATCTTGCATATTCATTTTAGGAATAGTTCTCTATACTCAAGCTAATTTTTTAACTTTAAGTAAAGAGTTTCCCTTTGCAGGGTGATTTTTGCAATCTCTTCTAACTTGAAGGACACATTTTTCTCCTTTAGTGTATCCTTGAATCTTCTTTACTATTTTAATTGTTCTTTGACTCTCAGTTTGAAGAATCAAAATTGCTCCAGATTGCCTCAGTTAAATCCTGGGCAGGAGGATGGTAGAAGACACTACTTCCTTTTTGGACTTCAGCATTTTTGTTTTTGAAGCAACTATTTTCTACTGCCCTGCTCACTGTCCTATCATGAAGGCTATAAGTTGGTCATTTTTACATCTTTACTAGCCAGACCAAAAGAGTTACCCCTCTGTGCTTTATTGAAATTAGTATATAATAAGAATGATTGCATAAGACATTTTTGTGAGCCACTGACTACCCTAAATCTCCTGTAAGCAGGAAGATTGCAGATGCTGGCAAGCCCTACAGAGCAAATAATTTATGCGACATTGAGGTCAGCCGGGATGCTGTGACCCAAGAAAAGATTCCTCTGCACCCTGATTTTTGTCCTTACTCTTTCCTTTTCTCTGGGGCTTTGGAATAGAGGACCAAAATACGCCTTCCACTGTACCTTTCTGTGTTTATTCAGGAGGCAGGGAACATATTTCCCCCTGAGGATCTTTCCTGTCCTTTCTACAGACCCTCAGCAATCTTAATCTGGGTCGTGACACAAGAAAGGGAACCAATGATCTATGACAGTTCCTAAGTAGCTTTCAGGTTCATCACAGAATAATATATTTTCAGTTATTTTCCACTGATACTCTTGTTTGATTTACTTCATTATTTCTGCAACCATTTCCAGTTCTTTCGGCGTGTTCACATTTTAGCATGTTTCTTCATATTGACAATTTAATATAATGTTGGCATCCATCTGCAAACTGCATTAAAATAGATGCCCTTCTCCAATTCTTAAGAAGCTCAAGGAAAATAAATTTGTAATCTCCTTTAAATATATTTATAAAACAAAATATACTGTAACTTAGCTTTTTTTCTTTTTTCTTTTGGCCTCTTTTTTCTCCCATATGATTTTCCTTGCTGGTTAACTAATTCAGCAAGTGTTATTTGGGAAGGAAAATTAATGCTTTACTGAAATATGAATGCATTACCTTATGTTTTCTCTCATTTAGAATTCTTTTGAGCAATGCTATGTTTTTCCTAAAACTAATTTGCTCTTATGCTATTATGCCATTTTCTGATTCTTTAGATCTTAAGTATATTTTTCCTGTTCGTATCGTTTGAATACTTTAACCAAAGAATTATATTTGCAGTAACTCTTCTAATTTTTGAAATACCATGAAATCCTTTACAGTGTTGAATATGGGATTCAATAGTTATAGCTACAAGGGGCTACAGAGGTACGTATTTTTTTTTCCTTCTATACATATTTCTCATGAGTCTGGGATTAGAATGGGTAGATGGGCCATGATTTACCTTTACAAGTCTGATTCTCTGTTGTAGTTAGATGTATTATAAGTAAGGTTTTCTGTAGTATGTTATTACTATTTTTTAATCAACTGCTTATCTAGAGTGCAATCCTCCATTAAGGTGATTAAATTACCTAGACAACTTCAGCAAGCATTGAAATTAAAATAACGAATACATAAAAGTCATGTTAGCTAAATCTCTTATATTTTGCATATGTTCAAAGATATTGCTTGATGTTATCAATCTGTAGTTGCATTTATTAAATACTTATGTACTTATGGTATAGTGAGCAAGATCTGAAACATGCAATACAACTGCTTTCTCTTTACTTTTGAAGGAAAGTCTTTACATCTTTTGAACCATTAAAATTGATTTTCTCTGTATTTTCATACTCACTATTCCCAGTGAAATATGCAAGATACTAGCACTTTGCAAGGGAGAACTCCATTTTAGAGGCTTCCTTTTGGGGGGCACGTTCATTGATTTGAAAATGCATTGTAAAGGTTTCATCTTGGACTGACATATATTTCCTGAATTTCAGGTCCAAAACATCTATAGCTATGCTACTGTGAGGCCACATCTTACCACAGGGTGAATATCAGTAGCTCCTGCAAAATGAGAGTAACATGGTTGTATTTTTCATTTTATCAGGAGCCCTGGATATAATCAGAAGCTGTAGATGTAAGAGCCTTCTTTGGTTGTGAGCCTTTACTTTCTCAGTAATAAATTTTTAGCAAAGAGGCTCTGAGAATCAGCAACCAATTGCTCATTTCTGAGTCTTGCAATCTATATTTAACTAAATCAGTAAAAAGAAAACGATGCCGAGCTTGCGTGAGTATACTATTTAAACATGTTTCTTTTATAATAACAAATCAGATAAAATGGATATATATATATATTTTCCTTATAAAGATTACATAAATGTGGCTATGCCAAAGAAGAAGGCTAAAATAAAGCTTTTGCTGAGATATATTTTATAGTGACATCTGAATGCATATCTTCATGGAAATGAAAACTACTATATTTGATATACTTTTTCTAAATATTTGAGACTGTTCAAGATGTTTTGTTCTTTTTTTCTTTTACTTTTTTTGGCATTCAAAGAATACCAAGTGGTTGTTAGAAATACTTAGAATCAAATAATCATAGAATTGAAAGGAACTTAAAAACTTGACCAATTGCCCAAGCAATGTAGAAATCCTTTGTTCTATTCAGTCTCTGCCTGAATACTCCCAGTGACAGGAAAATGATTGCTTCATAAGATAGGCAGATTCATTTTTTTGGTATTTCTAATCAAAAGAAATCTCTTCCCTGGTTTCCTTCAACATCCACCAATTGTTCCTGGCTATCGCCTCCGGACCTGCTCAAAGCATTCTCCTTTCTACTATGTACTTCTCCTTTATCACCGAAGACTGTTTACCTCTTGGTCTAACCTAAATTCCTCAGTATTTTGCCACATTGAGCACCCTTCATCAGCCTGGGTCATCTTTGGACAGGTTCCAGTTTGACAATATCTTTGTTAAATGGTGCCCCTGAAACTGGAAACAAATGACCAGATGAGTTCTGATCAGTGTAGGTGCCATATTCATAATGTTTTCTTCCACTTGGAATGAACAGACCTTCAGCACACGGTTGTCATATAGACCTCCAACACACGGCCATCATTTTATCACACTTGTCACACAATGAGTTAACATCAGGCATATTGGCAATTAAAAATCACAAGCTATTTTCACGTGACTCTTGATATGTACACTTTCATTTATTCTCAACTAGTAAATAAATTTTTCACCTAAAATGCCATATTGCTTTATGTTCATGTTATGATTTCTGACAATCACTTTAATTAATAGTGATTAATAATGACAACCAGAAATGAGGTTAGTTTGGCAATATTTGCTTTTAGGTCTCCATTGACAATTTCCAGTAATTATTGGATCCCCCGCCCCCAAGGACATATAACCCTCTATTTGATAACATAGTCTTGGATTAGACTGAATGTTGACAGCTTTGCTAGCATGCAGTTGATGTAATTCGCTTTTTCCCCTTTTAGAGAATTGGGATATTTTCACGTCTCCAGTCTCTTGGCACCTTTCTCCCTGTTGTCCACGATTTCTTAAAGATTACCGACAGTGGTTTCATCATCTCTTCAGCAAGTTCTTTCAGCACCATGGGATATTATTCATAAGGAGGCTTGAACTCATCTGAAGTGCTAGATACTTTCTACTATCTCCTCATCTGTTCTGGAATTCAATTCCCTCTTAACGATGTTTGTTCTAACCTAAGATCATACTTCTTGATAGAAAAGTTGGAAAAAAAAGTCGAATAGTTATGCTTATTTTTTGTCTAACATTACGACATCTTTCCTAAGCAGTGAATATAACCTTGTTCATATTCTAAAACCAAAGAGCAGTATTCACAAGAATAACAAAAGTCTATTTTTAGCATTTTGATTATTAATAATTAAAAGTCCTAATAATGTTAATTAGTGTATTAATTAGATTTTCTTTTACTGTGGCAACTGGAAATTTCCTAAAGTAGAAATCTTTGAAAGAAATAACATATGGGGCAGATCTGTGACAAAACCTGAATTCTACATTGTTCTGTCAGAGTGACATGAGGATCTCTAAAGATTATTTTATTTTAGAACTTTAAACTTAGACAAGCTACTATAAAATCAAGCGACAGGTTTGTTTTCAAATTGGAGAAGAAAACTTGATTCTAAATCAAGTTAAGTTTTTAGTAGTAAATACGCTCATTTTCATGATGTTAAACTTTGTATGCTTCAAAGTCTCCATTTCAAAAATATTCTGCAAGATAGGAAAAGTCGTTTCCCAAACCTTTGCAATTTTTATAATGTATAGAAGTTCAATGAAGACAATATGGATACAGGATCCAATGATAGAAGGTGGCTGGCCCTTCAGCTTTCTGATCTGGGAGTAAAAGAACAATGTTTCTAGGTCCTTAAAATACTTTTCAAACTGGTTACAGGATATTTTCTTTTTTTAGTTTTTAGAAAACGATATGCATTGATTGCTTAGCATATGGTTAAATAGATTTATTTACACAGGCTTGCCTATTCTAAATACATATCAATATGTACACATTTATGTACAACTTTCTGTCTAAAGGAAACATTAATTAGCAGCTATGCATACAAATAGGCACTTTTATTAGCTTATTTCTTTAACCATATATATAAAAACATTTTGAGTTTCACTATAAAAATGTTAACATTTTAGAGAAATTTGACTTTATTTTTACATATAAACATCTGCCAAAATCATGCATTTTCAGGCAAAATAATTGAAAATTTTGAACTTATTAAAGATAAATTAAAAATGCATGAAACATGATGGTATATCAAAAAATGTAATATTATTAATACTGGTTCTTGTGTTAAAGAATTTCTGTTAACATTTTAAAGGGAAAATCTATGCAGGTTAAATGACATTCACTTGATAATGATTACTCTAAAACTGGAAATACATGCAAACATGGGATCACATTTCAAAATCAGAAGTTTGAAAGAATATTTTAAAAATCATGATAGTGTGACAAAATTAAATAAGTAGTAGCACAATCAGCAGGAATCGTTATTAGATGATGTTTATAAACATATAATAAAATATCTTCTACAAGATAAAGGGGGCTGATAAGTTATGGAGAGGCTTATACACACAGTAATGGATACCTTCCTGGGATGTATGTGAGGGGTTATCACCAGACACCAGGAAATATAACTAAACATTCACCAACAACCCCCAGGATTTAAACCCGTTGCTTGCAAAGACATTCTTCTGGATCAGGCTCAGTCCAAGTAGGCTGTCAACGTGACTTATGTCACCCCTGCTCTTTTCACTGCTCTTGTGATTCTACCTCTGTGTGGTTTTATTTACTTCTCTTCTTGCTCCTCTGCTTGCTTGCATACTTTCCCCTACTTGGTCAGGTTGCTGATGCTATAATGGCAGACTTTAATCTATTTTGTTTATCTCTGACAGCTATAGTTGTCAGGAAAAAAATTATTCTACTATTAATCCACCTTTTGCAAACTGCTGTCTTTTGCTAGCAAATCAGTGGAATGGAACTAGCTCTAGTGTAGATTAGTTTGATTCATTCTGTACCATGGTTATAAACTGAAGGCTAATTCTTTGCCAACCATCTTATGTTTAATGCCACGGGGCAAAGGAAAAGAGAAGGGAGGATGAAGTCTATGTCCATGAAAGCAAAGCCTCTGTCTCCTTCATTTATTACTGTGTCCTCCTCAATGCTGAGCACATAGTAGGTACATAACAATATATACTGAATACTTAGTAAGTTGATTGGTCAGGAAAGGTCTATTACTGCTTGAACTGTTTGTTATGGTGTCTCTGTTCTGCAACTTGATAGAAATTACATCAACTATGGACAATATAATTGTTCCTATCCTGATCTATACATCCAATTTACTACCTCTTTTGTTCTGTCTATTACTTTGAAACTGAATTTCAGAGTTGAAAAGGACCCTAGATGCCATTTTATAGATGAGAAAGTTGAAAGCTACAATAATTCAGATCCACAACTAGAATGTGAAAGTTTTAAAGACCAAGACAAATATAAATATGTCAATGTTCTTCCTTTGTGTGAACAGCAATGAATTAAACCAACAAAATCCCTTCCCTCCTTGACTATTCATTCTGTCTTTCCTTCCAGAGAACTTGGCATATAATGGATATACTGCATATATATTAGGTAAGTAGCTCCTGCTTACTCAATTAATTATGAAGCTGAAATTTCCCTTCAGGTCTCTTGAACTCCTAATATTTGTAATTTTTCTGAAGTACTATGTTGCTTCCCCGATAACAACCCAAACTATAATTTCTCAAATAATTTCAAGGTAAGGAACTGACTTTAATTATACTTAACTTTCTATAATAGTCATAATGTAAGTGTGCTCCCACAAGGGTGGAAAAGGATGAATTACTGAATCTGTCATATGGCAGAACCACTCTTTTTATATAGAGAGTTGAGTGAGATTACTTACACATGTAATTATATATACATATGTGTAAATATTTCCATGTAAAATGTATATGTATGTGTAAAATCTCACTTAATCCAGTAACTCCACAGCATGATTATTCCCATTTTACAGATGACCAAATGGAAATTGAGAAAAAAATTAGCATAACTAGTCAATAACATAGATGGGGTTTGACCTCAAAACTGCCTGCCTCCAAAGCCCATACTCAGGATCACAATTCTTACAACAAATCGTGCATTGCCAGCTAATCTGCCAGGAAATTAACCTTTGGGGTCTAACTTATTTCCCAAGGGATCCTAAGGCTACTGTGCTAAACAGCACCTGGATTCTTCAAGAGCTCATCTTAGGGAATTTCACTGCAACCTGATACAATATTCAATGCCAGAGAGAAAATGAAATGGTGGATAAAACCACTGATGCAGACTGCATTCTTGACTGAGAGTCAGTAGTGACTTCTCTTTCACTTGTAGAAGTAATGTGAGCTACTGAGAAGAAGACTGTGAGTTTGAGTCTCCTTAATAAATTAATATTCCTGCTTTCAAACTAAGATGATTGCCAAATCCAGTAGACATAAATCTTCCTGGAACCCTGCTGCTTTGAAATTTGTTGAACACACCCTCCCAAATCACTCACTTCTCAGGCTCCACATATATTGATGTCCAACTGCTTTTTCTTGGTTTCTTTCTCTCAATCACTGTCGTTCTCAGGAATTCTGCTCCCTCTTGCTTTTCTTAAGTCATTCTATCCTCCTATATGATCAAGTCCCCTAACATGATTTTAACAACCAAATGTACACTCATGGCCAAACTCAAGGACATTGCTCCTTCAGGTTCCCAGAGTGATCTCACATTTTGCTCATTTATTAAAATGAAAATTACCATCTCACCATTTTCTTTCTTATCATTTGTTCCTTATTCTGTATTTGCTTTGGGATGTGTTCAAGTTCAGGTTTCTCTAGTCTTTGAGTAAAATCAGGTCATGTACATTTAGGCCCATAGTTCATCAGTGTGTTAACCTGGATTCAGAGATCTGTAGGACCCCTGCAATTCCTCTCACCCTTCCAAGCCTAGGCTCCTCCTTCTCAGTGAGTCTCAAAATCGAATCCCTCAACTGGTTTCAGTCAATCTAGATCAATGCTCTTTGAACTGTAATAGGCACATGAATAACCAGGGGATTTTGATAAATTAGATATTCTGATTCATATGGTTTGGGGTAGGGACTGTGCTGCAGTCTGCAGACTACATTTGGGAATCATCCTTCAATAATCTTATTGCCACAAGTTTGCTTTCAGAATGACCTGAAACATTGCCCATGTACTCTGTTTAAAGTCTTTCTTTCTTCAGCACTGGAGAAGATTCATGCTTATTCATTTGGCTTTCTGGGTCCTTTAAAGACCTAACCCTTACCAACCTTTCCTGATACATTCTACAACATCTCCCTGATTTTAGTATACCAATACCACAAAACCCATTTTCTGTGCCCCTTCCTCCAGAAAGCCCTCTCGGATCTGCTGCATCTTCACTCTCTGTGCTCCATGTTCTTGGATACATGTGTATGTCCTGTTTCTATAGAATAACCTCCTTAAAGTGCAGAAGCAGGTCTTGGGTCATCTTCATGGTCCACTGTACTTAGGATAGTATTTTGCATATACTTTACATTCAGTATTTGTTTGCTGAGTTAAACTGAACATATTCAAATTTTCTACTTTCCATTTTTAAAAGTGCGTCAGCCTCTTGAAGGCAAAATATGAATATGCCATCATATTTTTAGTGGAAAAATACAGAATAAGCTTGAAGCATTGGACCACTTTCAGAAACAGTGGCAGAGAACGATTCAAGAAATTAATTACAAACTTTCTCTCTTTGTAGCACATTTTGCTCATGGACCTTAGATAAAAATCCTGCCTTCTTTTTTTTAAAAAAATCATCTGATAGTACAGAAAAGCATATCATATCACCTGATAGTAATATTGTTTGATGAATGAATTTATAATTATAAATGCCAAATATTATGAAAAGAAAATAATAAGGAAATGAGGAAAATATACTAGTTAATCACATAAAAATAAGTCAGTAGGATTTAAAAAAAAAACAACAAAAATATAGCTTACAGCAATCTTTACACCATATTATAGTATTACTTCTTATAAAAGTGGTATTAATTTTAAGTTCTGTTATCTCATTTTTAATATTCAGACATCTTATTTGAAATGCATAGTAAACTCAGCCAAACACTCTGATGTCAGCTACAATCACAGAAGAAATAAAAAAATAAATAAGTAAACCTTGGGTTTTGTACTGGCTGTATTTAGATGACTTGTTAAAACAGACAGGTATGGGGTTGGGTTTGTGGCTCAGTGGTAGAGCACTTGCCTAGCACACGTGAAACACTGGGTTCAATTCTCAACACAATATAAAAAATAAACAAATAAAATAAAGATATTGTGTCTGACTACAACTAAAAAAAATATTGGGGAAAAAAACCCCACACAGGTATGGAAACCCTCCTACTGGTAGTTAGGTGGTCATGCATTTTGCCCTGTTTTAGCAGCATGTCAGGGAAAATTCGTGCCTGATGACCTGTGGAATGATTAAAAGAAGGAAAAGAGTCTGTTGCACTTATTGCTCTGCAGGCAAACTGAATATTCTTTTTTTTAATAACTTTTATTCTCAAAGCTGTTTGCACGTAGGCACAATCGGTTAGTTTTTCAAAGATTTTTTTTTCTCAGTGAGAAAATGTAAAGGTAAATAACCTGGTTTAAGTACAAATAATCTTTATTAAGTAACAGTGATGGCCAATGTTCCCCCTAAGTTAATGCATTTCTGGGCTCTTTAGTCTTATTTTTACAAATAAGTGATACTCTCAGCCGAATTATTTAATATGATACTAACAAAAACCAAAGCAGCTCCTACTGAATGGTAGCTTATATTGCTTTCTGAATTGCTTATGCTTTTATTTTTTTCTCAATTGAAAAAAACAAAAAAACACATTATATAATTTGCTCTGACAATTTAAGGATTTGGTTCCTCTAATTTTCCAGGTGAAGCAGCCTTTAATTCTCTCTCTACACCTACATTCTTTTGAATGGGTGAGGGCTGCCCCCCGGAAAATCTTCTCTATCTGAGAGCAAGCCTTGTTTGCCTTTTCCTTTTCTTCTGTAGATGGCATGTTTTCTTTGAAAGATTCTTACTGCTTTGTAGAATTCAAATAAGCTTGATTGACCCACTTTAAAGTTTCACAAAGGAAAAACATGGTAATGACAGACTCTTTAAAATCAGTCCTTCAGGTGGAATTCAGATTCTGATATATGATGGCATTATAATATTGTTGAGGGATGCTTAATAGAGTATTTACACGTTCTCTGGGCTCTTTGGAAGCTGAAAACAATGCTGCTTTCTATGCAAAAGACATTAAAATCAAGTTACTATTGAAGGGGCATTTGCAACGCTGGACTTATTGGAAAGCATTCTTGGTGGAGCATTGAAATGACAAGTGGCAGGGAGAGGGTAAAGTGTCTGTCTGCATGCAGTCGGGGCACACACAACTTCCTCCCAGAAATGATCCCCTTCTGTGACATGTGAACTAATTAGTGTTCATCCACTTCGCTTTGGTGGAGGAGAGTTTAATTAAAACATATTTGCATCTATATGGCATCTTTTATCCAAGCGTACTTACGAGGTATCATTATGAGACAGAGTAGTCAACAAAAATGAAACAAGGAAGGAGGAAAAAAGGGGTTCTTAGAAAATTACTGGTACTGAGATTTATAACAGGAAATTTTAGTAATAGAAAAACTGTCTTTATTATCTTTATTAACTGAAATATTATCTCTAAACTGCTCCGTTGAAATTACTTGCCTGAGAAATATTAAATCCACCTTTTTCAAAAGTCAGATTGGTAGTCTTATAATTTTCTGCTCTATTTTCCTTTTGTGGAAAGGTTAAAATTAAGCCCAATTCAACTTAAAATTATTTCATCTGTGGAAAAACATTTAAAAAACCCCCAAAGATTAATTCCTAAAACTATGGAATAATATCAGGTGGCATGAAAGATAAAATGAAGTTTGAATTTTTTCAGATAAGTTCTTAAAATTACTGATCAAAATTGAAATGCATACAGTTTAATGAAAATATTGCTGATATTGGAGCATTTCTCTCCTAAAGAATTAACTTTACTTGAGAGGGAACATGTATGGCAATTCCAGAAAAGGCCTCGGCATAAACAGCTTTATGTATGTTTAAATAATTGGGAGTAGTACAATAGTTGAATATTTATTTAAAATAGCATTCACAATAAATTTCATTCTTCTATAAGAAAGAAGAAAATTATAATAAAAATATTGTATTCAAAAGTAATCCTATTCCCTCCATCTCAAATATATAACACTCTTCAATTTTCTCCAAATGCAATTATTTCTAACTCTACCTCAATCACCTCAACCCACCCTGCCACAGTATTTTTTTTTTTCCTGCTGGGCACTGGAAAGAACAAGGAAACAAAAATTATTAGGATGTTTTCCCCACTGTTTTAAATAGCAACATTAAATATGTTGGTCAATGTTGTTAGGTATAATTGCCCCACTAAGATCACCATCACATTAAGATGTTGCTGACTAGGTATTGATCTTATACAAGATATATATATATATATATATATATATATATATATATATATATCTTGTATTTTTGCTGGAAGGAAGACCTAGTTAGATAAATAAAATGCACATAAAGTGCTTAGCACAGGGCATTGCACATAACATGCATTTGGAAAATTTTAGTTATGATGCTGGAGGTAATAAATGATGATATGATGATAAGAATACAATGCAAAAATACATGGTGTATGTAGTAACTACTAAAATATATTCTAATTGTAGGCAATATTAATGCATAGAAAATATTTTAAATTTTATGATGCATAGAAGATATTATAAATTTACTCCTCAAGGTCTATTATCATGGACATATAAAAAGATGTAACAGATACATACAAGCAATGAATATTTTCAGGTAAGTTTTTAAGTTAATTTACAGAAAATTTGATTTATTTCTTGGATCAAGTCTTTAGCTTCTAATGTTTAAAAAAGAAATCCCATATGCAGCTTGGATCCACTAGTTCCAAATCAGAAATGCCTTGGCAATCTATTGGAGCAAAAACTTTAACATTATATAAAGTGGCTTATGGACAAGTATTATATTTACTTCACTAGGGGAACATGAGCATTTTGTTCACTAGAATGTTAGTCTCTGAAATGTGTTCAATATATTTAAATATTATACAAAATGCATTTAAAAACCCTCAAAAATTACCTATCAGAATAAAAAAAAATCTCCACAACCAACAACAAAAACAACACTTTTACAGCCCTCAGATTTCATAAAACATTGGAGACATTTGTGTACTGCAAGAATTATTGTTTTAGTGGCATCTTCTTTAGAAGTTCTTTTTGTTTTGAATCAAGTTGCAAAATCTTTCCTAAGAGCCTTGTTTATGTTCAAAATAATATCGACAATTGTCAAATTGCAAAAATAAATGCTTTGGAATTGCTCAGATATAAAACCTAGCCTAACAAATTTTCTCAATAAGTTTTTAAAACTTATGATCCGTGAGACCCAGAAGTGAACACAGATTTTTAAACACAGATATGAGACACCGTGATCCTGTGATCTGTCAATGTTCAATGTGTCCATTATATTGACCTAAAACTTAATAAGGGAATAATGCCATCTGCTAGCTCTATACAGAACACATATCATAGCAGTAACCTGGCTCATAGAATGTACTATGTATATCAGCCTATATTTCAATTACAGTAAAGTTTTTATCAAGCCAAAATAATTCTTCAGTCAAGGATTTTCAGTTGTATTTTCCTCTTGTGGTTATTTTTAAAAAATTCAAAAGAACACTCTAAGCAAAGACAAATAGTCCTACTCCACTCTTTAGGAGAGTAAGAAACAATTTACCAATCCCAATAATTAGTCAACACTGAAATTTCAGGTGAAAAAATATAGCAACAATAAACAATCATTGTTTCAGTTTTTAATCAGAAAAAAAAAACCCAGCTTTTTGCTTAGAGGTTATCTAGTGTTTGTTTGCTTTTCCAATACTTTAGACACTTCCAGAAACAAATGCTTTTTTTCCTCTTCTAATAAAATCCACATACCTGGTCTCAAATTACCAAATCAAACTGGTCAGTGTGTTTTGGACAAAGTTACTAAGCCAGACCAGGGAACTGGTGCTTGAGAAACACCAGAGGGATGTGATCTTTTGCTAGAAACTCAGGTGCTCTAACAAAACAGTGTTCAAACAAAATGTAGCAGTAGCATTAATCTTTGATTAACTTTAGATCCAGTTAGGATTCTTGCCGAAAGGTCTGTTTCACAAACTAATTCCCCTTACTCTTCCAAAAGGACCCATCTCTTTAAAAAGGTTGCCACTGCAATGTGGCTGCTTTTTAAATGTTGTCAGCTACTTAGAATGATGGGGCACTCTTTGTTTGTCAGTTCATTAATTTATTTAAGATGTGTGTTTGGTCAGATTCATAAGGCAATAAATCTCTTTGTAGAGACAGATAATTACTTTAACATGGCAAGACACAATAACATAGAACTTAATACAAAGCAAGTTTAGCATATGCATGATAGGAAACAATAGAATCCAAGTATTAATAGCAAATAAAAAACAGTTCTCAATTACATAATCATTGAAGAGAACACATTTAGAAGTTGAACATTTGATATTTTCTCCCTCTAACAAGCTTGCCTTATTGCTAGATACTTTCCCACATTAAAATTCCACTAATGCCACCGTATTCAGATCTCTAGGGATCCCTTTCCCCTCTTGAAAATATTTTGGGGTTTCACAAAAATCGTTTGCCTGTCTCACTGGATTGAACCTCAAAGACTCCTTTGACGCAAGTGTTATTTTGACCACGTGAACATGGTTTCCATTTTTTAACTAGATTAAAACATGCATGAACAAACTGCTCATTGAACTTTAATGTTGCTTTGTTGCTTTGATGGTTTGCAGATTTCTGCTTCATAGATGGTTTTCCCCCATACATTCTAAAAGTGAAATGATACATTGTAATTTGAATGATAATTTTGTTTTGATGATTTAATTGATAGCAGACTGAGGGATACAATCCCTGCTTTTCCATTTATGTTTTTTCCCCCTGCTGAACAGATGAGACAAGGAGGAGTTTCACGAACATCTGTAAATAATTAAGGGATGTTGCACTAAACTGCATTTCCTTTACCTTCACCAGGGCTTTTCTTGAGGAACTACATGGTAATCCTGGTTCAGAAAAAAAAAGCACCTTCATCTTGTCACTCAGAAATCCCAGCCCTTTCTGTTAGTTTAGGTGATGATTAAAGCCAGTCTGCCCACGTTAATTTCAATGACGCCAGGGAAAGTCTTCCCACATCCTTTATTGTTATCATTCCGACAGTCTTTGCATCCACTCACTTCACCTAAGCCGAGTATGCTAATGGGCTCTCTCTCTCTCTCTCCCTGCTCATCTCTCTTTTCTTCTCTCTTTTTATCCATCTCTCACATCAAATTTTCAAAACTGGGCTTTCTATAAAACTATTTTTAAAAAACATGCAAAATTCTGGGTGGAAAAATCAGAGCATGGCTTCTAATCTGATTGCTTGATTGTGTGGCAATACCATATTTTGGAGGATCTGTTTATCTTTGTAGGGACATGTGAGAAAAGGAGAGCACCAGCTGTTCAAAACTGCTCCACCTCTGCTGCACGCAAGAAGCTATTCATCTCCATCTATCAGCTATTAAAAAGATTAGATGACATCCCAAATGGACTCTGACTTTCAGCGTGGAGCATCCTCACTGGAATGAAAAAACAATGAATGCTGCTACCAACATGTCTGTGTTGGCTTCAATCCTAACAGGAGCTCATGGCTAGGAGGAAAAAAAAATTCTATCCAGCAAACTGAAAAACAATCAAAACACTTTCGTTGAGTGTCGTTTGGTTATCCTAACACATATAAGGTCAAAGATTGAAAAGCCACTATATATTTATTTTGACCTACTTCTTTGAGTTTTCCAATGTTGTTTTCTATTTATGGAATGTTGTAGCCTTGGGAAGTGTTATGGTTTTCCCTAGATAAATTGTGTTTCTCTAAATCACCTTCTAAATGCCTCCTTCTTCTTCTGTTCCCCCACTTCAGGAAAGTTTGTATCACTGATAATTGGTCAGACTTTTCCACTGCAAAGTTCAGAATGAAGAGTTTTGTTTTGTTTTGAAACCACTAAGAGATTTATAGGAG
Source organism: Spermophilus citellus (assembly GCF_964194105.1). Lineage (NCBI taxonomy): Eukaryota > Metazoa > Chordata > Mammalia > Rodentia > Sciuridae > Spermophilus > Spermophilus citellus. Next base: position 81,969,845 of record NC_138194.1, read on the forward strand.
GCAGAAACAGAGTTGGGGGTATAGCTTTAACTTAATAAATGTTTTAAAATCTTTTGAAAAAGTTGTTTTGAAGTTTTACACTTTGATTGAAGTGTAATTTACATATGATTAACATATTATATACATATAAAATGCACATAAGTAGTCAGCTGGAAGAAGTTTCACAAACTGAACACACTCATGTGTCCAATACTCTGATCAAGAAACAGAACAATACCTACCAGCATCTGAGAGGTATCTCTCAGACTTCCAGTACCTTCTGGTCAATGGCAGCAACTACCCTGAATCACCCAAACTTTTTCTTACCAAACTTAGTGAATTTATTATAAAGTGAGCACCCACTTTATTCCCAACCAGATCAAGAAATTGAACTCGACCAGCAGCCCCCAGACTTCTCCATTTGCTCCCTGTAATCCCAGCCCTTCATGTCTCTCAAGGGTACCACCATCCTGACATTCACAGTAATCATTTCCTTGCTTTGTCATGCAAGCGTGAATCCTTAGACATTATAGTCTAAACCATACTAATTTTGATATTTCTGATAGTTCTATGAACATTTTTAAACAAACACACTAGTATATAGAATATCAGTTTGTGTTTACTTGCTATTGCCAGACTTCAACGTTCGGCCTACGTGCTGAAAACCTTGGTATGAAGAAGCTTGCAGTAGACAGAAGTTAAAATGTGTTAGACAGTAGTCTGGAAGAAGAAACCAATGAGTAACCAGTGCTCTCCCTCCCCTTCTGAGGAGGCCAGGGAATGGAGGCAAGCAGGGAGGAAAAATTAAGTAACTGGGTTCTTCCCCCGGGCCAAATCTTTGATTACTGACAGATGGATTTGCATTTTGCCTGTTTGTACCTTACCTGGTGTATGAATGAACAGAGAACTCCAGTCTCTAGCCCTGACAGTCCCCTCTACCTTGTAAAGAACACTTATTCATCACCTCATTAAATCCAAGAAAATGAACAAACTATAAACAATGTAGATGGGAGGACAGCAGGGGTGGTCTTCTATTAATTTTAGGCTAGGGGAAGACATTGCCCCAGGATCAGATATAGGATAAGTCGTCATGGTCTTTGCAAGTGATTCTCCTCTATTTTTTATCATTAGTATTTCATTCACAATGGGTCCAAAACACAGGGGGCAGGGTGTGTAATTGGAAATTGAGGAGAAACAAACAAACAAAAATTCTCTCCCTCTCTCTCTCTCTCTCTCTCTCTCACACACACACACACACACACACACACACACACACACACACACACACAGACGGAGATAAAAATACTACCCTCCCCAGTAAGTATGCTTGTTGCACACAGTATTTCTTTTGGCAAAGTTTAGACATGTCTTTCTAGTTAACAAATGTATTCTGCTGTCAGCTCCTTTTAAGAATTATACTCCAAGCTTCATGCCAAATAACCTCTTTAAATATTAATAAATAACTCAAGGTATCTTCGAGAGTCTGTGCTTGAGGAATTATGCTAATACTTTTTTTGTGGAGCTGACAGAGGGAATCCCCCTTTAGAGACCTGCTCCAAGGAGCAGGCTTCCCTGGACGCAGGCTCCAACTGGTGCACTCCCACAAAGGAGCAGAGAGAAGGGAAGGCCGTTGATTTTATTCCTGTGGGCTACAGTGTACTGGGCCCCACTGCAGGCCCCTCCTGGGCTGCCTCGTTTCATTGACAGGGTTCTTCATTGCTAATCCAAACCGGGTCATCCTGTTCATAGCTGCACAACCACATCATGTGTGCTCCTTAGATAAACATGAAGGAGTCATCCACAGAAGGTTAGGAGAACTCCCTGGATCTACTACTAGCGCCTGTGTCCATGTGGTGGGTCTTTGAAGGAATCCTTCGGTTACTCTCCCTGCTGTGGGTCATGTCTTGGTTTTCATGTGTAGCCATTGTTAAACTAGATGTGTCTGTGTTTTCTTGGCTTCATCCCAGCCAGGTTATTTTATTTTCTAGCCTGCATCTCTTACAGGTTTGCTTTAACCAAGGTGAAAATGATTTTTCCCTGTGTTATCTTTAAAATATTCCAAATTATCTCTTCAGCAGATCACCCTTCCCACATTGACTTTGTTCAAGATACACAAACAACTTTGTAGATATTCATCAACTAAGCTTCGTGACATCAGCAAGCCTGGTTTGATTTGTAGAGGAGTGCAAGGATACTGGAGAATGATCTTCACCGTGACCCTGTGCCTCACCCAGCCTCCTTCAGGGGAAGTGATTAAGAGAATATTGACTCCACCCCTGGTTTCCTCCAAACAGCATCAAATGAGAGCCTCACTACAAGCTTAGTTACACCTACCCCAGTCATGTAAAGCAGAATCAAAGTATAAATTAACTGCTATTTAGTTACATTAATCTTTCATTGTGAAATTAATATGTCTTTAAAACAAAGCAGAACTATATTTAAGCATTCCCAATTTTGTTTTGCTTTGAACTTGGAGTCTTAGAGCATATAGAATATTATAAAAGATTAGAAAATTACTGTCTTTTAATGCAAAAAAAATCAGTTAATAGTTGGGTTATGTGTATATACAACTATTACTTTTCCTAGTTATTGTTACTAAGATCTGTTTCTATCCACACAAAATTTCTGATACCATGTGCAATTTTTTCCATACCAACTACCCATTCTTCAACTCTATGAACACCAACTGGATACCCACCAATTCAATTCACTTCTGACACAACTAACTACCCAGTTAGTATCAGATGCCACAGGTTAATGGCTCCGTGGCATCCACTTCACATACCAGTCACACACCCAGCCCAGGAACCTATACTTCTCATTGACCATTTATAAGTTGGTGGTTCGCATGACGTCCTCTTTGAGTTTAATAATTTGCTGTAACAGCTCACACAACTTAGGCAAGCATGTTACTATTTGTGGCTCATTATAGAGGATATTATGAAGGATGTAAATAGATGATAGTCAGACAAAGAAGTGCCAAGGGTGATGTCTGAAGGAATCCTTAGAAGAGGAGCTGTGGTACTCTTGGTGACTGGATGCTTCACTCCCTGCCATGTGGAGGCATTCACCAACCCTAAAACATTTGGAACCCCTAGATATTAGTGTTTTATGAAGATTCTACCAGAGGTATCATTCTTTAAATCATTGCTGTTTAATTCAACCCTTTGACCTCAGCCCCCAAAGGTCCAGTTGTGGGTCTGAGGTTCCAACCCTCTGAACACATGGATGGTTCCTCTGGCAACCAGTGCCCATTCAGAAGTTATCTAGGGGCTCACCAGTAGTCCCTTCATAAGTATAAACTCAGGTTTGAATGAAAGGGGCTTATCATGAGTAGCAAATGATTGTCCTCTCACCCCTATTACTTAGGAAATTCTGAGGCTTTAAGAAACTCTTGTCCAGGACCCAGAGAAAAAGACCAAATATATATTTCTCACTGAATCATTGCTCCTGGGGGACATAGGGAGTTGAGTTCCTGTATGACTTTGGTCCTATCTTTACCCAGCTGATTAATACATAACTTTGCCTTGTGCATTTCTTTCCGTTTATGTGTTGTTTCTGTTTAGAAATGCTTTATGTAATATACTGTTGTTGACTTATTAACCTAGAACTCATGACCAACAGCAATGTAACTAGTGCCCAAACAAATCGTATCTAACACATGTGTTTTCTCCATAAGACACATCACAGCCTTATTGCACTTACTGCTTCCGCCATACAGCTAGGGGCCATTTTTAAACAGTGAAATCACCAACAGAAGGCACAAAAATGTGACAAATGTCACACCAAGTATACAATATAAATGACACTATTTGCTGTATGAAAACTGAAACAAGAAGACTTGGAGTATTGCCTTGTTTGACTTCAGCTGAGAATATGTGCATCAGGTGGCTCAAATGTTTTGCTGCTATATATATGTCTGCAAGTGACTGTGAACGTGCGAAGGGTATGGATTTTGAAGTTTGTTGTGATTTGGATGTGGTTCTCCTCCTAAAGGTCCTGTCCTAACAGCTTAGTCCTCAACCTGGGGTGTTAAGCTGGTAGAATTTTTTAGAAGTAAAGTCTAATAGGAGGTAATTAAATCATAGAGCTGCCACCCTCATGAACAGTCTAGAGTTTTCTTGTGGTAGTGGGTCAAGTGTAGTTGGAGTGGATTCGTTCCCAGGAGAGCAGGATTGTTACAGTCTCTCCCTTCCCGTCTTGCCACGCACTCTCTTTCTCACTCTCACATGTGTTTCTGGTATGCTGCTATCCTCCATATTGTTATGCAGCTAGAAGGTCCACACCAGTGGATGAACAGAGAGGGCTGCCTTTTATCCTCTAAAACTGTGATTCCCCAATCTCAGGTATTTTGTTATAACAACACAAAATAGAGGAAGGCAAGATTACAAATAAATTTTATCAAGGAAGTCAAATTTCAAACACACAATCCAAGAATTATGAGAATGGGGTCCCTTTTTTATAACTTAGTGATCATATATGAATATATATATATATATATATATATATATATATATATATATATATATACACATTTATATGTATATATATAATGTATAAGCACTCATAGTAATATAATAATGGCTATACTGAAAGAGCATCATTGGCTCAATTGTTCATTTATTATTGAACAATCAGGTTGTTTATGCAATTTAGTATTATAAATAAAGCTTTTTGTTTAAGTCTATATCTACATTTCAAATTATTTTCTTTAAGGGGATTTCCAAGAAGAGTCATATCTGAATCAAAGGAGATGAACATTTTTAAAGCATTTGTAACAAACTGTTTAAAGATCTGCCCAAATTTAAACTCCCACTGCTAATGTAGAGGTGTCATTATTCCAAATGCATGAACAGCTCTTCATGGTCCAATCTTTGATTGCTCTCCAGAACTGTCTATTTTTCTAAATGTTAAGTTCTTTTTAAAAAAAACAAAGACAAAGATTCAGTCTTATTTATCTTGTGTCTAACTAACCTATCACAGTACTTGGCATAAAAAAAAAAAAAAACATTTGCTGCAGGAATGAATGAGTTAATAATAGATGAATGAATGGCATAATTCCACACCAAACCCCTACTATAAAAGTGAACAGGTGGAACAACACTGCATAGTCCCAGTGGAAGATCACAGGTGAAGGTTCAGTTCTGTGCTGGCTTCCTTTCCATTCTTCCTGGGACACAGCATAGGGCAGAGTGTAGGATTACTGGCTTTGCAGTCAACACTAGGATTGAAATCCCCACCCTTCCAGTTTTTGACTGTAATGGCTTTGAGTTAGTCATTTTCTTTTTTTTAAGCATCAGTTTCCTCATCTGATAATTAAAATGCGAATTCTAACACTTACTTCTAAGCACTGTTGTGAAGATTAAAGGAAACAACATTATGTAAAATGTTTTATATTCATATGAAGTCCTCCATATGCACTTGGGCATTTTAAATCATCTCAATTTATCCTGAGCTCTGTTGTCAGATTAAGCTTTCAAAAACCATTTCTGGATATTTCCACCCTGTGCCCAAAAGCCTCTTTGGATCTTTTACTGGTCGTTGTTTTGTGCCCTTTTGAACAAGGCCTCATTTACATCAGGATCTCCCAGGACAATCTAACACATCCTGTCTCCTGCAGCCCCCACCACACTCAACACAAAGCCTTGCCTCCCTGTCATCTTGCTCCCTACAGACAGCTCAGGGGTGATTTCTTCACCATTAGATCACCAGCTCCTTGCATAATGCATGGCTAACCACATACTCAAGATGAATTTTAAATGAGTGAATTGTTTCTTTATTTTTCCTTATCAAAAAATTTCATGTCAAGTACTACTATGATCACCCTACCTTGTAGTCAAACCAAACCACTCACATCAATATCTGTTCTCTCTGCCCACCCCCATATAAAGCCTTTAGATTTGGACAAAATCAAAGAGTATTCCTCCCTCCTTTGAATCGCACTTTTTTTTTTTAATCTGTACCCCTCTCACATACTTGCTTTTTTTGGTCTTGTGTAATATTTATTTGTGGGCTTATATCATCTGCCTTTCAGAATGTATGTTTTTTCAGGGATTATATCTTATTTGTTTTAGTGGCTTCTGTGTCTGCCAAATATAATGTCATGAACTTAGTCGCTGATCAATTAATATTTGTTGGGTTGAGTCTGCTGAAATAATTACAAGATTAAGTTCTTCTTTATTACTATGGAGCACAGAATATCCTTTAGGTAGATATTAACTCCAATTTGCAAATTAAGACTCAGAGAAATAAATTAATTATGTAACATGGGACATTGGAGTTAACGAAAAACAAAGTCCAAAAATCTTATTTCTATAATTACCACGGCCAAGGGAAAATATACAGGATCCATTTAGAGTTCATCTCAATTTCTCCTATCTACACCCACATGTATTCATATTTATCTCCAACCTCCTGTATTTTTTTTTCTTATCCAGACAACTGTAACCTTCTACCTATGTTGCAAAAACTTTAGTTTCTGCAATTCTCATTGATTTATCTTCTGTGGTGTGAGATAAAGGCAGCCAAAGAATGGCACATGATCTCAGTCTTTCTGAAACTACTAAAAATAACGTTAGTAATCACAATAATACCTTTTCCTAGGACATGATTTTAGAGCATGTACATAGCTTATTATTTGAGACTTGGAATCACAAAATAGGCATATAAGGTAGCTGCTTTTATGCCTATTTTGCAGATGAAGAAGCTGATCCATTTACTTGAAATAGTAGTTGATTTTCAAGGACTTCCAGCTGGTAAGTGGCAAAGAGAGGACTGAAGGCCAAGCTGTCGAACCTGAATTTCTTTCCATTGTTCCACGGGTTTTCCTGAGGCAGCAACATTGAGAAGAGGATGGGAACCAAAAAGGGGAAGTATTGCCAAAGTAATAAGAATGAACTGAGTTGACTTAAGAATATTCTAAGAAGTTCGCTTGCAAGAGAAATTTCAGTTTAGAAGGCTATGTTCTATACCCACCAATTCACGTTGCAGAAATTTCAAAGTTGTGGAGAAAAAAGTATACATTCTCAAATGTCAAATCTGAAAGCTAACATCTATAAAATCAATATGCATGAGCAATTTGAGCACCTCTTACTTTTAGACTCAAACATACAATAGTTTATATTAGGGTTTATATCCATCACTTTTAAAGGTTAAAAACTCAAGAACAAAATAGTAGATTTTTTACTTTGTAAACAACCAGAGATATGAAAAATTGTGCTCTGTATGTGTAATATGAATTATAATGCATTCCACTGTCATATATAACAAATTAGAATAAAAAATAAATAAATAGTAGATTTTTCTTTTTTTGCTCATAACTGGCTTTTGTAATTTTTTTTTGTTCAGTTTTCCAAGTTTGGTATGGAATGAAACTTTTTTCTCTAAAATAAAGTAACTGAGTACACAATTTTTGCTTAGTATGAAAATAATAGTTTTTTTTAACTAATTGTTTTTATAAAAATAATTCAAAGACAGTAGAAAATAGAAGACTGAAAAAAAAATCACCTCCAATATCACTACTTTAGGAATGTGTATGTTTTAAATCACAGTTTTTTAAACAAAAAACTGGGCCATTCCATACATGCTATTCTGCACAGTTCACCCCTTCCTGGCTCTCTCCACCATCCTTGGTGGATGAAGCTTAGTGTCTAGCACCTGCATTCCTTCAGCTCTTTATACATTGAGTAAAAAACTGTGGAGCCCAGAGGAAACCACATGTGTTGGGTCTCTGACATGTGAATTAAACCCAAAGTAGGTTGTTATGAAAATGGCTGTTTTCTGGTGACAAAATTGCTGGGGATTAAATTTAAAAGCACTAAGCAAGCTGATAAATATAAACTCTCATGACAGATACAATAAAATATATCCCAGAGAAACAAAAGGGATACTCTCAGAATATATGAGGAAGAAAATAAATTTTAATTCCTGGTTTGTTTATGTCAAAGGATCACTGGGTGCCACCTAACATGGGAACTCTCATCGAAATATACAGAGTTACAGCTTCTGGCTCACCACGTATATCTATAAATTTAAAGGCTTGTACAATTTGTTTGAAATTCGTAGTTTATGTGAGGTAATGCACTTGGGCCAAGGAAACTAGTATTTTTTTGATGTTTCTTTCAAAATGTTGACTATTTTCTGATTATAATAATAGTTCTTGAGCAGCAATACTTAGGGTAAGAGGGGAAGTATCCATAAGAGATAGTATCTCACCACCACAGACCCATCAAAGGGCCCTATGCCTACTATCCCCTGTATTAGAAAAAAATGACCTGTGATCAAGGCAAGATCTCTCAAGATATTAAATTAATTTGGGAATTTTAATTATAGTCTATACAGCTTCAACACTTTATCATTAAAACAAAGACAAATTCCAGCTCATCAGTGGATCCAATAATATGAATAGTTTTAAGGAGGTGAAATCATTGCTTTTCAGTATGTGCTCTTCCTAATTTTTCTGGTATGTTTGCAAATATTACAAACAAAATCACAAAATGATTTCATTCACCCTACATAGGTATTTCTAAAACAACAACATTAAAAAAGTATATAAACAAATAAGGCATATTTTCTATCAGAAAGTTTGGCATTGAAAGTAAATGTTAAATTCATAGAAGAGATATTATTTAGAGGAAATTGGTTATATAATACTTTACTAAAATACTTTGCTTCATTTCTTTTGGAAGTTTAAATTATGACCTATAAGATGGTATTGAAGTAAGGAATATACATAAAAATGTGTAAATATTTGAGAGCAATGTTTAAATAATTAGAGTTGAAGTAATAACCGAATCATGGTGTGTCCAAATTATCTCCAGTTTTGAATTACTAAATGTCTATGACATTTGTCCCAGCTCTTGCTGAGCATTTTAACAGATGGGCCATTTTGTCACCCTGAAGAGGAAAGAACAATATCTTCCTTTGCCTTAAGGTCCAATTTGCTTGAAGGCCAAATTCCTGTATCTGTGAAGTGGCCGGGATGGGACCAAGCCAACTCCCAAAGAACCAGATCCTGAAGTTCTTCCCTGAACAGGCTGGTGTGGAGCTGAGTTATTGGGCCAGCATCAAACACTCCCAAAGTTATAACCCTTTCCTCTTTGTCAGAAATAGTTTGCTCTGTGCCAGCCAAACAAACCATGCATAAAGGAAAATAGGATTTTTCTTAATGTCTCTGTGAAACAGAACACCTTGAAAATGCATTCAAATAAGAATGATGTCTAAAATTCTTAACATCAGTTTTGCAAAATGATTTGGACAATAACATCAATTTTCTGCTTCTTCTCTGAGTGTCTATGTGTAACCTAATAAGCACACGTGCATTCTACTCTGAAAGTTTATTATATTTCCATCTCCACCCCCTGCCCCCTGAGATCAGTTCTTTGAGGCTAAGAAGTCCTCTGTTATTCTCAGAGTACTCAGTGCATTTTTTTTCTATAAGACACTTACCTGAATTGACCCCTCAGCCGGATTCAGCCTTTTGGATTAATTTTCTCCTCCAAATTCTCTTTTTTGTGGGTTCCTCTCCTGATTTCCCTTCTTTGACTCAGGCCACTCTTTTTCAGTCTCATTTTCTTCCTCTTCTTGTGTCTGACCCTTAGATTCTGGAGTTTCTCAGAACCAGTTCCCGTGGCTTCTTTCCTGCTATCCACATTCTCCATAGGCAATCTCACACACTCACATGGCTTCAATTACTATCCATAAAAGCAAATCTGAAATTTATATCTCCATCTCAGGCCTCTTTCCTGAGCCCCAGACCATGTTTCCAAATGCTTACTTGTCATCAACAATTGAGTGTCTCACAGGCACCTTCAAAGGAACGTGCTCCTAGTGAACTCATCTGAATTTCCCAGAATTTGCCTTCCTCCAGCTTCCTCAAAGAAACACCACCCACCCATTGGGCCAAGCTGGAAATCTAGGCATCCATAGCTTTCCCAGCACCTAAGCTAATAGCCAGGTCCTACAAAGTCGATGCTCCAATTATCTGGAATCTACCCATGTTTCTCAATCTTCCCAATTATTGCTTGGACAACTGTGATAACCCCATAACAACCTCTTGACTTCTAATCTTGCTTCCCTTCAAATTGTTCTCCATGCTCCATCCTGAGAGTAATTTTCTCAGAAAATCCTTTGTGACATCTTTCTTTGGCTTCCCATTGCATTTGGCATAACACCCCCCGCCCACCACCCCGCAATCTCTGGCCCACAGACTGCTCTATCAGCCTCATGACTAGCACTTTTATTGTTTTGACTTTGTTCTACCTACTCCTTGAATGCTCCAACCTCGCTCAGGATTCAAGACCTCCTGTCCATTATTATTTTCTTGTCTGAAATGCTGTACATCTTCTTCAAATCTAACAGTAAGTCTTATCCATTCATTAAAATATTTTTTGTTCTTTTTAGATATACATGAGAGTAGAGTGTATTTTAACATGTTATACATACATGGAGTATTACTTATTCTAATTAGGATCCCATTCTTGTGGTTGTACATGATGTGGGGTTACACTGGTTATCTATTCCTATATGACCAATGTATCCATGAAGGTGCATGAACCCATACATTGTGATGAGAAAATATTAAAACAAAATTAAAAAATAAAAGATGGCCTTTCTGATATTCTCAACTGTAATAAGCACAGTGCAGATGTCTTTCCTATTCCTATCCTCCCTCCTTTTCCTTCATTCCCTTTTGTCTAATCCAGTGAATTTCTACTCTATATAAAGTGTTAGCATCTGCATATCAGAGAGAACATTCAGCCTTTGGTTTTGGAGGATTGGCTTATATCACTGGCATGATAGTCTTCAGTTCTATCCACTTACTGGCAAATGCTTTATGGTAAGTTTTACTAATCCTTCTTAGTTCCCACCTCACTTCCTCATGGGAGTCTTTTGTCTTTGACCTTGGATCAGATAACTTTTCCTTCTTGTCATCACACCCCCTTATCTTCTGTAACCAGTTAGCACATGTAACATTGTCTAATCGATGTGACTTTTCCTAGGCTAGACTGTGAGCACCACATAGGCAGAGGCCTAGTAGGTCTATTTCACTGATGCAGTCCATGCATCCAACAGAACTACTGACATGCAGTAGGTATTCAGAAAACATTTGCAGGACAAATGAGGATACAAATGTATGAAGAGAAGCACAATGTCTATTGAATAAGTGGTTATATTTCCCACTATGTATTATGGAACTCAATTTTTAAGTGTATAACCAATATAGTATTGGAAGTATCAAGGAAACAATTAGTTATATTTTATTCTTGTTTCCAAAACAATTTTATGTGACTATGTCAATAGTATTAATTGCAGATTTGATAACATAACTCACATGTTTAAGAGGAAGAGGAATATTTAAGATAGTATAACTTGCTCATTACTGGTGAACAAATAATAAAGAAGAGATTTATTATTGCACAAATGACTTCATTATCTTCAACTGCTCAGATGAAAGAAATCATCTGTTCACATAAAAAGGCATATTAGAAACATGCATTTAGTTCTATTGTAAATATATTAAGAAGAACCGCTTTAAGCAACTCATGAAAAAAAAATATGGTTTACTTCCTTGCTTTTGCTGAAACCTTATAATATTAAAGTTTCACAAACCAGAATATTTTCAATAGTATGTATGCATATATGAATAAATACAATCTGTCACACTTAAAACCAAAAAAATTAGTGCACAGAAAAAGTATATCACATGAATTTATCATTTATATATTTTCTTCATCTTTATTTTAAATAATTAGAATTTGGTTATTTTTCTCTAACAATTGTCCCCAAATGACAGAAACCTTATTCAGAAGGAAGGGCAGGCTGCCTCATTTATGACTTCATTGAGAAGAAAAAAGAGATAATGAGATAAACCTGCTTTATATAGTACATCACATTTCTCAAATATTACACAGAACTTTCACCTTTCTGGAAGCTTATATTTCAAAATTGTTTAATCTGACTCATTTAAAGTCTAAATATATACATAAGGTAAATAAAACTCAAACCAAATTTATCTCTCTGGTAGCCAAACATCTATATTTGGAAGTGTATTCTAAGATAGGTAAACATCAGAACAGGAAGGTTGGAGTTTAGAGCTTTATTAAAAAACAATCACAGTTTTCAATTTTTGTGTGTTTGGTTCGCATTTTCTTCTCAGACATTTAGAGTAGGAAGAATTTGATTTTAAGCATGGCCTCTGATCTTATTTGGAGACATTTTTTCCTTGTTTCTTTTATTTTTGGCCAAGATGAGTAGGGTATACCTTGGGGAGAGATTAAAAAAATAATAAGGGAGCTGGAGTCATAAATATTATCCACACATAAACTTTAAACAGAAAAAGAGTAAGCCCAACACACACATGTTATAAATCCAATTCTGTTTGTGAAAAATGGATACTGGCACACTTTCAAGACATGTAAGGACAAAAGATCAATAAAAAAAAAAAAAGAAAGCTGTGATACAGGAGACCGATGCTTTCTACTACACAGTGACTATCAGTAAGAACCTGGTAGCAGAATTCAGACTCATAGCTGTGCAAATTTCCACAGGGTCACAATATTTTTAAAATTTAACTTGAGTGAAATATCCAGACAATTGTACACTGGATGGTTTTCAGTTCTCTTTTTATACAACATATTCAGACAGATACTACTATGTCTTGAACTTTAGTTCCTCTCCCTTCCAACCCAAGGTAGTAAATCAAGAAGAACATTTCAGTTTACTTATTGGAAACTATTTCGCCTCCTACTTACCAACAGATTAGAGCTGGTTGAACAGGTATTTTATAGAAGTATTAAAATGATAAAGCCAAATATCAATCAGGTTAACTGCCAACACTATAATGCAGCTACACACAAGGATTGGACAGGGTGAGTTAGTCATGCTGGGAGATGGGGCAGCTCTGCAGGCATGACTCAGAAGGTGTTACCTGCCTACCTCACCATGTACCTACAAGTTGTATTTTAGCAGCAAATCTTTCCTTTGATGATCACCTATTTACATAGTGCATTTCCTTTCATAGGCTTTCAAGGAGAAGGCTGTGAAGCAGGACCCCATAATTTGCCTGTGGTGGAAGTATGCCTTTGCCTGTGTTTGGAGACCTGGCCTGTCTTCCCTACCTTGTTGCTGCACTACTGAAAGTCTCAGCTGAGTCACAGAGCAGAGGATTTCATGTGTGCGATCTGCCTCATAATCTGGTCCAAATCCCCAATTTGATGTTTCCTGATTTTACAGATGAATATGCAGAAGACCAGAAAAAACTAAGTGTTTGGATTCAGGCCATTGAATGTGTTAGCAGGAGCAGAACTTGAATGCTGGGCTTCTGATTCCCCCAAACCAGGTCTCTGTCGCCTTTAACAATCATCTCCAGACTTGTTTCCCTGAGTGGTAACATTTTTAAAGCTCAGAATCAATATACACTTGCCAATGTTTTATTTTGCCAGAGGGAGACATTAAAAACACATCCATCAACCACTTAATATTATTATTATTTAATAGAAGGAATGGCATTTTAGCATACAAAGGGGGAAGAACATACAATAAACACAACAGGCGTGTTCTAAATTAAGTAAATTTGATTTTATGGAAATCTCACTACCTTGTCTTTGTTTTGCTTATTTTGTTGCAGGCCAGTAAACACCTCATCATAGATCAGTATTCATCTTACTATCGCATCCTCGTTTACAGGCTCTCTGCTTCCATTTCACGCAGAAGAGAATTCCCTTGGAAGAATGAACTTAAACAGCAGGTTAAACTGATTATGAAATTGAGTTTTCTTCATCTCCTTCTCTTTATCCTTCTTCAACTCTGATAAGCATATATTAGTTATAGTGGATTGTTATTTTTGAATGAGAACACCTTTTCCTGGTAGAAGCAGTTCTGTGAAATGTTAGGGTACCTGAGACTAACCACTCACCGCATGTGGTTTTTATGTACTTCAAATGTGGTTAGCTCCAACAGAAATGTGCTGCAGGTATAGGAGACAACCAAGTTTTTTTTTTTTTTTTGGTTGTTGTTGTTGTTGTTGTTTTTGTTTTTGTTTTTTACAAAACAGAATGCAAAATGCACATGAGTGATTTTTATGTTGATTACTTATTGAAATCATGATAATGCATAATGCGAACCTATTAGGTTAAAATGCTATCACAATTTTTCCTGTTTCATTAGTCTTACTTTTCAAAATGTGAATATAAGAAAACTTAACCTGATATATGTGGCTCCCATTTATGGCTCCTGTTTCTTTCTGCTGGACCTCACTGGTCTTTAAGCCATAAGCACTGTGGCTGAAATACTGAGGTCCCCAGAGGTTACACATGACTGAGTCCTTTCCAAAACAGCCTCGACCTAGTAGCAGTGCACACATTCCATGTCTGGTGAGATGATGGCTTTTCTGCTAGAACCAATTCTGTTCCTCAGTGATTTTTTTTTTTTTTTTTTTTTTTTTAGCCAAGTGTAAATTCTGCCACTCCTGTAAGAGCTGAAGGGATAAAGCAGAGGCAAGCACTAGCTTCTTTGAAATACCAGGAGCATCTAAATAAATTCAGGTGCTTATCCATATAGGCTTCCAAAGTAGATTCTGTCTGCCCTCTAGAATACAAATAGGGAGCTGTACCTTCATTGCAGAAGCCTTTATTACACTGTCCACATTAGTAAACAGAGCACACAGGCAGAAACATTCTGGAAAAGCAAATACAAAAAGAATGTGCATCCAGAAACGTTTGGGGTGCTTAACAACATGAAAATCTTTTTCTTCCATTTTCCTAAATTAAAGACATCGTCTGTGACAGAAAATTGAGGAATTTTTCCCTGTAATTTGAAAGAATGACCACAAAGACTGCTGTTTTCTCTAAATCTTGATAAACCCAACCTTTTTCCAATTAGCAGATCCTACTGACGTTAATGTACAACAGTAGATTACTTTTTTATTCAACATATAATTCCATTTGCTAGTTGGGTCATAGGCCGCAGTTTTATAGGTTGGATGGTTGGTCTACAGCATCACAGAATTATTCAGCATGGTTTTTGATGACGATCTTACCCTACCTTCCAGGTATACTGCAGCTGAGGACAGAGTGAGACAGTCTGTGTGCATTGTTTAAAATGACTCCAGTGACTCACTGGTCCATGGCCTCTGTCCAGTTAAACTGCTAATCTCCAAGTTGGCAAGACCATGTTTTGGTATTATTTTTTGAAAGGCTTCATAGAAATGGTTGTTGCTATGCATTTCACATAAGGGGAAAAAATAAAAAGGAAAAGAAAAAAGTCCAGGCCTCCTCATTCTGCAGCTAGATTACTGTAATAGCCTGATAGTTGGCTTCTTTTCCATCCCTCACAAACTTAATCCATCCTGGATATGGCTGCCAGGGGAGTCTTCTTTAATTTACCTTTGTCATCATATCAAACCTATAGCATATCCCGGTGTACAGGGAGTAGCACATCTAGTCTAGTCTCATTCTGACCTGAGAAACTCATACAGAAATCTTTTACCTGTATTCAATTTTATTTCCTATGATTGGAACCTCTCCCTGTTTTATTTGTTCTTTTCTTTCTTTTTATCTTCTGTTTTCTTTTATTTTTGTTGTGCAATGCTGGGGATCAAACCCAGGTCCTGTTCATGTTAGGCAAGCATGGTACTGCTGAACTCCATCCCTTTGGTTATTCTTGACCATCCTGAACTTCCTGCTTCCCTTGTCGGCTCTTGCAATCCCCGCAGGATTTGCCATTGACCCTGCTTATTATAAGCTAAGCATTTTTCAAGGCCCTTCTTTCATGACTCTTCAGGCTTCCAAAAATCTCTTCATTGTCTAATGAACTTACCTCTAATTTCTAAAAACACTTGAATTCTTCCCTCCTTTCTTGCATATGTTAGTATTCCTCCCCCACAGTTGGACTGTAAGTTTCTAGATATTGGACATCAAACCCAGCAGAGTTCTAGACTCATGGATTAGGTTGTTTAAAAGCAGGGATGCTTGTTTCCATAGACCTGATTCTGAAATTCTAGCTCTATTTAATTTCTGTAAGGCAATTTTGTTGGTCTGTTATGGTTTAGATCTGAGGTGTCACCCAAAAGTGCATGTGTGAGACATGCAAAAAGGTTTAGAGGTGAAATGATTGGGTTATGAGAGTTTTAAGATAGTTAGTGTGTTAATCTCCTGATAGGGATTAACTGGGTGGTAATAGTAGGCAGTTAGTGTGGCTGGGGTAGGTATGACTTTGAGGTACATATTTTGTCTGTTATGAGGGGGTATCTTTCTCTCTTTCTTTCCCTTTCCCTCTCTCTCTCTGCTGCCTGGTCGCTGTGTCCTGAGCTGATTTTCTCCACCACACTCTTCACCATGATGTTCTGCCCCACTTCCAGCCCATAGCAATGGAGCAAGCCATCTATGATCTGAAATATCTGCAGCTGTGAACCCCCTATGAATTGTCCTCCTCTAAAATTGTTCTTGTCAGGTTTTTTTTTTTTTTTTTTTTTTTTTTTTTATCACAGCAGTGAAAACACTGACTACATCTCCAAAAGAACAAACATGGAGCCAAATTCATGGTTGGTGATAGATTAAATAAGATCTCCATAATAGGTTTCCTATCTTTCTGCAAGCAAAATTTTGAAAGAGGGGGACAAATGGAAGTGCATGAGGATACTAAGCAGGAAGCATGGAATGAAATAAATATACTATGGTGAGGGCGGGCTGGGTATAATAACAAAAGTGATTGGTGTGGATGATAAATGTGGATGACAAATTCATTTCACATAGGGTTACCTTTCAATATACCACTAACATTTTATTTCTTTTAGGTAAGCCAATGGTTTTTAGTTATCATGGGTAGCTGAAAATTCTAACATTATCATTTCTCTGGTTAAAAGCCTTGGGAAGTCAGGTGTGGTAGTATAAACCTATAACCCCAGTGGCTCGGGGGTCTGAGGTAGGGGGATTGCAAGTTCAAAGCCAGCCTCTGCAAAAGCAAGGTGCTAAGCAATTCAGTGAGATCCTGTCTCTAAATAATTTATCTATATCTATATCTATATCTATATCTATATCTATATAAATGGGCTGGTTATATGGCTCAATGGTTGAGTGCCCTTGAGTTTCAATCCCTGATACCAAAAAAAAAAAAAAAAAAAAAAGCCTTGGGAATTTCCCTATCACCTAAGATCAGCTCTACATGATCTGGCCCTGACATGCTCCACTAATTTTATGTCCATTTCACACCTGCTTTACACTGCGTGCATCAGCTGAGCACAATCACCCTTTCCCAAAAGTACTATACCTTTGAGCCTGACCTTCTCTTTCTTTCCTAAATACTTCTATTTCTTTTCTTTCCTTCATTTTGCATTTAGGGATATTTAATCCTTCAAGCCTTGGCTTGGATTTATCTCCTCCATAGATAAAACTTTCCCCAGTTTTCTCAGGATTATCATATATGTCTGAATGTAAAGTGAGCATTTTCTTTAAAAAAAATCATCCCTTGAAAAAGAAGGAGGTTCCCTTAATTCTTTTCAAAGTATCTTATAAAATGAAGAATTCTCTTGATCTCTATTTTGAGTAACTATTTATTGTTTGGGGGATGTCATATTAAGAGAAATTCTTATTATTAAGGCTTATTTGTGTTCCAGATTAGGTTGTTTTTTAATTGTAGCAAATATGTTAATACAGATTTTTTTGTGTGTGGGGGGGTATACTGGGAATTAAAATCAGGGGCACTCGACCACTGAGCCATATCCCCAGCCCTATTTTGTATTTTTTTTAGAGACAGAGTCTCACTAAATTGCTTAGTGTCTCACTTTTGCTGAGACTCTCTTTGAACTCAAGATCCTCCTGCCTCAGCCTCCCAAGCCAGTGGGATTACAGGCATGTGCCACCAAACCTGGTGTTTATACAGACTTAATTTTTTTCCAAGTGCAATATCATGCCTGAAAATAGGACATTAATGAGAATAAACTTCCAAACCAACAGGAGCTGAAGAGTGGTCCTGGCTGAGAATTAGCAGGAAGGCAAGAATCAGTCCTACAACTTCCAGGAACTAAACTGTTTTCAACAGCATGAACAAGCTTAGAAGTACATTCTCCCACAGAGCTTACAGATGAGAACTCAGGCCAACTGACACCCTGATTTCAGCTTTGTGACACTTGACCAGAGAATCCGTCCATACCGATGCCATGCGTTTGACCCCCTCATGTATGGTAAGTTGTTACAGAGCAATAGAAAACAAATACAATTCACTGTGGGATGATGCAGGGCTTTGGCTGACTTCAGTGTGGCCAGTTAGAATGCAAGGTCCCCTCAGGAGGAAGCTTGGCACATTCCTCAGCCCTCACAGAGTGTCTGCAACATCGAAGTCTTTAATAGATACTGTGGACTCACAGAGTTTTCCTTGACTTCATAATTCTTTTTTTTTCTTTGCTGTCGAGGAACGTGTTGGAATTTTATGACACACAGAAAATATATTTATGTATCCTTGAACTTGCTTAATGTGAACCTGACTCAAAGATTTGGATCCATATTAATTGTGCCCAGGAATATTGGTTTCTGATCAGACATTGTAGAGACAAAGTCCTGAAGAAATGAATTAACTATAGCAAAGGTCACTTTGTACAGCATATAGCCTAGTAAATTCACCCTTCTGGGTCAGTGTGACAGCTGATTTTGTGTTGACTTTGCTAGTCCATGATGTGCAGGTATTTAGTCAAACATTATGGATATTTCCCTGCAGATATTTTTGGATGAGAGTTGCGGTTTAATAAAAGGACTTTGAGTAAAGCAGATTGTCTGCTATATTGTGGGTCTTATCTAATCAGTTGAGTTTCCTAAATGGAACAACATTCACTTATTTAAAGCCTTGAGTGGATGCATTAGATCACAAGATCATTCTGAGCTTCTTAGTTCTCTTTTATTTAAAACCTTAAAAAAGAAATTTGCTAAAAATATGCAAAATCTTTTCTCAAATCTAAACTTTAGTTTCCCACATGTGGAATGCTGGAACATGCTACTTTATTCCCAAAAAACTTTACAACAAATGTAAAATATTTACGAGTGAATTGCGAGTAATTCCTGGGATAGGCTCATTGGAAAATGTAGTATTTGAAAAGATAGATACAAAGGAAAAGGAATCCAGAAAGAAGGGAAATATGATATTCTCCCAATATATTATAGAGGCAAATAAATAAAAATAAAATGAAATACACCTGGATATTAGAATTATTAGAATTATTACTTAATAATGGAGGTGGTGAGAAATCAAGACTGGTCAAGGGCAGACAGTGTAAGCTTTGAGGAACTATCACTGTGGGTAAAATGAGACTACTTAAAGTTATTCTTTAAGGAAAGATATGGGAAAATCCCAATATAGTAATATTTACTAAGGTAAATATAAGCAATAGATGTTGTTTTTATCTTGTTATCAAGGAAAAAATATTCAAAACAGGACCCAGCAGACAGGATGCATTAATTCTGATTCATTACATCTAATGTTTTGAATTTCTGAATAAGTTATTAAATAGATGATAATACTAATAATGGATACTATGCTCTGAGCGTTGTCCATGTACTTAAGATGTGATTACATGCTCATTTCTCATGATAATCCTACCAAACAGGTAGTGTTTTTATACCTATTTTTGAAAATACCCATTTTTACATTTTACCCATTTCTTTGTGGTATCAAAAATGTAAGTAACTTGTCAAATATTACTGTGTGTGGCTGGAGCCAGTGTTTACCATGTAATCTAGGTTTAGAGCTCAAACTCATAATTAATGCTACTTAGAAGTCTTTTAGGCATAAGTGTTTACTGCAAAGCAGAATAGATTCAACAGTACATGTTAAAACTATAATATTGTTGAAAAATAAAGAATGATAAATAGGACAACAAATATGCAGTGTCCAATTTATAAGTAAAAAAATGATCAAATATTGATAATCTCAAGTTACAAGTTCAAGTTGCATCAAACCCATTGCTATCAGCCCAGTACTATGATTTGGATCTGGTTTGTTCCCTCCAGGACTCTTGTTGAAATCCGATTCCCAATGTAACTGTGTAGAGAGGTAGTTGAGAATTAAGAGGTGTTTGTGTCATAAGGGCTCCACCCTCATAAAAGTATCAATGCCATTTTGGGGGAGTAGGTTAATTCTTGTGGGAATGAGTCCTTGCTCACATAAAATTGAATTAGCTATTGCAAGGGAGAATTGTTATAATATAAAGCTGCCTCTTGTGTTTTTCCCTTTCATATGGATCCATTTTCCCTTTCATTTTTCGGTTGTGTTGTGATGCTGCATAAGACTCTCATTAAATGTGACCAGTCTTGGATTTCCAACCTCCAGAACTGTGAGCTAAATGACCTTTCTTCCTTTATAAATTTTTCAGTCTCAGGTGTTCTGATATAGTAACTATAAACAGACTGAGACACAGGATAACAGCAAAATTTCATTGATCACTTTAATGTGCTACTTTTTAAATTTAGTTTTAATTAATTTGAAGATTATAAAAAGGCATCACATGTTCTTATGATCTTGGCCATATTAATCTTATTTTTGAAAAAATCCTGAACTTTATCCAGCATAGATTTTTACACCTGGGTATTTTCAGAAAATTAACTACAATTTTAAGGAACATTTAATAATATGTGTTATTATCTTGAAATTGCCAGTCATTAACATATTATTTTAAACAAATATCTCATTTATCATGAAAATAATAAGTTTTTATAAAAAATCATGCTAACTTAATAATTTGGTTTATTCCTAATTATATTATTATTAGTAGTAGTAGTACTAGTAGTTGTAGTAGAAGTAGTAGTAGTAATACTAGTAGTAGTACTGGGGATTGAACTCAGGGGCATTTGACTGAGCCACATCCCCAGCCATATTTTGTATTTTATTTAGAGACAGAGTGTCATTGAGTTGCTTAGCACCTTGCTTTTGCTGAGGCTGGCTTTGAACTTGAGATCCTCCTGCCTCAGTCTCACAAGCTGCTGGGATTAAAGGCATGCACCACTGTACCCAGAAGGAAACTCTTTTAATATTAAAAATTTTGTCATGTGTGGTGGTGCAGGTCTGTAATCCCAAAAATTCAGGAGGCTAAGGAATGAGCATTACAAGTTAAAGACCAGTCTAGGCAACTTAGCAAGACTCTGTCTCAAGTAAAAAATAAAATGGGATGGGGATGTAGCTCAGTGGTAAGTGACCCTGGATTCAATCTCTAGTACCACATGTTAATATAGTAATGTTATAAAATATATAATATTAATATATAAAAATATATAGTTTTTTGCCTAAAAACATTAATTTTTATGCTCCCAAACTTAGAATGTTGTATCCTTGATTTTTTTCTATTCTTTGAGTTATCTCTTCACCTTGAATTTTTTCCAAAATCCATGATATTTGAGGTTCTTTCTCATATGTCTCTATTTGCAAAACTTTTTCTGATAGCTACTTTTTAGAAGTGAACTCTGTCTTTTGAATTCCCATAATATTTTGTTTGCACTTCTGTTGTGACTCTTTCATTACTTATTAGTATTCATGCTTTTTCATCATACCTCTAAATCTCAGTCCCATTTTTCTCATCTCCTAAGCATGTCCTCTTCTTAAGTGGTCTTTTATTTAGATTAATTACAACAGATTAATTGCATGGATTTGTCTATCTTCTATTACTCGAGATGTTTTCAGCAATGTTCCAAAACTCCCCACTCAAACTGGTTTAAATAATATATAGACTTCTGCAAATAGAATGAGCTCCATCAAGGCAGCAGAAGTTCAGTGCTATTGTTGTGGATCTGGGTTCTCTTCATCTGTCAACTCTGCCAACTTACGCATCTCAGATTTGCTTCCATGCCTGTTTCATATTTGGAAGATGGTTGTCCCTGAGTGCATGTGCATATTCACATTAAAAAATTCCCAGAAAAAGAGAAGAATGATCTCTTCTTTTGTTAGTATTTTTAAAATTTTAATTTTAAGTAAAGACACCACTGAACAGACCTGTGGTAGACTTTTCCTCATGTTATAGGGCTTGTATTAGATATGTCTTAATCCATTTTGTGCTACTATAATAGAATACCTGAGACTGGCTAGTTTATAATGAAAACAAATTCATTTCCTCAAATTCCTGAAGGCAGGGAAGTCCATGAACAAGGTGCCTGCATCCATAAAGCTTTTTTGTTTGTTTTTTGCTGCATCACAACATGGTAGAGGGTAGAAGGGCAATATGGCAAAAGGGGACCAAACTTGATTTTTCCTAATGACATTTGTCTATACATGAGGGCAAAGCTCCATGACCATTAAACCTTTCCTTCCAACACTGTTGCATTAGGGATTAAGTTTCCAACACATGAATGTCTGGGGACACATTTGAACCATAGCATTCTGCCTCTGGCCACCCAAATTTATATCCTTCTCACATACAGCTTATATTAGTTCCACCCTCAAAAGTCTTAACTCATTCTAACATCAACTCAAAAGTCAAAAACCCAGAGTCTCATCTAAATCAGATATGGGTGAGACTCAAAGCATGATTCATCCTAAGGCAAATTTCTCTCCAGCTGCGAGCCCTGCAAAATCAAACATATTATGTGCTTCCAAAATACAAGGGTGACACAGACATAGAATAGACATCCCCATTCTAAAAGGAAGCAAAAGTAAAGAAAAAAGAAGTAATAGGTTCCACGTAAGTTCAAAATCCAAAGGGCAATAGACATTTGATCTTAAGACTTGAGAATAATCTTTGGCTCCATGTCCTACAGTTCAGACACACTGGGGCAGTAGTTGAGCCCTCAGTACTCTTGGTGGCCCCATCCCCATGTCTCTGCAGGTCACAGTCCATGTCACTGTCATAGGCTGCAGTCTTGTGCCTGAAGCTTTCCCAGGCTGATGTTGCATACTGGTGACTCTACAGGTCTCTTCTCAGGTCTTGGGGTTGTCCCCACCCACAGCTCCACTGTGCATTGATTCACCAGGGGACTTTCCATGGCGGCTTCCACCCCACAGTACTGCTGGTCAATACCTCAGTGGATGTTCTGCAGTGGCTCCACCCCTGCCTCAGGTCTCTTCAGCATCCTTTGAAATTTAATTGAAGGTAACCATGCCTCCAGAGTGTGTGCATTCCATGTCTGCAAAATTAGAACCAGGTGGGTGCTGTCAAAGTTAGTAGCTTGTTCCTTCTGGAGTAACAGCTGGGACCATCCCTCAGCCTACTTGCGCCATAGTTAGATCATCATTCCTAAGTTCTGCTTTCCATGAAGCCCGAGGCCATGGACACATAGCAGCCAAGTTCTTTGTTACTTTATAAGCGTGGCCTTTCCTTCAGTTTCAATTCTTTGTTTCTCATTCCCATCTAAGACCTCATGAGAATGGCTTTTACTGTCCATTATTCTACCAGCTTTCTGGTCATGACCACCATGAAGAAGTTTTGGACTTTTCCTATACCCTCCTATGAACGTGCCCCAGAATCACTCTTAATGCTCCATTCACGGTAACTTGGCTTTGTCTGGTCTGCTGCTCCAAATTCTCCTGGCTTCTATCCATTACCCAGTTCCAAAGCTGCTTCTCCTTTTTTGGATATTTGTAAGACTAACCTCCCACTTCTCGGTACCAATTGTTTGTCTCAGTCTATTTTGTGCTGCTATAACAGAAGAGTCAAGAGAGTTTAATTTATAATGAAAATAAATTTCTCATCATGTGGGAAGTTGGGAAGTTCAGAATGAAAGCACTAGCACCTGGCAAGGACCTCCTTGCTGTGTCATCACATGATAGAAGGTGGAAGGACAAGAGGCAAATAGGGGCCTACTTCATCCTTTTATAAAAGCACTAATATATTCATGAGAATGAGGAGCCCTCTTCCTCTCAATACCTCCCAACACTGTGCCCTGGGTATTCAGTTTCCAGTACATGAATTTCTGGGAGACACATTCAAATCATAGCAGGCACTTACACTTTTCCCAAACCAAATAATAACAAGACCAATGGGTTGAACATAGTGTGGCTCAGACTGAAAGTTGTTAACCCTGGTAGCATATTAGTATTACCTGTGGAACTTTAAAAATGCTTTAAGACCTGGACCCTGCCTTCACGGTTTAGATCTGGCATGTTCCCAGAAGCTTGGTCCCAGTGAAGCGATGTTCAGAGGTGGGGCTTTTGGGATGTGATGGGATCATGAGGGCACTTACCTCGTCCATGGACTAATGCACTGAGGAGTTCATAGCTGAATGGGCTATTAGGAGGTGGGGCTCAGGTGAATATAGATCACTGGGATGTCCTTGAAGTGCATCGCATTGTCTCTCTCTGCTTCCTGACTGCCATGAGGTGAGCAGCTTTCCTCTCCTGTGCTTTTCCATCATGCTCTTCTGCCTTGCCTCAGGCCCAGCCTCAGCCTGTTGACCACTGGACTGAAACTTTTGTAAATGTGAGCCAAAATAAATCCTTCTTCCTTTAAGTGAAAATTTCCAGGTATTTTGTCACAGCCACAGAAAGCTAACATAAGGTTGGTCCTGAGTACTCAGAGTTTTTTTTTTTTTTTTTTAAATCTCCACAGAATGCAGTAGGATTGACTGAGCAGTTAGCAGTTGCCATAGTTTGGATCTAAATATCACCCCAGAAGCCTGTATATTAAGAGGCTTCATCCCCAGTGAGGTGCTCTGAATAGAAACTTGAAGAGATAGGGTCTGGACAGAGATCCAGGCCATTGAGATATACCCTCTGAGGGAATAATGGGGTCCAAGCCCATCTTCTACCTCTTTTTTTTTTGTATTCAGAAGACGTGAGCAGTTTTACTCTTCCACACACTCCTGGCATGATATGATGTGTCCTCCAGACCCCATTTTAAGCAGCAGAACTAATGGATCTTGAACTTGAACCTCTGAAACTATGAGCCCAAATAAACCATTTCTCTTTATAAGTTGACTCTGTCAGGTATTCATTATAGTAAGGGAAAGCTGAATAACACAGAGGTCACAAGAATGTTAGAGAATGAATCAATAGGCCACCAAAATCTTAAAAGGCCTTCTTCTTTAACATGGTTAAAATGAGTCTGTCCTCAGGGAGGAAGACCTGACCTTTCCAGCATTTCCAAAGTGTTTACTGTATAGCAGATTCTGAAAAAGTAAATTTTGTAGTTAATTTGAGGAGTTGTTGCTAGCTTTAACCTATTTTCATTTTTTTTCTCTTTTATATGTCTCCAGAGGTCAAACATTTTACAGCTCCACGCATCTCTCTGTCTTTCTACTCGTTTCCGTTCTGGTACCTTCCCAGATTGTAAGAAAATGTTTCTTCACACTGTACCTTTCACAGGCCTGTGTTTCCCTTGGGGCGTATAGAGGTGCGATGGCCTTAAATCAAGGTGTTTTGCTTATGTACCTTAAAGCAAGGTGTTTTGCTTATGTACCAGGTTCTGAAGCAGACTAGCTATGTGACCTTGGACAAGCTGTCTGGACGAACTCTTCTCCAGTTTCATCCTCTGTAAAATGGCAATATTAATAGTATCCACCTCATAAGTTTGTAAAGATAAATGTGCTAAAGCAGTTAAAGCATTTGGAACATTATCAGGCATTGAGTAAATTCTCTCTCTCCCTTATATCCATATATATATAAGGGAGAGAGAGAATTTACTCAATGCCTATGGTCTTTCCATATATATATGAATGACTCTAAATATATATATGTATATGACTCTGAATATATATATATGTGTGTGTGTGTGTGTGTGTGTATGACTCTGAATATATAAATGAATGACTCTGAAAAAAAATATGACTCTGAATGTATATATAAATTGCTGCTAATATATGGAGTAATACATAGAGGGGTTTGTATGAGTTCCTGTACTGAAACCAGAGTTCCTATGTGGAGGCATTCAGGCAAAGATGGAATAAGACTATTCTGTGAAGAGGAAAGAGATGGTCTGAAGTTCAAGTGGAAAAGAGCGTGGCTCATTTAATGAATCTATGAAGGGGAGCACAGGTAGAGAATATGGAAATAGAAAAATCCTGGAAATCGAGCAGAAGAATTGAGTAAAGAACACATCTTGTGTTATATAGCCTTTTCATTTCCCTTTGTATTCATTTCATTCAAAATTGGTCATAAAGTGTTGGAGTGGGAGACGGAAGATCAGTGAGGAAGCTTCAGTCTAGGGAAGAGATGCTGTGTAGGGACAAGGAGACAGGCAGTGGAGATGGAGTGATGAACATCGATTACTGACCTTCTCCATACGTAGAAATGAAAAGGAATCAGTGACTATCTGCAGGAGTGTAGGGGAGGGAAGTTTCTAGGTAGAGGCCTATGGAATGTATGGGAGAGAGGAAAGACCACACAGAAAAAGTGAAAAGCTGGGCTGGGGCTGTGGCTCAGTGGTAGAGCACTTGCCTAGCATGTGTGAAGCCCTGGGTTCGATTCTCAGCACCACATACAAATAAATAAGTAGAGATCCATTAATAACTAACAAAAATAAAAAAAAAAGAAAAAGTGAAAAGCAGTAGTCAGAGATGTAGGAGGGGAGCCTCCAAAGTGTAGCATGTCAAAAATGCCAAGATAGAGAAAGCTTCATAAAGGCATTTAAATTATCACAAATAGAAGCAAGAGAGAGAGAGAGAGAGAGAGAGAGAGAGAGAGAGAGAGAGAGAGAGAGAGAAAGGAAGGAGGAAAATAAGCAGAGGGGGGAGAGAGAAAGAGAGAGAGGAAATATCGACTCATTTAAAATAGGATCCATGGATACCACTTGAAACAAAACAAAAACCAAACCAAACAACAACAACAACAACAACAACAACAACAAAATGACTGCTCACTTCATGGGAATGCGTATAACTGAAAGGACAGAGATCCCCACCCAATGTGTTGGGACTGTCTTCTCTTCTGCCCAACTTGGCATTACCTAAAGCTGTAAAATATTTAGAAACTGATCATTAAAAAGGCTTTGAAAGCTCTTTTCTGCCAGTCTGTCTGCTTGCCTTTTATCTGATCTCTGCACCCAGTTCTGCGTTAGAACATGCACTAGTCAAAATGTCCATTATTATCACAAATAATGACTTAGATGACTCACGAAGCCTGTGTCTTCAAAGTCAGACTTCCAGGAGAAAAATAAAAATTTCCATCACCCAAATGTCTGGCATGATGTGGACAATGCTCAACCTCAAGGAATGAGCCGCTCCTGATAGGATGTCAGGCAGCAGGCATGGGCTAGGGAGCATATTTTGAAGTGAGTTATGGATCCAGTTCATGTTAGAAAACTTCCTGTACTGCTTCTGATGAGAATAAATATATAGACGAATAACCCCGATATAATTTCCTTTTTTCCCATACTAGAGTATGTTCTTTTGGAATTTCAAAGATCACATCAACCATGCCCAGGAGGATGGAACTGGAATTGTTTCACACGGACAAAGTTTGATAACTTTCATTTCTCAGTCTTTTAATGACTTTTAATGGTGAAGGTGCTTCCGTTGTCCACCTTTTTCCACTTTTCCACTCCTCGCAGGGATAGGCCGAATTTTAGGAATTTTATTCCTCACCCACAAAGCCAAAGGGGAAGAGCTTTTATGGACCTCAGGGCTGGAATGTACTCAGTGGGGTTTCCGTTGAAAATTAGGAATCATGTACATTCTAGATGTTCAGGCTTTGAGATCACAGCCAACAAAGCTCAGATCACAGCCCCAATAACTACTAGCTGAACTGACTTGGGTAATTACTGAACCACTTTAGCCTCATTTTTTTTTCCCCTCAACTGTAACATGGTGATAGTAATATTAGGTGAGTACTTGAATATCTGAATTACCTTGAATTTTAAATGTGTGAATGCATGAAAAGCAGTCAGCATTACTACTACCAATAACAGCATTTATTATTCCTGCAAATAGCATGAGTGGTAAGGAACCTGAAACTGCTGTGAGATAACCCTGACCACAGTTTCTCTCTGACTGTGTTTGTTTTCTGAAGCTGGAGAGGTGGTGCAGGCTCAGTGTTTCTCTCTGTGGGAAGCTTCCATTGAAGGATGTGGGTGCATCTTTCCACCCATACCCTTATTACCACTCAATTGCATTGATGGGTGTAGGTTTTGGGGAAGGAGTGCTGTTTAGCCTGCCTTGGTTTGAATCTGCATAAGTGTATTTATGCAAAGCAAAAGGAGTGCCAATAATCCAACCTGGATCACTGAAATTCTGCATGGGACTTTGGTCAAAATCTTACCTAGGAGTGTTCCCTGACTTCCCCATACCTGGAATTACTGAGAGGGGTAGTGGTTTTTAAAGGAAGGTGTTCAATATGGTCACCAGGTTTTTTTATTCCCTCTTTATAACTAACTTTTTTCCTTTTTTTTTTCCTTTTCTTTTCTTGCCATAATGGGGATTGAACCCCGGGGGTGTTCTAGCAATGAGTTACATTCCCAGCCCTTTAAGAAAGGGTCTTGATAATTTGCTCAGGCTGGCCTTGAACTCCAGATCCTCCTGCCTCAGCCTCCTGCACCATTAGGATTACAGGTGTATGCCACCATGCCTGGCTCTACCATCATTGTTTTCTAACAAAATTTCCACATTTATGTCCCATTTATCTACCAGATATGCCACCTCATTCATTTGACAATTAACCTGAAGTCAAGGATAGGATGTACTTGAAACTTGTACATGTTTCAAGTGCAGTAATAATTCCATGTAGCCAGCCATAATATAATCAGTTAATGGAAAGTAAATTTTGAAAGCAAATTTGCTATATTTAATATCTCTGCCTAAAACCTGAACTATTTATATAGATCATGTTATTCCCAACTGTTTAAAACCTTAATTGCCTTTCTGATTCCCTGAATGACTTCAACATACCACATCACTGAGCCTTATAATGACCCTATAGAGTAATAGCTATTATCTTGATTTCTGTGAATGTTGAAAGTTTACACATTTTCCAAGTAAACACATAAAATCCTCACTTGAGGATGCTAATTCACAATGGGAGGAAGCACGGGATGAGTGGAGGAACTTTGGATTGGCCAAAGGGGAGGGAGGGGAGGAGAAGGGGCACAGGGATAGGAAAGATGGTGGAATGAGACGTACATCATTACCCTAGGTCCATGTATAATTGCACCAATGATGTGACCCTACTTTGTGTACAACCAGAGAAGTGAAAAATTGTGCTCCATTTGTGTACAATGAATCAAAGAGCATTCTGCTGACATGTATAACTGATTAGAACAAATAAATAAATACACTTTTAAAAAGACAAAGAGTAGAATGGATCAAAAAATTATTACTTAACACCAGAACTATGTGTCAATTGAGAATCAAATAAAACTTTTGAAAAAAAATCTCCACTTGAACTGTTATGATTTTGCTCCAGAGTCAATGTGCTATTTTTATCATATTTTTATGTCTCTGTCCTTTAGGCATAAAAGTATGGGGCCCCATCTTAACTAGGAAAAAACACATAATTCCTCCTTCGTACATGTCTGCATCCCTACATTCCATCTAAATCTACTTGGTCCTGTCACCGTGTGCTATTGTGTGATCATTGTAAGTCCAGTGCTCATCCCTCCTAAAGGGTTCAACATATCATCCCAATTATCTATTGCTGGCTTACAAACTACCTTCAATGTTGATAGCATTAAATATCCATTTTATGATGCTGCTGGCCCTTTAGATCACAGACTTGAATAGGACACTACATGAACAGCTGTAAGCTCAACGATGTCTGGGTGCTCAGCTAGGAGGACGCAGAGGCTGAAGGTGACCTTACTTTTGGTGACTGGTATCATCTGGAGGCACCTTTGTGCACATCTGTGGTTGATATTGGCTAAAATTCATATTGGCTAAAACTCATCTGCTCTTCTCTCCAGGTGGTCTGGTTTCCTCACAGGAGGAAACTGGATGATAAAAGAAGTTCCCCCGGAAGGATGGAAAGAATGGCATTGCTCAGATTGATGGAAAGTGCGTCAAAGTCACATTGCAGTGGAGAACAAGGGTTAGAATGGACGGTCTCAGTCAGCATTGGAGAATACGGTCTTTCCCACACTTGCTGTTCTTTCTGTCTAAATACATTTTTCTTCTGTTCTTTCTATTTCTGTCTCATTTATGCCATCCCAGTGTTTCTGCAAAGGTTTCCATCTCTGACAACTGTGTCTGTTTTAGCACCCTTCTCATTTCCTATCTCTCTGTCCCCCTCCTCCCGCTTAATATATTATCCATTGCACCTGATTTTCTTTTTGTCCTTCTCCACTTCCTTTCTTTCTTCTTCTCTTCTCCCTTCCTCCCTCTCTACCTCCTTTCCTTTCTTCTTTCCTCCCTCCCTCCCTTTCTGCCTTTCATCTATATGTGTATCTACATATCTATGAATTTATGTATTCATCATCTAGCCATCTGTTGATCTTTGCATCTGTCCCCTATTGATTGACCTGTCTATATCTACTTATTTTTCCATCCATCTGAACTACCCATCCACCTGTCTTATTGCTTTTGTACTTCAATAAGAATAAGCTCTACACAGAGGATTTTTAGGATAATGAAACTACACTGTAGGACTCTACAATGGTGGATGCATGTCATTTAAGCATTTGTTCAAATCTATAAAATGTGCAATAGCAATAGTGAGTCTTAATGCAAGTTATGGGCTCCAGGTGATAATTTTTTTTGTCAGGGTAGTTTCCTCAGTTGTAACAAACATGTCAATCTGATAGGTTGTTGATAATCAGGAAGGCGATAATGCATGGGGACTGGGGCATATTGCAAAATTTCTATACCTTCTGCTTAATTTTTCTGGGACTGTAAAGCTACTCTAAAAAAAAGTAAGCTTCATGATGGCAGGGACTTTGCCTTGTTTTTCATCGTATTCTGGGACACAGGCTCACAGGCTAGCACAGATAGAACATATGCTCGATAAAAATGTGTTGAATGATGAATGCCTGAATGAATCTATTGATATAAACAAGGATGTCTTGTCATTTTGTTCTAGAACTAGAAGTAAATAGAGCAGTAATAAAACCACTGAGGGGAGGGGAATATTGAAAGATAAGGTTCATGGGCTCGTGGAAGGGGCTGTAAAAACCCAACTTTAATGGCTGCATGACTTTTTTCCTGGTCTCATTGTGGCTCTCAAAATTCTCAATTCAAGGTCCTCTGAGGAGGCTTATCAACCTTTCCAAGGTATGTGGAATATAGGAAGTATGCCATGGTACGTCACTGTATTGCTTCAACTTGTTAATTCAGTCTTTATGTAAATGAGCCTTCCTTCAACCTACAAATTTTATTACACCAATTACTCATTTTCAGAAATGTTCTTCCCTTCCTTTACTTTTTTCTACTTCATGTCTATAGATGTTAAAACTTAGTGTTTGAGAAGGTCTCCTCTGGTTTTGTCTGACATGATATCAGGAGTCAAGGTTACTTGTGGAATGATCTCCAAGCTGTTTGTCATAAATTACTAATGTTTGTGGCATCACTTTAGAGCTCAGTATTGGAAGAGACAACCTGCTTCTCTCTCACCCAGCAAAATTATCTTCCTTCTTTAATAACAAGGTGCAGATTTTCCTCTAAGTTATAGATTTAAATCTAATTGATAACTCCTACATTACCAATTTCCAACTCAGACTTTTCCCTTAAAGGCGAGATTTATATATCCAATTAGTAGCTAGACATTTTCATTTTGATGATTCAACAGAACTTGACATATCCAAAATTTATTCTATCATTGACCCTTAAAGTCTTCTCATTCTATTCTCCCTGTTAGTGAACGGGCCCACTGTGAGAGGCAGAATTTTCTATGAAGCTAATGAAACCTAAACCTCTGCACTCATAGTTGCGTGGGTTCCTTCTAATGTTCTGAGTTTGTATTATTTTGCATCACTGGGAGGTTGGTATTCTATAGCCAATTAAAGGTGAGCATTCTCTTAAGCACATGCTTTTATTATCACAAACTAGGTTGACTTGTTTAAAAAAAACCTGAAAACTGGTCTTACTGAATCACATTTGCCCTAAAGAAAGGCTAGGGGTCACAGTTTTAAAATAAAAGCCAACACTTTTATTAATGTTTCACAATGCTTAACTTTCTTGTTACTAATAAATCCATTGAATAAGTTACCTTATTCTGTTACCTCAGTATCAAGAATATTCCTGAAACTTACATTATTCAACTCTAAATGTTCCATGATGCTTTACTGATATATTTGGAAAGTCTAAGAGAGGAGCCAGATGCATCTTTTTTTTTTTTTTTTTTCAAAATGAAATTCTGGTCCTGTCTTATGATGTAGAATTTAGATGGCGATAGAACAAATGTGTATTTTCTCAGTAGCATCATGGTTCTCCCTGACAATATTCCTTCTTTTGTTTCTGAAGAGTAAAGTCCTAGGTAGGCTTTATGGTGTTTTCCAAAGGTGATCAGTCTAACCTATGATTTGACTTAGGACCCAAACCTGAACCAGATAAGCCAAACAACTGTCTTGTGGATACTTGCCAGGAAGTGAAATTCAAATTTCACACTGCCTAACATTTCTCAAAGGCTTTCTTGAGAGGGCGTCATATTTCCAGGAGATTCATGAAGATTACAGTGTCCATCAGTTCCTCAAGATTTGCTAAAAATAGTTTAAAATTATTCCAGCCTGTTGGAGAACTGAGCACATATCATGTAATTCACTTAAAAAATTACACACACACACACACACACACACACACACACACACATACATATTTAAACATATAACCTTTGTTTTATTTATTTATTTATTTACTTACTTACTTACTTACTTGCCGCAGTCTGGCTGGGCTCTCAGCACTTTTATTTATTGATTTATATGTGGTGCTGGGGAGCTACCACTGAGCCACAACTCTCACTAAAAAGTAATTCACTTTTAGTAAGTTGCTTCTTGGAATGATATTTTTGACCTGGACCCCTCTATAAAAATTCTGGCTTGTTTCATTGCACGTTTGGTTGTGATGCTGCTGCTCGTCCTGTTAGTTTCTGGGTTGTCCACGTTCCTCTCTTCCCTCTCAAAGGGGGACGGATTGCTCTAGGCTTCAGAACAATCAGGAAGTTTGAAAGTAATGTTCTCTTTCCCGGGAATGACTGTGATTGAGACATTGATCTCTCTTAAAGACTAAATGTCGGGGGATCCTGTAGATGTAGCCTATGCTGGTCTACTTTTGCAAAGCTTTCATCTCAGTCTTGGAGGGAGAATTCTCTAATTCTTGACTGGTCACCTATTCTTATTCATCTTTTCACACATTCATTGAAGAATTACTGATTCCTCCTCATACGCTTGTTGCTTCTGAAGCCATTGAAGATATAGAAGTGAAAAAAATTATTCATACATTCAGAGATATCAGTTTCTAATAAAGTGATAAAGAATAACCTTGGTACCAGTTTCCCTTAAATGAGACTCTTCAGTGATATTCTTTCAAATCTTTGCACCAGGATTATCTTCTGGTATGTCTGTTTATCCTCTGGATATAATACATCATTGGTTTCTAGGAAGCCTGAAGCCAAATTTGTCTGCTCTTAGCTCTTTATTGTAAGTGAATAGAATCACTTTTGTGTTCTAGCTCCTTTAAGGTTCTTTTTTCATGTCCTTGTCCTTATTTTTCCTTTGTTTTAACACCACTTATAATTCTCTGTGTCACTATACCATAAACATTTTGGTAAGGCTCCACAATCTTTTATTAAGAGCAACATTGAGTATAAAACATAAAGGCAATTTGAATGATGTAATAAACAAGTAAAACTTCTCATCTCTTCATCCCTTGTCCCCTTTCTTCCCCTCATTAATCCTCTGTATTAGAAGCCACTTTCTAAACACCCACTTCCATCATATCAGAAA
This sequence comes from Spermophilus citellus, assembly GCF_964194105.1. Classification (NCBI taxonomy): domain Eukaryota; kingdom Metazoa; phylum Chordata; class Mammalia; order Rodentia; family Sciuridae; genus Spermophilus; species Spermophilus citellus. The sequence goes on from NC_138194.1 coordinate 82,003,587, forward strand.
CTATCCCATAGCAATGGAGAATGCCTACATAGACCTTGCATAATCTGCCCTTGCTGAGCTACCTCATATGGGCTACTTCCCTTCTCTCAGTGTATGCTCCACTTTCCTGAAAGGTTGGTAGATTCCCATTGGTATTTTATTCTCCCTCACCCCTGCACCTTTGCATCTGCTCTTTCCTTTGTTAAAAAGCCAATGGCGTCCACACCCTCTCAGCTGGCTTGCTCCCAGTCACCAGTGTCATCTTCTCTGGGAAGCCTCCCTGCTGCCTCAGGCTTAGTTGGGTGCCCCTCCTTTGCGTTGCCATGGTACCCTCTGCTTACGTCTACCCTGTACTTATCACTGTATTATTAGTGTTAATTTGTCTGTTCTTGTCTGTCCCTAGACTGTGACCTTCTTTAGGGAGGGGATTCTCTTTCATCTGTATGTCCCCAGGGCCTTGCACAGTATCCCATAGAAAGTGTTTAGTGAAGATTTGCTGGATGACTCAGTGGAGGAGAGAGAGATTTCCAGAGGTTTCCTACATGCATGGATCACTTCTTTAAGTGATTCTACTTCCCCGCAGGTTTAAAAATGGCTATGTCTTACTTGTATCTTTTCCGTAAATGACTGTGGATTACCATAGACGCTCACCTTTTGGAGACTGGTTAAAGAAGACCTCCCCAAACTTCAGTCTCTGTCTTTTAAAGTTTGCTGTTTTCTCAGACTGTGAGCACATTAACTAGCATAAATCTAGCATGCAACATACTCAATAAATACCAATTAAATAAGTATTGGTTAAATGAATAACTCACTGGTTGACTGACTGAATGTAGAATTTTCATCTACACGGTACAACTGGTTTTATAGTAAGTAGAACTGATTGCTTTCTGGTGCTGGGAAACCTCTTTTCTACCACCAACACCATTGTTAATGATTGACACTTTGGGGTTAAGGATTAAGAATAAAGATTGCAGGACCGGAAAATACTGAGTGGCCTCTGTTGATAAAATTATCTGGTTATTTTGTGTGTGAGTTCAGGACACAAAAAATTGGAGAGCCCCTGGGGTTATAGAGCAGGTTTGAGAAATGGAGAGGGTGAATCTGAAATAGGACAAACAGGGGTAATACAGGTCAACCATGAAGCTAAACTTCACCACCTTTGCCTAAAACATACTTTGATAACTCAGCACATCTTTATTTTCTTCTCACTCTGCCTGTACTCTTTCTTCCACAAATATTCACTAAGGGTTTAGTATGTGCCAGGTCCCTTGGAGATGCAAGAGGTAGAATAGAGAACAACATAAATATACTATGTTTTTATATACTTATAATAAAAGTATATGAAAGTATAAAAGACTAATAATACAGTAAGGAATAATACGATTTGCAATGAATGTTATCAAAGGAAAATAGTATAGGAGTAGTATAGGAGCAGATTAGAAATATCCAACAGTTTCCCAAAACTACTTTGGCTCCATGACTGCCTATTCAGTGTTCTATATCCACATATTAATGGTTTGAATAGGGGGTTCTTGAAATGTTCTTGGTTTTTTTTAGAAGATTGGAGCTACATAAACAAGTCTTCTAAAGATTGAAAAGGGGTTGGCTCTCCTACAGTTTCCTCAAGTTCTGTCTAGACTCAACCATTATTCATTGACCTAGAGTGTCAACATTTCTCATGTTATTGATATGCCTGGCTTGAGCACATCAAAACATTTGTTCTCAGGAGATACCCCCAATACACCATTTTGCTTTTTTTAGAGGCAAGAAAAAGAACAGATTCATGTGCAAATATGGATTACATTTTTGAATTTTCTGTTCTATTGAATTACCTAAAGACAGCATGAACAAAAATGAATATAGTGTTCTGAGCATTGACTAAACTAACCCAGCACATCAAAATGGAATGGTCACTTCTGGAAGCCTCAACACAATGACACACTTCTGGGAATCTCAAAGGTTGGTAAAAAGGCTATTGGTTTAACATTTTTTTCATGAATCAGCTCGGGTGTGTAAAAACTGGTTTATCAAGATCTGAAACTTGTTTTATTTTTCTTTGTTGAAAACATATTTAGTTTGGGACAAAATGATATACTCTCTAAATAGAATAAGCATAAAATTTTGCTTTGGCTACCAAATTATTATCTTATCAACAACTATTATATATCCTGACATCAACTATGAGATTAAATATACTATCAGCTAAGTGGGCACATCAATGTTGTCAATTCTTGTAAGGACTATGTCTGCAAGAGCAGAAGAAATGAACTGACTTGGTAAGTTAAGTCACCTGCTAATATTAAAAAATGACTGAAATAAGTAACTTAAAACATGAAGATAACATTATTTACATAGCATGGCTTTACAAGAAACAGCTATTGGACTAAAATTTTACTTATCAAAAGATGGGCTCTTGGAGTGAGGATGTAATCCAAGGACCGGGGTTTTGGCATAAGCCACCATGGAAAGGAGAATTCATTCCTTACTTACAGCTTATGAACTGTTTCACATGAAGATTTTGTAATTAATAACTATTTATAAAGTTGAAATACTGTTAGGTCAGTGGTAGGAAGAGATCACAGAATAGTTTTGTTGTCTTGGAAGGTAAGACACATTAAAAAAAAAGAACAAAAACACACGAGGCTGGTGGATTGCTCAGAGATACAGCACTTGCCCAGCATGTGTGAGTATCTGGGTTGGATCTCCAGCGTGCGCACACACACACACACACACACACACACACACACACATCTTTTAATCAATATAATGATAAATTCTAATTTGTACAGTATGGACAATTAGTATTGATTGAGTTAAAGGGGGAAAATGAGACAAGTGATTTTGGCCTGGCTGCTAAGAATTTGAAGAATTAGGTGAGGCAAGTATTTTAAGCATGAGAACAGTAGGAAAAGATGCTTATGTACTTGAGAGACTGAGAGTAATTAATCTGGAGCAGAGGTTATGAGTTTGGGGTTTTTGTTTGTTTATTTCTTTTGAGTAATAGGAAGAAGAAGTGCCAGAGGGAATTGAAGGTTGATTTCAGGCTACAGAGATTAATATTCCTTCCCAAATAATAAAAGGCAATGATTTATTTAGAGGCCAGCCACTGGGTAAAATATTGATCAAGCAACCTCAAATCCTGTTTAGAAATAGGATTTGCAATATATACTAATATATACTTATTTACACATGAAAATATAATAGTCCTGATTCTTTCATAAAAGCATGTAAATTTTATGTGAAATTAATGTTGACATTTATCAAAAGAGTTTTATTTCTTGGGATCTATATTATATGCTTCACATGTTTTATTTGAATTATTCCTCATAACAATTCGATGAAAACACGTGGTCTTACTTAACTATTAAAACAAGCCTGTGAGATAGAAGATCTCATCATCCTTATTCAACAGATGAAGGAACTGAACATCAGAGAAGTTTTGCAACTGCTCAGAATCATAGATCAAGGGCTTGGGGCTGGGCCAAACTTGATTCCAAAGCCCTCAATGGAAATACAATGCTAGTTTCAAAATAAATAGCTCTAATTAACTGTGTAGAACATACATTGCCCCAAAGCTGGGCCATAGCTGGGAAGTTTGTTGATGCTTCAAAATGATCAGTTGGTTTGAACCAATGATTCTAAGGTAGCATTTTTTTTATGATATAAAATCAGGTAATCAAATCTTAGAGGACAAAACAAATACTGATACCCAAAAGACACCAAATGAAAATGGAAATGTTCTTCTTTTTCAATTTTAATGATTTAGGTGAAGGTCTACCATTTGAGAGGTCTGGACAATTGTCATAGGAAATGAGAAATGATTCCTCACTCCTGCCCACTCTGCTGAGGCTCCCACACCCACTTCAGGGATGAGGAAGACAAGCCTGGGAACCATGGTTCCTCTTATCTTCGCTCTTCTCCCTGCATGACCAAGAGAGTATACTTCACTTCTCCAAGTCTCAGTTTTTCTGGTAGGAGGGGATAATAAAATCTCCTTCTGAGCATCAGTGTGAGAAGGACATCTAAAGACGGATGGAAAGTACTTCGCCTAGTGCCTGGCACAGAATTAATGCTCAATAAAAGGTAATGATTATTAGTCATTTTGGGCAAACTAGCATTGTTCCTGAAAGGAAAGAACTGTTCAAAGAGAACAATAGAATCAGAGTGAATTTCCTGTTCTCTGCCTTTGAAACTTTTCATCAAAGGCCACACAAGGGGCTGGGGATGTGGCTCAAGCGGTAGCGCGCTTGCCTGGCATGCGTGCAGCCCGGTTCGATCCTCAGCACCACATACCAACAAAGATGTTGTGTCCGCCGAGAACTAAAATATTAAAAATTCTCTCTCTCTCTCTCTCTCTCTCTCTCTCTCTCTCTCTCTCTCTCTCTTTCTCCTCTCTCACTCTCTCTTTAAAAAAAAAAAAAAAGGCCACACAATGCAGCAAAGTCTCTGAGAACAAGCCCAAGATTGAAACCTCCTTCTCTGATTAATGCAGTGCTTTGAGCATGAGCAAATAATGTGAAGAAGGTTGAATTCATGCATGGCTTAACTTGAACCAAAGTGGTCAAAGATTGTCACAGGCTCCGTGAAGCTGAAGAATTCCAGGGTGTTGGTTAACCTCAGAACATGGCCTGAAACAAAGTCAGAGACAAACCATCTTCAAAAGATTTGTTAAGTTTTGACATTGTGACAACACCAGTATTAGATAAACTTAATAACTATTTAGGGCCTATACCTTTATGTATTTAGCAATGTCCTTTCCATTTGTGGGAAACCATCAGCCTATCAATAGAACAAGTCATCTCACCCTACTTAATCATACAGATGATTAGAAGAGACCAGGGACAAGGTAGTGACGGGAGTAGCTCTGCTGGGTACAGTCATGTGATAATATCAGACATCGCCATATCACCTCAGAGATCAATAAGTGCATTCACCTGTACCACCTACTTTCTCACATTGCAGACAAGGAAAATAAGACCCAGAAAGGTTGCATAGTTGTTCTAGTGTTTATAATGGACCAAGTGTCAATGCCTTCCTTGGAAACCTGATCTTGAACTTATATTCAGCTACAATGACTGAGCAGGGACATTCATTAACTTCCATGTAGTGCTTCACACTTTATAAGTTCTTCCACATACACCATCCAATTTGATTCTCACATTACTTTATAACCAGAGCAAGTCTTGTCTTTACTTAAAGGAGCAAGAAAGAACCTCAAATAGCAAGGCAAAGAAGGCGGACTTTATGGTTTTGAATGCCACTCATTCATTGATTCACTCATTAATTCAACACATACTGTTGAACATCTCTTCTGCAGCTTCTTTAGACAATGGGGATGCTATGTAGAATAAGACAAAAGCCTTGCCTTTATGGAGCTCAAATGTTATTATTAGATGAGATAAACAACAAGCAAATGATTTGATAGAAAGTTCATTTCAGATAAAGAGAAGTAGTATCAAGAAAAATAAAAATGTGAGTGACAAATACAGGAAAGAGGTCATCTTTTGGTCGAGTGGAACAGTAAGGCCTTTGAATGAGGTGAGCTGAAAGCCAGAACAGCAAGACAAACTTTCTAGGGAAGGAAATATCAAGGTCAAAGTTGCTCCAATGATGTGCTGAAGAAATCACAAGATTACCAAACAAGAGGAGGATGAGCTGATTATATGGAGAGATAGGCAAAGCACTGTAACAGGTAGGGCTTTGTCATAGTGTCCTGACTTTTTCAAAAATCTCAATGAGTTGGAGAAAACAACTCAAGCATGAGAATCAGGAGCCTTTGAAAATTTCCTTCCATTACTAATTCATTTCTTTTCCTGTCCTTGGTACAATTCTTCTAAACCACTGCTGTTTTCACCAGCTTCTCTCACATCATTCTGGGCCAGCAGTTCCCATATCATGGCTACTTAAATGTTTGTGGGTAGCCATTTCACAATCAAGAGGTGGCGTGTATTACATTGTGACTTTGTGGTTTCTAGTCATGTGAATAGTTTTAAAGAGAAGAATATGGAGATCCAAATTCAGAAACCCTGAAGAGCTTGAAGCTAAGTTGATAACTTGAAAAAAAAAGAAAAAGGAGAAATTATGAAAATAGTCATTTATCAATGCCTGAGGGAAAGTATTACAGTTATAGCGCCAATTTATATTGTGCTATATTCATTGGAAATCAGGTTTTCATGAGAAATTGTTGGTGACATCAACTTGATTATTTTGCCAATGTATAGAAACCAGACAGGAATCTGAGAATCAGAGTTGTAAAATAGAAACATCTACTCACCTAGTAAATTTTTAATTAACCTGTTAAGTATTTCATCTAAGTCTTGTTTTTCTCTGCAGCATTTGTATCACAAATGTTAAAGTAGCAAAAGTCCTTTCTATCAGCTAGCTCTAACAGAAACACTAGCCAGAAGGATTCTATTGAGGAATGTCAAAGAAATGTCTAAGTGTCTTTACAATATAATCAGAAGTTTCCAACCTCAACGTTTTTAAGATGTCAATGAACAGTCTGGATGTGGGACTAAGGAGCAGCTGGTAGACAATGCTCTTTGATAGGAAGCAGAACAATTAAAAAATATAACCCAGGAAAAAATTTATTTTTCCAACAAATTATCATCTATTAAATGACATGAAAACTGTATTTCAACATCAAATTCCTAAATCCAAAGATATCTCTATTACTTATTACTCTATAAAAAGCAATAAACAGTAACTAATCTTTCAAAGTCATGCTTTCAGGGTTTGTAAGTGTTTCTGAAAGTGGGCCAGCAGCCATCCCATATCTTAGGCAGCCAGGGCCCCTGCTCCTGGGCTAAATCAATCTATTGGATATGGCCCTTCCAGTAGATTGATTTAGCCCAGCGCTGCCTCTTTCTAAGTTTGTAACTAGGAGCTACCTGGATCTCAGATCCCATGGGACCTCGCTTCTCCATCCTCATGCAAAGATATCAGCATTTGTAATTCTTTGTGTAATGCAAGAGGGACATAGGGAGTTGGTCCTCTTTCTCTGCTTTTCTCTGTTTCTACTACGCTGTCTTTAAAAGCACCTAGTAGCTCTGTGATTTAGGTGCACCGTGCTGGCAATGGCTGAATGCATTTTTAAAAATAGCTAATCTGTTTTACTGAGGGAAATGTGGATTCAATTTTGTATTTAAACAAAATTAGAAGCATGCTTATCTTAGTGACCTCTCTGGTCAGTTGCAAATATCTAAATACTTAAAAGTCAAAGAGCTATTAGATTTGAGTATTTAGGGCTCTTTCACATGTAAAACTTCATGTGATTTCCCCTGCCAGGCAGATACAAAAGGGTTAGGTCTTGCTGTTTTAAATCAGAGAGAACTAAGTCTCAGAGAAGACTCCACTCCAACCAAAAAGCAAGTATTGTTCTTTTTTTGGTTATTCTTTTTCAAATTTATTTATTCTAATTATATATGACAGCAGAATGCAATCAGATAGAGCATAAGGAATAGGATACATAAGGAACTAAAAAAGTTTAACAACAACAACAACAAAAAAAAAAACCCACAAATAATCCAATGAATACATGGGCCAAGGAACTGAACAGATACTTCTCAAAAGATGATATAAAATCAATCAACAAACACATGAAAAATGTTCATCCTCTCTAGCATTTAGAGAAATGCAAATCAAAACTACTCTAAGATTTCATCTCACTCTAGTCAGAATGGCAGCTATTAAGGATACAAACAACAATAAGTGTTGGCGAGGATGAGGGGGAAAAGGCACACTCATACATTGCTGGTGGGACTGCAAACTGGTGCAACCAATCAGCAAGTACTTTTCTACTGATTTAAACCTGTTTTCCTCCTGCTGTATTAAGTTGAATTTAGTCACTGGGAGACTGTTTATAAAGGAGGCAAGTAATAAAAAAAAAAAAAAAGAAGTGCCACCAGTCATCCCATGCCTTAGCCAGCCAGGGCTTCTGTCCCACTGCTTCAGCACTTCCAATGATTGCCTCAGCACAGCCAGCACTACCTCTTCTTAAGTTTATAACCAGGAGCTACATAGATCTCAGTTCTCCTGGGAATTGCTCTGCTCCATCTCCATACAAGGATATCAGTTTTGTGATTGTATCTGCAAGAGGGACAAAGGGGGTTTTAAATTAATAGCAAGGGCCAAGGTTTCTTGAGCACTTACTACATATTGTGCAGTTTCCATGTACTTCACTGGGGACCTTATATTTGGTGTGTGACCACCAAGATCCTTGAATGACATGAGAGGTTATGATGACTTTTTAACAATTATATTAAATATAAAACATTTTATGTGGATGTGCTCCTGAATTTGAATATATTTGAAAGAATTAAAAAATGAAGTTTAAAAATTTTTGATAATTTCTATATTTTTCTGTGAATGTAACTTTCAATTTCTTTATTGATGATCCAATTCACCAACCATCAAGACTTACTATATTTTTTTTGGAAGCGCACTAAACTTTTTCTCACATGAATTTTGTGGGTATAAACGATACGATTCAACCCAGATGCTTGTTACTTTAATGCCATTTGTAGATGGCACACAAAAGATTCAGTAAAGCCAAAGAGCTACCTCAAGGTTGGCTTTCCCTTATTTCCTGTGTTGAATTTCTTCTCAGTTTTTAGCCATTCAAAATAAATCAAAACCCAAGCAGCTAGGTTAGGACACAAAGGAGAAAAATGGAAAAGATGTGAAAGTAAAGAATGATGGACAGGGATAATCACTTAAGCTATGAAAGAAGTCCAGGAACAGAATAACATTCTGGGCAAATACTTGTTGCTGGAGATGCAGAATATGCTTTCCTCTTCTTCCTGGGCACAGAGGAGTACTACATTGCCCACATTTCCTTGCAGTCAGATGTGGCCATGCACCTGGGATCATCCCAGTGGAGTATGGGCAGAAGTGACATGTGCCCCCAGGATCTTTCTCCATAGGGTAATGGAGAAGACATGGTAATCATAGAAGCAAGCCATGTATGGAAAATGGTAGTGAAGCCAGATTTAAAGTTAGGTAGTCAGTGTAGTTACATCAGGTCTAATATCGAGTGAAATCTAAAATGGAGGCCATGCTAAGAATGATTCAGGGAAACGCAGGACAACTCATGGAATGTTAATGAAGTCCAGGAAAAAGCCCAAGGCCAGAGCCCATCCCAAAGAAGTGTTAATGAACAGCCCCCAGCAAACTTGAAGGTGCTGACTCAGAAGTCCTTCCTGACCAGACTACTTCTTTGGCCCACCTGTGTCCCACCCCTCGGGCCTTCCCACCTACATTCCATCACTGAAAGAACTATAAAAAGGGGAGACAACTGCACTTCCACGGATTCCACCTCTTGGGTCCCCTTCTTCCTCTGGGAGAAGTCTTTTCTGCTGTCCTTTAATAAACTTCTAATTTCTACTCTGACCTTGCCTCGGCGTGCTTCTCTGGTGTTATTCTTCAACATCGGGGAAGCAAGGACTTGTCACCGGTTAACAGCGGTAACAGTAGTGTCTGCTTTAGCCTGGTTCACTGAATGATTCTGCATGGAGCAGAGACAGTGTTGGCTTCAAGTCTCTGCCTGTGCCTATCTCAGAAGAACAGAATGAACTTCTCTTTTATCATATTGCTGTTTATTGAGAATTTCCTTGTATCTCTACCTGCCCTGTTATGTATGTTTAGTTTATATTGCTTGTTTAAGGAAAATTAAAAGGCATGGGATAGAGATGTTGGAAATTAGAATGTGGAAGTGTTTCATAATAAAACAGAAAATATTAAATGTGCTTAAATGTTCTAGTCATATTTGAAGAAAGATCAATGATGATACATGTTCTAGATATACTATTCTCATTCAAGTATCTCATAGACACAGTCAAGTGATTGAACTAATATCTTGAAATTTTCCAGTGATTGCCACAAAAGTAATAACAACATTTTGGAAGGGAAACTCAGGAACAACATATTTTTCTAGCTTTAAGAACTGGTTAATCTTGGTCGAATGCTTTCTCTTATATGTAGAAACTAGATCAAAGTAAAGGGAGAAAAGCAGGGATCAGATCTCATAAGGACAAAGGGAAGATTAGCAGAGTAGAACAAGGAGATTGGGAGAGGGCAGAAAAGGGAAGGGAAAGCAGAAGGAACTTGACAAAATTATACAATGTACATGTATACATATACCACAGTGAATTCCACCTTTATGCATATCTGTAAAGCACCAATGAAAATAAACAAATATATAAATGGAAGACCAGTAGGTAGAAAAAAGTGAATTTGGGAAGGTAGAAGGGAAAGAGGAGGCATTAGGGATTATAATAGAGAAAATTAAATTCCATGCTTATAGGATTATGTCAAAATCAACCCAATTATACAGATAACTATAATGCACTAATAGAAGCATTTAAAAAAAGAATTGGTTGATTTTCAGTTTGGCAATTCTTTAATTATAGTCCATTAAGAAGGATTCTACCTTGTTAAATTCTGCCCCTCCACCCCAGGGTAACAGAATACCTTTCCTTCCAGTGACGATGTTCTTCTGAAAGTCTTCATATTCCTTTAAAAAATATCTTGTTCAGGGTTTGATACTACACGCTGGTATTGTTTACAAACATGCACTCAAGCATCATTTTATATACTCTTTCAGATAATTCTCTCAATTTTATATTATTTTTAGATATAGGTATATTTAGTTATCACTGATTCTTTAGTTTTACAAGCATGGCTTCTCATTGGCACCTAGAAAATTCAATCTTATCCATGCATACAAACATATCACCCATTTTTAAGAATAAAGTTAGTCTAATATTAGCCAGATTTCTGGAGCATATTTCATATCACATCAATCAATGTGTGCTCAAAGCTGATGACGTATGGAAGAAGTGTGGCTTCTTCAATTATGTATCAACAAGTTACGAGTTAAAATAAAAAGCCCCCAATATGGACTTTCTTCTGGGATATTACAATATCAGTCAAAGAAAACATGTTTGGACATTTCTAAACATAGAATGAAAAACACCCCTAATTCACTGGAGGAAAGAGAAATCCCAACATAGTAAAACAGGTACCAAAACACAAGCATCAACTACTTGGTGACTGAAGCCATGGAAGCAGTTGATAGGAAATATACACACTGGACTCTAGGTCCTGCCACTCAGACACAGTAAATCACCTGCCTTTGTGGCAGAACATATTCCCTCTGGAGGTGTCCTCCCTAATCATCTCTGCCTCTGTGAACTCACACAAGACAAAGGATTAGAAAAACACACACATACATGTGGAGAAAAATAATAAATTTTTAAAGCATTCACACGCACATCTACATCAGCTTCAGTAGAAGTTACCATCTTGTTCCCCAATCATTTCAAGGGACCACAAAGTTAGATAAAGAGTGGAAGTGTTGACTTTTCTCAGGAAATAAATCAAAATGGGATGGTAGAATAAAAATCAAAATCAGATGGTGAAAGACAGAAAGCCATAGTGAAGAATTTAAAAATAATGACACAAGTAAAACAAGAGTACCTGAAGGAAACAGCAGCATGATCCTTCAGTGAGTACAGGCATAACGCTGACTCAGGGGCAAGGCTCAACAGGATTGACCTTTTCTTCTCCCTGTTTCAGTAACTAATCTTGATTCAGCATCATCAGATTCCAAAAATGTGATACAGGAGGAAATGTATTCACTAGCTACTTTAGCTCCAGCTGTATTCAAACCATTGACACATTGATAACAGAGATTAAAAGGATCTTAGATACAAATCTAACCTGTTAGTGATTAAGGATATATAATATGAAGCCCAAACAAGGAAACCATCTTGCCCGATATCATCATAACCAGTTCTGGCAGAACTGAACAGAAAATTCACCCATAGTCCAGTGGTCTTTCCTCCATATCTCGTCTGTATCTCTTGAGACCATCTCTGATAGTAGATTAAAGCTTTTGTGAATATTTATAGTTTTTATTTCTCTGACACCATCATTTCAATGGAAGTAATAAAGGGATAATGTCAACTATGAGTTTTTGAGATGTATCATATAATCTGACAGTCATGTAACAACTCTAACTTGTTGTCTAATCTTACAATGAACTCATTTTGCATATAGGAAAACCATAGCTCAGGAAATTAAATAATTTATGCAATGCCAGAGGTTAGAGCTGAGATTTATATGTAAGTTTATCCAAATTCAAGAATTCATCTTTTTTGCACATACAACACTGCCTCTTTTAATATTTTTTTTTGAGACATATAGAGTAACTCAAAGTAGACCTTCTAATTGAAAGCTTGGCTTATCCTCCAAGAGCTTGCTGGGTAGACATCCAAAAACATTACCAAAAATTGATCTTTCTGATTAAGATGGTTAGAGATTCCATCTGACTTCTAAAATGGCCATCCCAATAAAAGACATTATCAGCTTCATATTACAGAAGAGATTAATTAATTTTATTTTTAAATGATGATAAAACAGTAGTCACTGAGAGAGAGGTTAGTAAAAATTTTATGATCTGATAAAAATCTCCTCAGGCTGGTGATTGTACTGTCTTAGCTGACATGGATACAGATGGTGTTTAAAAAAAATAACCCCATGTCTACATGAGATCAAAACACCAAGGCTGAATCTAACCCAGATGCTTGGCACTGCGTAGACACAACCTATGTCATATCTTCCATCTTCTGTTGGGAGGCAGTAGAGGAAGGGTGTGACTGGCCACAGTTATGAAAGGACTAATATTTCCAGGCGAGCTTGTATTAATGCTGTAGGTTTTTCCCCTCCCTCCTCTGTTTAAATTCCTAAAATGCATCAGACCTCATGAGTTTCAGGCAGACATACTCGGTTAGACGTTGAAGGAAGATTTGCACATTTCCTCTCTGACATGTGGACAAGCAGATGCTCCATCACGGGGCTTCGACTTCTCCCTGGCTTTCTTTGTCTTCATTCACACATGAGTCCTTGCCAAATCCCCACTGAAAATGCCACCGCAGAGTCTGAGAAGTTTTTGGAATGGCTCTCATGGCTTTCAATCTCCTCGACAGAAAGAGAAAACTTAGACAGTCTAACTTAAAAAAAAAATAAATAAAAGAGTGAAGGCAGGGATCGCCGTCAGTCTAGGCATCATGGAAGCACTTAGAGATCATGGGTTAAGTGTAACTGAATCAGAAACATACCGATTTGGCAGTAATCTCATTCACAAAATGTTGGAGTGGTTGTAGGTGATGCCAAGTTAAACAGGATGGTGGACTCGACACAATGCATGTTTGCAACACTCATGGGTCGTCGGTTAAAGGCCACCCACCTCCAGGTGGCGGGAAGCGGGGGCAGCTGCCCCATCTCTGGGGAGTTAGAGGGACTTCCTGCTCACATGGCCAGATGTCCTAGGCCATGAAAGAGAGAAAGAGGGTGTACTTGCCTTTGGTCTTCCATAATCCATGAGGGAAGCAGCATTTACCCTTGTACTGGAGTGTTGAGATGTCTCTCCCACGGCCTCTGATTCATTTGTGATTGGGGGTATGTGGAGCAAGAAGTGGGCAGTAAGTGTTCATAATTCCCTTAATGGGGTATCAAATAATGATGGCCATAAATGGGAGGATATAAGGAGGAATTAGAGGCACCTAGACATTTCAAAGACATTTGACATGTATGGTGTCTTCACTCAGAACCCAGATACTTTACCTGTTTCCAAGCACCTTTCTGTCTACCACTTTATATAGGAGACTGCCTGATGCCAGGGGCAGACATCACCAGCTGTGACCCGAGGACCTTCCAATTCATGGTGTTTTTATGCTTCTGGTTCCTGTGCTACAGAATGCAAGGCAGACCCAGGGGTGCAGGCAGAAATAACCATCTCACAGAGAAAGCCTTAACTGAAATGTCTCCCTGTATTAAAAAGATTGCATTTGTGAAATGTGATCTTTTAAAATGTGACTTTAATTTTGAATTAAAATTATGATTGTGATGTAAAAAGAACAGCATATATACTAGTAGTTAATACTAGTTAGTTAATTTTAATTGGATAAGTAACACTAATTACTAAATACTCTGTTCTTGGCATTCTTCTAGGTATTCCACATGTATTAGCTTGTTTAATCTTCACAAAAACTCATATCATTTTAGAGGTGAGGAAACTGAAACACAGAGAGTTAGTGAGTTGTTTGAGATCATTCTTCTAGAAAGTAGCAAAGGCAGACTTCAAACCCAAGCAATCTGGATTTAGAGCTTGTAACATTTTCCATTCCTAACGTACTATTTAGTACTGAGGTAGATATAGATAAAAAGGAATGCATATGAAATAATAAGCACACTATTTTTATTTTGCATAATGAGTAGATATTATAGTTAAAGGTTGAACAATCTTCTTTAAGTTAATCATCTTTGGAAGAAATACACTTAGACAAATGAAGAACCACTCATTAAACCATGTCTCACTATCACCAGTGTTGCAGGGGTATAGCTGGTGTATAAATCACATAAAAAATGAGCACCTAAATTTTAGACTTTCACTTTATTCATCACTAGAAACATATTGCCCTTCTAAGCACTAAATAATTCATAAATCCAGGCTATTTCCAAATCCCAAATCCATGCTCAAAATCCAAAGATTTTTGCATCAATTATATGAATATTCTAGAGGATCTACTGGAGCATAGGTTCCTAGTACAGGTACCCAGACACTGTTGCTTGGTGGTGGCTTCTTTGCAATGTAGGTGCACTGCAGCATGGAGGCTATTTGGAAGGTGACAGTCCTCACTTAGAAGATGAAGTCTAGGTTTGTTCACGAGATCAATCCTTTCTGTAGCTTTTTAGTCAAATATCCTCTGTAGGTATTCCCCAGGACTTTACACTCTCAACAAACAGGAAATCTTTAGACATGAAGAAAACAACCAGGGAACAGTACTGTGGAGGATGAAATTCAAGGGACAATACACATGGTACAGGCAAGAGGTGTAGTGGGAACTCAAGATGGTGAGAGAATATAGGAAACAAGCAATAAGTCAGAGAGGCTTCAGGGAAGAGGTGGCTCTTGACCTGAGACTTAAATGAAGACAAGAACTTGGACACTATTTTAATCATTGTGCTAAGAACTATTAACATGGTAGATGGATGATAAATATTTGATGAGCAACTCTTAATTCCTGGCACTCCCGTGTTTGCAGAAACATTAAGAGACAATGATGCTTGTTAACTTCTGTCCCTAATCAGCCTGAAACCTATGCTACATGTCTCTCACTGTAGTAAGAAAAGCAGAATAAAAAGCCAAGTAAGCAGGAGAAGGAAGAAAAGCAACATTCTTAGGAAGTGATTATGGAAACTATTTTGTACCTGCTACTTAGAATGTGCGACATGAAAAGTAGAGACAGGACTTACAAGCATTCTTGAAAGTGCTGGAAAATGTTTGCTAGAGTTACTACTTTTAAAGGTGTTGTGGATACCAAAGACAACTCTTAAATGCCAAAATACTAGGAAGAGCTAAATATGCAGGGATCAGAACAATTGCTTCCCTCCAGAGACAGACCTCAGTTCATCAGCTCCCACAAGATCCAAGTTAAATCCTAGTAACATCAATGTAATTCTGTTAACTATTAATCTCCCACTTGTTACCAATCTCAAAATTCAGTGAAATCTTTTACAGCGATCGAGTCAGACACCAACAGAACAGCTCCAAATGCCAACAACCAAAGTGCTCTATCATACAAACATCCTTACAATTCAGTTGGTTGGACAGTCTGAAAATTAATTGGCTCAGTGTTGAGGATCTTTAAATTCCTCTTTATTTCTTCAGGTATGCCTTTACATGTGTAATTTGATATGGCTATAAAATATGAGTAAGTTGTTTTAATTATAAAATGTCTCTCATTCTTTCTTCCCATTCTTTTCTTCTTTCTTTTCTCTTTCTCTCCATTCTTTTTCCTCTTTCTCTTCTTTCCTATCAGGGAGCCAACCCATGATACAAGAAGATTAATTAGGACATAGGCTATAACTAATCCAGTAGAACTAAAACAAGATTCATCTTAATACATTATTCCTGGATGAGCTGTGTTACGGTTTGGATGTGAAGTGTCCCTCCCAAAGGTTTAGAGGAGAAATGATTGGGTTATGAGAGCCTTAACTCAATCAGTGAATTAATCCCCTTATGAGAATTAACTGAGTGATACCTGAAGGCGGGTTGTGTGTGGCTGGAGGAGGTGGGCGTTGGGGGCATGGCTTTGGGGTATACATTTTGTATCTGGAGGGCAGAGCCTCTTTGCTTCCTGATCATCATGTGAGCCACTTCCCTTCACCACACTCTTGTACCATGTCATTCAGCCTTGCCTCAAGCCCCAAGGAATGGAGGCGGCTGCCTGTGGACTGAGATCTCTGAAACCATGAGCCCCCAAATAAACTTTTCCTCTTTAAAATTGTTCTTGTCAGGTCTTTTAGAAGTGAAAAAGCTGACTAAAACAGGCTGTGTTGAAAATGACCTCAGGATTCATAAATAGCTGTTTAACATAATGAATTGACATGAGGTGACCACAGGAAGAGTGGAAGAGAGGACTGTTTAAAGAGGCACTGTGGGGCTGGGGATGTGGCTCAAGCGGTAGTGCGCTCGCCTGGCATGCATGCGGCCCGGGTTCGATCCTCAGCACCACATACAAACAAAGATGTTGTGTCCGCCGAAAAACTAAAAAATAAATATTAAAATTTCTCTCTCCTCTATCTCTCTCTCTCTCTCTCTCTCTTAAGAAAAAATTAAAAAATAAAGAGGCACTGTAAGTCATTTTTTGTACTACTGCCATATGAGAGCTGTGCACAGTGGTCAGGTATAGGTCACTCCAAGAAAGGGAGAATTTTAAGAAATCAGACTGGCTATCCCTGTAAGTCAAACTATTCATTAAGTTCCTACTCCATAAAGCATTAGTAGGAGGGCTACAAAAACTACAGAGATGTCCTTCAAGTTGTGTGTAATACAACTTGGATGAACAAGGTGTAGAATTATCCTTAGCATGAGGCTAGTTCATAAACAGTGGTTCAGATGTTAACTGGACTGCTCATAGGACTAAGATGGGCTTGAGGACATTTGCAATGGGAGATAGATGGAACCATGAGTGGAAAAGATTTTTGTTAGCTTTTTTTCCAGGAATGCATTAATTTTTTTTTCTTTCTAATTCCATGGGTGGTGCCAACAGCCTTTCTCTAACTTCCACAGAAGGTAGTCTAGTATGTGAGTTTTTGTGTTTGGAGGGAGTCACATGCAGATGCACATCATCTGCAGACCCTGAAGTGGAGCCATTATTATGGAAAAATATCAGTGATGTCAGTTAAAGACTGTTTTGCCTTGATTGAGAGATCTAGGAAAGGGTCACCCATTAAAGGTTATCCTTGCATGGGCACAATAAAGTTTTAGGAGAAAAAGAAGCAATTTGTGTCAACAAATGTCTATTGAGCACTGATTTTGCTTTAAGGGGGCAAGTCAATAACATTTTCAAAGCATATTCCCCTTGTTAGACTTCAAGAGAGATAAGAAAACTTCCTGCAGGGTTGAAGACAGATGCTTTGGTGCTCCTTTTCTATCCCCCCCTTAGTTTATTCATTTTAAAAGCACCAAAGTTTGATCATTGTCCCTCATTGGTTTACTCTGGTTTTACAGTCTTCTAGCACAGAAGTCAAAGATGTGGAAATGAGATCAGCTTGACTGCTTAACACCAGAGTGGCTACCCCATGCTGTCCCCTATGCGGTTTAACTGAAACCATTTCAAACCATTTTTGATTTTCTTTCAACTTTTGATGTAATCAGAAGCCTGGGCTAAAAACCATCCAGTATTAGGGCATTTTCTGGAAGACATGGAACCTGAATCTGAGTTTGGGTAGGTACACTTGCTGGTGGTTAACTCAGATCCTTTTTCATAGGAAAGGAACTCTCAGGATAACTTTGGAAATTGGTAGGCTAGGAGCAGGGCTGCCTCAGCATACTAATCTGACATGATATAGTCACCACGACTGACAGGGAATTCCAGAGAGGACAAAATGCCAAGAGCCATATATAAAACTGGCCATTTCCCTGCTTACTAATCTCATAGCACTTGTTTAAGTAGTTAGCCCAAAGAAAATACTCCAAGATTAAAATTTGAGAATAAGATTGAGAATATCAGGTTGGACCATCCAGTGACTTCTGACTAAAGACTACACAAGTACCCAAGTTAAACCAGAATCACACAGCACCTACATGCTATGCATGTAGGATAGTCAACAAATGCTTGTTTAGTATGTTGGATAGTCAAAAAATGCTTATTTAGTAAAATAAATCAGCCAGAAACACACATTGTGGATTTGGAGGAAACACAAATGCTATGGATATTAGAGAAAAGCAGATAATTTTAATTTGGAATCATATGACTTCCTTGAGGTATTGATGACATTGGCCTGGGCCTTCTAGAATAGGTAGCATTTGGACATGAAAGGATCAACAACAACAACAACAACAAGCATTATTCCAGAATCAATACACCAGGCATGGGTGCAGAGTCTGAGGTGTGAGTAGGCAAGGACAGGGAACTAATTACTGAATGGGAAATAACACAGAATGACAAGGAAAAGTTTTCAACTTAAAGGGATGCTAAAGTGCTTAAATTTTAGTGTCTAGCAATGAAGAGCCAATGACATTTTCTAAGCAGATAAGGAACAAAATCAAGGTCATAATTAAGAAAAATGTAGATGGAAGCAAAATACCAGGTTGATCAGAGAAGGAAAATAAATGATAATTTTTTCTGGTCACTGATAATTAGTATGATTTTCATACATACATAGTATTAAAACATCACATTGCCTCTACTACATTTTCATATACATTGCTAAAATTTAACATAAATGATCACTGCATATGGGCTTGCACATATGTGATCAAAATGAATAATTATTATTTGTCTGAATGCTGCTGTCACACACAAATGCAGACATACACTCACACTTGCTGGCCACAATTAAATGAAAACAAATGCTATTTAATGCAGGAGTGTCTTCTTTGTACCAAGTACTGTTCTAGAAGCAGAACACAGAAGATTAAGCTCATACTATATCAGGAGAAAGACCAGCAAATGCAATACCCCGTAAAGAAAACAATTGCTGTGGCGTGACAAAAAGTACAAGGAAAACTCTTCAAAGATGAACAAGTATTTCATTGGGGGCAATAAAGCAGGGACTCTGTAGTAATCAGGTGTCCAGAAGTTTAATTTCTAATCTGAAACTGACAAAAGGATTTGCTCCAGAGAGTCCTATGGGTGAATGTGCTCCACAGAAGGGGAATTAACTGAAAGAAATTAGCAAGACTGAGAAGATGTGTGTTTTCTCTTAATTTTATCCAATTTTTGGCTAATATTGAATGTGTTTACTTTATACTAGTGATCCACTGCATATTGATGCCTGGGTGTTTTCCTAACACTAACAGTGGGGAGCACATAAAATATGCAGCAGGTGACTGAAAGAGCCAGTGGAGGTTCTGGGAACTAAACACAGCAATGCTGTGGGAGGCATCGCTGAAATGAATGTGTGGGATTCTAAAGATATTGACAGAAATAAAGATACAATGTAGCTGAAATAGCAAAATTTCAATAAATTCTACTTTCTACTCTAAGCAGTGGATAAAATAATATCTAAAGCTCATTTTCTGATTTCTTTCAATTTTGTTCCTTTCATGGAACATAAAGCTTACAGCAAGGCAATTCCAAGTAGAAAAGTTAGGAGTCATGGAAAACAAAGATGAGGACAAGATATAAGAGTGTCTGCTAGAATCTAGGTACATGGAGATTATAGAAAACCAGTCCCCACAAGAAGGCTCTTCCAGGAATTTGCATGGAGACCAGCTGGGTTTAGAGTCTCCAAAACAACACAGCAGGTACACTCTGTCCTAGAAGCAAGAAAATTTGGGGTAGTTGAAGGTTCTTTTGAAATTAAGGAAGGAAATTAGAAATTCCATTTTTCTACTAGTTAATAAGTGAGTAGAAGACTCCTCAATTCACTGCCAGGTGTGAGAGCCTTAAAAGTAGACAAAATATTGACACATACCTGTAATCCCAGGGGTTCAGGAGACTGAGCCAGGAGGATTGCAAGTTTAAGGCCAGCCTCAGGAATTTAGTGAGGCACTAAATAATTTAGCTAGATCCAGTCTCAAAAAATAAAAAGAATTGGGTATGGCTCAGTAGTAGAGTGGCTCAGTGGTAGAGTGCCCCTGGGTTCAATCCCTGGTACTACAAAAAAAGGGGGGGGACTCCCCTAATTTTGAATTAGCATAAACACTATATTTACTTTTTTAGCTTTTTAATATTGCTGGCTCATGGAGTTTTCCTCAGCAGAACAGTTTTGTAATACTTGCTTTTATTACAGAGCTCCCTAGGTCATACCTATAACGGACAAACAAGATTTGTGGATTGGTGTATTTTAGCACTCTTCATATTTTTCAAAGCACAAAAATCTGCACATCAAGGAAGAAAGTCCCTTTTTGAATTAGTTTCATGGAACAGTCCTTTCTGTATGATTCAGAAAATATCTTGCCAGTATATACTCAGGCTTGGCTAATATTTTTAAAGAACATATGAGAAATCATCTTTTAAAAATATTGTCAAAATTGACATTGTCATCACTGAGATTTTATTTGTAAACTTCAATTCCTTTCCTTGAAGTCATTAGGTTTTCTCAAATAGCTTTTTGGGGGTTATGGTTTTTTTTATATAATATGAAATGTATAAAGAATCTGTATTGATATAAAATTTCACACAAGAATTAAATTATTACCCTTTTAATCTCAAAATTCATTTTGAAGATCTAGGTACTAGACAACTTTAGCCAATGAGCATTAAACTTCTAAGTTAGCTCTCTTACCATATACCCCTTGCTTTTAAAGACAGAACCCACACATGCTATATTTCAAAGGTAAAGTACTCATATATATTATTAATTTGAATAGTGCTATTATCTTGAATACACTTTTTTTCTGGAACATAAAGAATGCTATCGGAATCCTTATAGGCACTAGTGTGAGACTGCTAACCCCTCCACCCCCTGCTTTTAAGTATTAATACTCATTTTGGTTTCTCAAGCAAGGAAAAAAATAAAAACAAAACCCTTTTGGTGAGAAGACAGCACAAAGAGAAGAAAAAACCCCAAATCTTTGTAGAGTTCATTTCGCCTTAAATTTTATATTCAGTTTGCATTGCATACATTTCGAGGTATAAAACTCTAATGGGAATTGCTGTTTTTTTTTTTTTTTTTTTAGACAGGAGAGATATTGGGCAGCAATTTATTTTTACTGTTGTATTTTTAAAAGAGGCTATCGTGGAAAATAATAGCCCTTGGAATGCAATGATTTAATCAGAGCTGTTGAACTCAGTGAAAGAAGAAAAGAAAGTAAAGAGGAAAAAAAGAGAGGATAGGAGACAAGACAGGGAAAGAAGGGGAGGGGGTTGGAAAGGACAAGAAAAATGGAAAGGAAAGGGAAGGAGAAGAGGGGAGGGTAGGGGAGAATAGGGAAGAGAAGGGGGAAGAGAAGAGAAGGATAAGAAAGTATTGTTTTTGGAATGAAGGAAGGGAAGGGAAAGGGGAAAAGGAAGGCCAAGGAGCCTAGGGGCTAAAGAAGCATCCTGGTCCGGCTCCACGGAGTGAAGCCACCATTCCTGCAGCCAGAAGTTTGAGATCCTTCCAGTTCCCCCTCCCCAACACCCCCGGCCCCCACCGTTTCCCCTCACCCTAAGGTACTGCTGGGTATGTGATATGAGAACACACAACTGGCTTAAGAACTATGTTTCTACTTTTCCTAAGAAATTTATAGTCTCTGTCAACTGAGTAGATGAAAAGTGTTGGCATTCAGGTCTCCAGAGAAATCCAACTGGACAAGTCTCTCCCTGGACAAGCTCAGCTCAGCAAATTCTATGAAGTAAGGAACCTGACGTCACAGGAGAAGGCCTAGTAGATGATTTAACAGTGTTGCTTCAGGTGGCTAACCAGAAACCCGCTTTAGGAAGAGTAGTGTGTGTCTGGTCAGAATCTTCTGGAATGACATTGGAAAAGCAACTTAATGCATGTCCCCTGCTATACCTCCCTCATTTATATCTACCAACCTGCTTTTTCTAAACTCATGAGAAATTGGCTCTGACCAGGCCAACCCAGGTTGAGTTCATTCTAATTGGAACTGTCCTAATTGTCTGCTGTGATCGGACCAGGACAAGTGACCACAAAGACTTGGCTTGAAGCCCCTAGTGACAGAATTCTTCCAAGGAGTGCTCTGGAATCTGGAACCTAGAACCTGTGGAAAGTTAATAGATGACTTGTAAATAGGGGCTGTGTGTTCAAGTTATTTTGGAAGTGTGTGTTGGGTTAATCAATGGCAAACAAGGTTCTTTATGATGGCACCCTCAGAACCTTCATGTGTGGTACCATTTTACTTAAGGGATACAGTACTTTTTAAGCTGAATTTTAAAAATTCTCATAAGGTGTCAAGATTTTTGAGCAATGTTAACCGAAGAGCCATTTTCCCATTGACTTTTCTCCTTCTACACCTAGCCATGAAAATATTTGAGAAATTCCATAAGTCTTGTGAATATCACAAGATAGAACGTTTTGCCATGGTGTGAGGATTTGGAGTTTCTAATACAGTTACCATAGACACCTGGAGCTATCAAACTCATGGATCTGGTTGGTGTGGCTGAGGAACTGGATTTTAAATTTTATTTATTTTTCAATAAATTAAACCCAGACACGTGTGGCTCATGGCTCCTGAGTTGGGCAGTGTGGTCTAGAATCTTATATATCTTGTTCAAAGGATGTTAGTAGCACATGGACTCTTCCAGATATCCCTGAGCTTCACAATGATATGTGGAGCTGGGAAGTGGGCTTTTGAGTTGTCAGGAGTATGAAAATTTAAACTTTCAAGCATGCATTTATTTTTCCGTCTAATATTGGCCCAAGTCATCTTTTGCTTTCTTTCTTTTCAAATAGCAGATCCCAACACAGGGCATTAGTTCTCATCAACTTCTTCTTCACTTTTCCAGATAGTCTGATCCACGTAGGGAAATAGAGGGACATTCAAGCCTTGCCACACAAATCCTGAGCCAGGGAAAACCTGTGTCTACCTTGCCTTCTACTACAAAGAACTCCACCAAGACAAATGTTCCTCTGTGGCTGGGCTCAGCTACATTCTCTACATACCTTGCCCATTCATCAAATATGGCTGTTTAGACATTTATTGCCGCACTCTTCTGTCCCCAAGGCTTAGTGCCACTTGGCACCCCCACCTTTTCCTGCTAGAGCTTCGGATCACACTGCTTCTGCTGGTTGGCACTAGATGAAACTGTTACATGCAATCAAATGAAGGGAAAACTTGAACACTTTGGAGAACTTTTCCCAGTAAAGAAGACAGCAGTTCTGTTCCATTTATAAGGGGAAAAGAGTGAGCAGGGGCAGTGTGGCACTTTGGTTCCAAGACCTGTAAATGCGGAAGGTGTGAGGAAGAAGACTTGCAAGGAGAATATTCTCCCCCCTCATCTCAGGCTGTGGTTAAACAGCTTAGAAGCTTCACAACCGTTCTTTCTCTTGTTGGCTGATCTGGTTCCAGGACATTGCAAAAGATTTATTTACAATCGCCCAAAGAGCCAGAATAGCCTCACCTTCATCTAGGAAATAATAGCTGTTTTGTGCTATTTCGTTCAACAACAGTGATTCATTATGTAGCACTAGGCCTTCCCTGATACTTGTAACTGTCAGGCAGATTTCCTATGGCTTGTTCTCACACAATAGACCTATTTTGTCAAATTAAACCTAGAGATGTATAATTATCTGCATGTGCAGATAGGAGTGTACTGACTTAGACATATGTATGGACTCAGATGTATTTATTAGTACATGCTTCCACCATGATATCATTCTAAAATGTTTCTTGTAGCTATTGTAGGAGTCTGCATGGAAAGATTCATCCCCTTGGTCACCTACACGTGATTGATAGTCAGGGCTTGAAGGGAGCATGGCTTCTGTTGAAATGTACATAATTACTACTCTCCAGGGCATAGAGGTGAGGTCTGCTGCTCTAGTGCCAGGACAGAAAAAGAGATATCTGGCGTTTCCAATATCTGATCAACGAAGAAAAATTATTTTGCATACCATCTTCATTGTGAATGTGTTAGTAAAATAGAGGATTATCATATTCACCTATGAGAATTTAACTCATGCTCTCGCTTGTTTGTCTCTTTTTTCATCCTTTGGACACAAATGTGCATCCTGTGAAACAGAAAAAAAGACACATCAGCCTTCTATCACATATTCAGGGCTCCACAGATTTCCCTTAGCTAATTACATGGGTGAGCCTTAGATTTGGAATTTGACTCATTTTATTACAAAATAAATTCTTTTAACCTGCAAATCATAAAGTACACCACATTTTGATTTCTCAGTCTTCGTTTTGAGCTAAAATAGGACAAATTATATGTTATAAGATAAGCTACTGATTTCCTATCATATATCAAGAAATTTGTTTCACAGTTCAAGATGAGAAAATAATTTTGTAGCAAAACAAGCTATCTGTTTTTAAGTAAAAACCTATCAGAAAATTTCAAATCGCTAATAAATCACTTGCCTTTTTCTGATTTTATCCAAAGTTTATCTGGCACTCAAGACTAGCAACCAAATTTCTAATGACTTATGGATTCTCAGTGGTGCTTAAAAACTCTTAAGCTTATTAAGTAAATGTGGAATTTAGCTTGTAAATATGTTTTCTGTTCTAAATAATATTGCTTTAAATATGGAATTTAGCTTGTAGAGATATTTTCTGACCTAAATAATATTGCTTTGCCACATAGTGGTTTGTCTAAAAGAATTATCTAAATGGATCCAGGTCTAAATTAAAAGTCACAACTATGGATGCAGCAAAAAAAGGGTAAATCAGGTAATTTTTTTGGGAAATTGAAATGCAATACTAATGTAGACCTATGTTTTCCAAAAAATAAACATTAATTATAAAAATAGTCTTCCTCTATTTTATGTGTGCTTGAATTTTTTCTAACAGCTAGGCAGCTATCAGTAAGAAAGGCATATGGAATTTTCCAGATCTTTGTATTTTGGCATGTATTCATTCATTTGTTTATTTTCTCAAGTTGATGGACTAGGGCAACTGTAGTTACTCTGAAGCACATACGTTTAAAAAAAATTCTCAATATTTAAAAAAAGGTCTCAAAATTCAGCTTGATTGCAAACTTAATGAGTCAACAGTACAATGAACAGCCAGAAGAATTATTGCAATCACCGGTTGCATCAATGACAATGTTTCCATGAAAATCGCATCAAATTCCCAAATTTGGCCTAGAATAATGAACTCATTTCTGGGCAGCATGTTTTCAGAAGGATGCTGATAAATGACAGTGTTTTCAAAGAAAGACTGAAATATTGAGAGTCACAAAAACCATAACATACAGACACTTTATAACACAGGTTGGGCATATGTGTTTGTCTGAATGGGTAAATGTCTTCAAATATTTGAAAATTTGTATATGGAAAATGTTGTACTTACAAAGGCTAGAACTGACATCAAAGGTGATAAACTCCAGGAAGTTAAACTTCCTTTGGTCATAAGAACTTTCTAACAGCATATAGAACAGCAATGAATTGGAATATTTCCATAGGAATTTTGGGGAAAACTATACATGAATTTCCTCTGAATTGCGACTACAATATTTTGTAAAAGAAAATGAAGACTGAAATTGGACAAGCAATTGGTTTGGCTGCCTTGTGAGTCTCTTCTTGTCTTATACTCTTTGAAATATCTGTTGAGCATCTACTGTACTCTTTCTGCTCCCCAGCCCCGGAACTTAAGATAGTAGACTAGTTCAGGAAGAGTGAGAAAATATATTTGTAAATTGCTCCTTTGAGTGACATTGTGAACCCGTAACATGCTGGAACCTCTGAAAGTTCAATGACAAAAATCAAAGATGTGTGATCACTGCTTAAGCAAACAGAGAGAAATTATGCAGAGGGAAATGCAGATTATTTATTCCAAAATTCATTGTGCAGAGAAAGAAATTAATTGGAGGGAGAAGGAGAGACCCTGGGAAACCCTGTATCAGTCATTTTCAATTTATATGAGTGGAAGGGTATTATCAATGTTCCGGGGATTTACAGTAGTTGGAAAAAAAAAAAAAAAAACAAATGTGCGTCGATTTGCAAGGAACATGTTTGAATCTGCTGACTGTGGTTCCACAATAGCTTTAAATGTGCTGGGTCAGAAATAGCCTGGTGAAGGGAGTTGCCAGATTTCAGCAGACTTTGAGGCCCTGGGCTCTGTATTGTTCTACGCTTTAGTTGTCATTCATGCCTGCTGCAGCAGGAATATCATAAATGGTTTCCTGTGAGTCAGATTTTAGCTAGGTTCAGGGTTGCTGTTTATAGCAGCCATGAGTCTGCACCTGTTTTCTTGAATGAGTACCTTGCTTTCATTTTTTTTTGTGTGTGTGGACTTCACTTTTGACTTTGGGACCATTTTTCATCTCTGATTAGGTCTCTGGTTTTCCATCCTCCACCCTCTTGCACTTGGGATTTTGTGTCTTCTCTAGGTTGTGATAGTTTAACTTTTAACTTTGACTTGCTCAACTTCTTCCTATCCATGATCAGACTTAGACTTTGATACATGCCAGTTTCACTAATCCACTGCTGTGCTGGGCCTGGTTGTAACTCTTCCTAGAAATGATTGGATATTGTAGATATTAATTTAGAGGTTTTAAATCAAAGGTATCTCAACTAACATGCACTGTCACCTCCTAGGAACCTGGAATAGGTAAGGCTCAGCTTTGAGAATAATATACCATGAAGATGTACATTAGGATTTTGGGAAAATATGCACCTTGTTACTCAAGAAGCATTTCCTGAATAGACAATGTGCTAAGATTTATGGTAACCAGTGAGAAAAGTATTTGGATAGGGAAAACTTCCTGGTCTTAGGGAACATCTTACATTAGGCTCATTAAAACACGGACTTCATTTCTCAGTCCAATTTACTAGAATTTTTATAATTGCTTTACCTCTATTTGCACTGTACTACCCTCATTTACTTTTTTCTTTTCATACAGAACTGAAAATTCTGCCACTCTTCATGTGCTGAAGCTTGCCTCCTCTTTGACCTCTGAGTCCCCTAAAAATCCATTTGAGGTAAGAAAAGCATCTTCAACTGGAGTTTAAATATGGGGGTGTGCAGGTGGTAAATCACACACAAAAAGCATTTGACAAAGCAATTTATCACTTAATTTTTTAAAGACATATATATTTCAAGTGAATTTAATTTGCATATTTTCTGACTCATTTCCATGCCATTATCCTAAGCTCTTTTTAAAGAGTTGCTACATTTTTACATTTTCAGAAGAGGCATTTGTGTCATCTGTGACTTCCTAACCTTTGCTTCTGGAATTTGACTATCAGAAAATTCTTTCTTTGTCTAATCTCAATGCTTCAGTCATCTTCTAGAACCATGAAGAAGGAGAGAAAGCAAAGTCCAACTGGGTTTTTCTTCTCTCTGAAAAGTCACACTATTGCCTGTGACCTTTGATTCTAGGGTTTTCATTAAAATTCCTTCATCATTTAGGGCCCATCTCTGAGTACTCTGATGCCAGGGACTGAGTTTTTTGAGTTCTTACACACTTCAGACAAAGTTGTTACTTTAGTCTTAGCATTTTATACACACACACACACACACACACACACATGTGCGTGTGTGTATGTGTATATATATATATATATATATATACACACATACATATATATAAAACATATAAGAATAATATATATCATATATAAGAATAATCCCATATATTATATATAATAATAATGCATGTTCATAGAGAAATTAGACTTGACTTTTAGAAAAAACTCTGGTTAGAAGTCAGTAGCTCTTTAATTTCATTTCTTGTCTTTTTAACAACAAAATGTTCTTAAATAAAGTAACTTAATGCTTCATGGACTTGATCTTCATCAGCAAACTAAAGATTGAATTAGAAAGGAAAATGCTCTTGCCCGTAAGCTTCCATGATTCATTGGTTCCATAAAAGAGCGCACTGCTGAAGGCATTTGAAGCCAGGCAGGCCTCTGTGTTGGGTGCTGAGCCATGACTGGGGACAGAGCACAGAGCTGGTATCTGTTCTCCCTGTTGGTCTCAATGCTGGGTATGGCTTGTCAGCTGCTGCTTATTTTCCCTGCTCAATCTTTTCTTATCAGAGGCAGAAGGCATAAAGGATGCCATCTGGGATTGCTTGTTTAGATACAGAGTGGTGTTAACAAGTTTTCCTCCCTCTTACTCTTTCTTGTTTATTGCTGGTTGCAAGGATCAGCCATAAACATGGCCAAATGCCGTCATTTCTTCTTCATGAACTTCAGGGGCAAAGGGAAGGGGAAGGCACAAGCGCAGGCTGTGAAAAAGCAAGAGGGGAGGTGAGAAGCACTAGGCCATGCGTGGGCTTCATATTCTGCAGCACCTAGAGGAGTTTCAAGGTCAAGTTATTTAAAACTGAAAGAAAATGTATGAAATCTCATTGACACCTTCTCTAGGAGTAACAGGTGTGTGTGTGTGTTCCTTAGCATCTGGAGGCTGATAAGAACACGACACTTCTTAATCTTGTTAAGAGAGTTTGAGTTTAGAGAATAATACAGCATCAACAGCACAAGTTTCAGAGTCACACAGGATTCAAAGCCAATTTTTGCCACTTGTGAGCTGGTACAGGTTGCTGTGCTTGCCCTGCCAAGATTTCATTTACCTGGATGTTGTACCTGTCCCCAGCTGCTGGGAATGTTGGCTGCTAATATGATCACAATTGTCTCATGCTTCAGACAATTTTCCTTGGCAATAATGGAAAATTAATTAAAAATAATGGAAAATTCTCTCTTGGAATCCCAAGGCTATCAGCCTGGTACAAAAGACCTGTCTCCATGTCCTCAGATGGGACCAAACCATGGAGTTCTTTGTGATTCAGAGCTCCTTTAGGATGAAGTGGAATTCAGCAGAGACCCCAGACTTCCCCTAAATGACTGCTTTGGCTCTGCTTTTAGAGAACTGACCAGAGATACTAGGTAGATTTGGGATTTAATTTAGCTTCTCTCTGTTAAAACACAATTTATGATATTGCTGATCTTATGATCTTGTTTTAGATATAATTGTTCTCACAGTGCTTAGTGCAATACTTGGCACGAGGTATAGCTATTGTATCAGTTACATTATTGCCTATGTTATTGGCAACATGAGTTGGATATTCCTATAAAGTGATACCTTCTAAAACATAGGGAACATTATATAAAATGCTTGTTACTTCCATCCATTGCAAAGAGAATATTCGTTATGGCATGAACACCCTGACTCCTAATTAGACTTTTTATTTTAGGGGAACAATTTCAACTGAGTCATAGGAATAATCTTGACTCCCAGCACCCAGCCCTCATGTTACAATGTGATGTGTCTGTGACTGTGTTGCTCTGTGTGCTACTAGCTGCTGGCAGTTGTTGCTACTTGTGCAATGGAAAGCATTGCTCTTCTCAGACAGAAAGCATATATAGATATACATCCATACTGCTAGTGTCTAAATTAAGAAATGTAAAAGCCAATTCATGTACGCCAGCAGGCGACACCAACAACAGAACCGGCTGGGAAAAGAGCACACCTCCCCGATGTGGACCCCTCTGTGGTGCCTCTCCATTGTGCTCCTGAGTCCTCTCCAAATTGAACACTGGGAACTGCATGGTACCTGGGAGTAGATGTTCATGCAGAACACAATTAATGGAATGAAGATCAAAGAGGTAAGGAGACACCGACCTGTTACTTGAATCCCTGGGTAGATGCAGATTTCAAAATGTGGCCAAGTTTGCCAATCAAGAGACCCATACAGAGGGATTTTGATGCTCATTGCAAAAGCTCTTTTGCAATTTGTGGCATTAGTGAAACCCACCTACAATCTACCAGCTGTTATGGATATCTTACTAGGGGCCCTTAACTCCTGGGCAAGAGAAGTTTCATTCATTCATTCATTCATTCATTCAATTAATACAGTCCTTCTGCTCAATGTACTCCAACTATTCTGCTACTTGCTTAGCAGGAAAATGAACTTCTTTTAGGCCATCAGCATTGCAGTACAGCACTACTAATGCCCAGTGTGCTACTATCCCCTGAAGTTGAATTTTCATGCCCCAGGGAATTCTGCTGACTTGAATGAACTGTATACAGCTGGACTAGAAACTTCTAAGACAGGAGAGTTTTTTATTAACTGACTTGCTCTCATGGTGCATGGCACACAATAAGTGTTCGGTTGACACAGACCTGAGTTGGTTTCCCAATCCATTTATGATTTCTGGAGGAATTCACATAGGCATGTACTAGAGTTCAACGAAAATAAATCCATGGTGCGCTGGCTTATCTTCAGCAACGTCCGTACTGCGATGCTGAGTTGGAGCAGGGTCTGTCTTACTTTACTAAGGTTTTCATAACAAATTACCACAAACTGGGTGGCTTGAATAAACAGAAACTTGTGCTTTCAAATGCTAGTGGCTGTAAATTGAAAGTCAAGGTGTTGGCAGAGTTTCTTCCAGAAGCTCTGAGGGAGAATCTGTCCCCTGCCTCTTTCCTACTTTCTGGTGGCTGCTGGAGTTCTTAGCATTCCTTGGCCTCTAGTTGCTTAACTCTGGCCCCTGCCTGTCTTCCTCTGCTCTTCCCTCTGTGTTTCTTCCCTCCTTTTCTTCTCTCATAAGGACCTTTGTGATTGGATTCAGGGTCCACCCCAAACCCAGTAGTACTTAAGTTTCTTAACAATTACAGTTGTGAAGAGAATTTCCCAGTAAAGTCATGTGCATAGGTTGGACTTGCCTTTTGAAGGGTCCCCATTCAATCCATATAGTTTCCTAAAGTTTCCAAGTGAATCACTGCGAGCGGTGGTTGTCTAGCCAATCACAGATCCAATCTCCAGAATCAGCCAAGGACTACTGTGGGGACAAATAGGACTTAGAAGGAATGAGTCACATAAACCATGTGAACAGGTATTGACATCCAGCCAATTGATTGTCTCCTTGTAACCTAAGACTACAACTGATCTGGTTTTTAGCTATATCATCCCGTCTTTCATTCTCATTTTTGTTTCTTGGTTTTCTTGTTCCAGTGGCACAATGATGAGTATTTGGAAGGATTGTTCTGGAAAATTTCTCTAATTCTCCAAAAGCAGAAGAATTTTTAATTTCACTCCTTATTCTTCTCCTTTCCCTAATATTCTGATCAGTGTCTTTTCTTTTCATGTCTACATTGAAGCTATTTGTGAACTCTTAATGTTAAGCAAAACATTACCTCCGTATTTCCAATCTCTCTATTAAACTATGTTTTAGACACTCACCTAAAACATAGTATCCTTCTTACATGAAAACTGAATCCTTCTTACATTAAAACAGAATTTCAAAGCAGAGTAAAAAGGAATCTTTCTTCCTATTCTTTGCATTTGCTTCTTATCAAGAATATATACTTCATAGTAAAAGAAACAAACCAAAAAAATCACATTGCCAAGAAAGCCCATTGTGTTTCTTTTCAAAACCTGGTTTGAGTAAACTTATGTGTGAATTGGATCTGAAAGGAAAGTAACTCTTTTTTAATGAAATGGGTCTGCTGATGTGTCCAGCAGCTACCAACACCAGAACAAAAATTAGATGATAACCAAAGCCTTATACCTGCTAGGAACCTCTGAGCCTGAGCTACTCCTGATCAATTTGACCTGTTACATGATAGCTGAGCCCAGAAGAAATTGATGGGGAAATTTTGGAGACGGGGTTTTCTCCCAGAGGGTATCTGTCACCACTTGCTCAGGTTTTATCACCTTGGAAACTCTGCCAGGATGGGGCACACCCAGGTCTGAGCTGATGGGCTGTGCTCTATCCTCTTGTTTGTCAGGAGCAAACTTGATCATTTTAGTGATCTTAAACCTAACCCTCTTTCTACTCGCTCCTTCAAATCTGGTGGATAAAAGATGCAAACCTTGATTTTCTCTTTAAGCAGACAGATGATTGTGTCTTGCTCTTTGCTTTAAAATGTGGATTAAATCAATACTGCTTGTTACTCTCTTTCTGTACTCTCTCCTCTCCGGCACTCTTCCTGAGCCCATTTTAAAAATTTTCTTAGCCAAGGTACATTTTACAGTTTATGTTCCATCTGCCTTTAAATTTCTACCTTTGAACAGAGCAAAGTACCCTAGCAAATATTTCACAAAGTAAGACAGGGTTGGTTAAGATCTACTTTTAGCTTAGCATCATCCCCCCCCCCCCTTAAAACTCCTTCCAGAGCCAAGGAGAGGTATGTTTCACAAGTAAATTCCTCATATTGTGTTATTTTCAGAATTTGGATTCAGAGTTGCCTCTGAGATTATCCATACGACATGAATTCCGACTCCTATAAGCCCTCATTCTTGGGGGATGCATGTTTATTCACTAAGTAATTCTGTTCCTTTACATCAGTGTGTTCGATCCCAAATGATATCTGAAAGACCAATTTGTACACATTTCCTCAGGCCACCTGGGAGTAAGTAGGAAGAGAGAGAATTTATTTTCTTGGTTTCCCCTAGTCCTGCTGCTTGTTTTCATTAGATATGTAGGCCATTAAACATTATGAAGCCCAAGCATGTTTCAGAGTCACAGAGATATGCCTTCTTTGGCCCATCAAGAAAGTTCTTTCAGAAATGTGTTCTGAGCCCTTTGACAAACTTTGGGCATCATAAACTCCTGCTGCTTTTCCTCTCTTCCCTCCCCCTCAGCACTCGCTCCCCTTGACACCCTCTCTCTTACAGCGAGTTCCCTGTTTTTAGCTGAGTCACAGCAGCTGGCTGGCACCTCCAGGGTCATACTGTACGTAACACAGAATCCTCTCTGTTGGCTACCATGGTGCTTCAAAAGAGGGCTGTGGCAGCCACAGAAAAGCATCCTGGGTACTCCAGCCAGCCCTCCTTTGAAGCCCTGAAGCAAGCGGCTGGCAGAAGGAGCCTGGGACGGCTCAGGGATCCAAAGTTCCTGGATAACATGGCTTCACTGAGTCCCAGGGCCCTGCTGCTGCTGAGATGCTGCTCAGAAGCAAGCCCTTAAGAAATTCAGAACAGAATCCAGACGGACAGAAGCAGAGTCATATGGCCTCTCAAAGCCAATGGCTGCCAGGAAACAGTCTTAAAACTGCCAGAGCCTTGGCAAGAGGCCCTGAGCTGTGCCAGGGGGTGAATAGTGGGGTAGGAGTGGTGGCCACACTCTCCTTTTCCAGTCAACGGGATTGTGCCTGAGCAGGGACGAGCATATACGGAAGCCCAAAGAAACAATACATCACTTCTCTCCTGAAAATAAATGCTGGCCTGTTGAAGTGAAATGTATGTCCTAACCAGGTGGAACGGTACAGATTTTCATGGTTAAAAACAGGATCTTCTGGCTTTCAGATACTTAAAACTGGACTGCTCCCAGCTTCCCCAAACTGTCTGAAGGCTGAATATCTTGCAAACCGTAGCTCCTCTGGCCCTCATGTTGATTTATTTGATCTTTCTATCGTTCCTGCATTATTGATCCCTATCTGATTCTTATTCTATGAAACAATATTCTTTTATAAATATTTTATAAACAAATATGATCATGATGATATCTAAGCCATGCAATGCTCTTACTGCATGTCACTGGAAGAATATGTATAGATGAATTTAATAGTATCTTAAGGGTGTGTGCATGTGTGCTAGCACACTCTCCTTGGCCTCAAAGTAGACACAACTGGAGAAGAAATTGATCCTAAATGGAAAATTTCAAATCACTAAGAAGTCCTGTGTCACATTCAAAACGTGGTTTGTAAAGAAAGTTAAATGATTTAGTCTTTGCAGCTGTACCTTCTACACAAACACTAAGCGGTGGAGAATTTTAAAAGATAAAATGAGGGCAGGCCGCAGCTGATTCTTGTAGCTTCATGGA
Organism: Spermophilus citellus; assembly: GCF_964194105.1. NCBI lineage: Eukaryota > Metazoa > Chordata > Mammalia > Rodentia > Sciuridae > Spermophilus > Spermophilus citellus. The sequence goes on from NC_138194.1 coordinate 82,037,460, forward strand.
GACATTAATATAAACTTATAAAGCCGGATTATTTACTATCAGATCCATGGTATATTCACAAAGTAAAGCAAAATTCAAAAAAATATGGAAGAAAAGCACATCCTCTTAATGCATTTACCTTTTTATTTTTCAATTAAAGAGGCTCAGTGAAATATAGGAGATGGGATATTTCACCTTGAAAGCCAAACTTTTAATTAGGCTTTTTTTTTTTTCAGCTGTCAATGCCAAAGAAAGCCAAAGTTCAGCGAAAGTATCCCTTAGACGACAGTGACTAGCAAACGAAAAAAGTGACATTTGAAATGAACCCCTGAGGAGTTATTAGTAATTGCTCTTCTCAGAAGGTAACACCTACACTATGTGACAGAACAAGTTCATCTTGGATTCAGCATGTTAAAATATTCTTATTCCTGGGTAAGCCGTTTTTAATAAACAAAATAAATTATAATTGATTTGCTAGAAGCCAGATAATTTATCAGTGTAACAGATGCACATGTTTTAGAGAATGTGGCCAGCCTATACTTATTTTAAAATTCTAAATCTAACCCTGTTTCTACTCACTTTTTTGTTTTTGTTTTTGTTTTAATTCCTCATAGCAAAATTCTTTGTTTTCCTTTCAAACATAAAGAACCTGCTGGTTTAGATGCAGGAGATGAAATGACAAAAAAAAAAAAAAAAAGGCAGCAAAAGCACATTTCTTATACTGAGGCGGCTTTCTGTTAAGAAGTGGAAAGCTACATATAGAACAATACATAACATGTATGTTAGATCAATAATAATGGTGACAAAGGCCACATTGAAAGACGATGACTTTGTGAAACAACAGTTGCTGATGAAAAGAGACAAAGAAAGATAAATTGACTATAATGCCATGAATTGCTTCACTTGCCCTGATGAGAGAGGTGTGAAATCCAAGTTATTAGTCCAAAAGTGTCAGAATACTATAGATCAACCAAGAACTTGTAGTAGAGTGTTAGACACATAGTCTTCACCTAAATCCATATGGTTTACAGATAAGCCCTCTCCTGATATTTGTAGAGCCTGGAGGAGGAGTACAAATGATGGCCCACTTCCCATGGACCTCAATGTTTAAAAATTTTAAGTGAAGAAATGGTTAAAATATGTTCTAAATACACCTCCTGACAAATTTGTTTCAGAGCATATGAAAGGGCGTGTTCAAATGCAGAATTCTTAGAAGCCCTAGAGACTTGTTGTCCAACTTCGTGAGCTGGTCCTGGATCATCCCTTGGTCTTACCTATTCCTTGACTTCCTCCCACACCATCAGGGGCTTATACCTCAACCTGTAAGTCTGATATCTGAACATCCAGTGGCCAACCCTTTGGCAAAAAGCAAAAAAAAAAAAAAAAAAAAAAGGTCAGCCAATGGCCAATTCACTGATTTTGAGGTATCCATACCAGGGTGGAGCCCATCTCTAGGAAGATAGGCCCAGAGAAAAGAAGCATTGACTAGACATGGAACTTTGGGGAGGAGAAATGACATCACCTAGTAATGGAGTCTCCATCTTCCAATACACTTTGATTTATTCCTAGAGTATTCACTGAGGTTGCTTTCATTTTTGGAGCACTGGTTGGGTGTAGACTTTTCGTTTTTTTTTTTTGTTGTTTTTTGTTTTGTTTTTGGGGTACCCGGGATTGAACCCAGGAGCACTTGACCACTGAGCCACATCTCTAGCCTTAATTTTGTATTTTATTTAGAGACAAGGTTTCACTGACCTGCTTAGTGCCTTGCTTTTTGCTGAGGCTTGTTTAGAACTTGCAATCCTCCTATCTCAGCCTCCCAAATTGCTGAGATTACAGGTGTGCACCACTGCGTCCAGCTGGTTGCAGATTTTAAGATAAAGAAGGCACAGTCCTAGTTCCTTTTTAAAAGGTCCTTCTGGTCACTCTGAGGCAGTAGAAAGGAAAGAGAGTCTGCATGTACTCAAATGGCATGGTCTACTTCTTGTACATGCTGTCTCTCCTTCTGTATTTCTCTCTTGTTATTTAGTCTTCTGTGCTTTCTTCTAAACATCTTGATACAAACTCTTCATTCTTTTTTCCCCATCCTTACCATATCTGTATTGCCACTGACTCCTGCCCCCTCTTGTCTAACTCCACTACAGGAATATTGTTAAAATATCTTGGGATTCTTCTTTCTGGCTTTCTTCAACAGACCCTGCATTATCACTTTGAAGCAAATCTTGGATTAACATTGGATTTAAAAAACTGCTCCTGATGTATCCTTGTTGCTCAGAACCATAGGATGGTTCCATTTACCCATGTAGTCAAAAGCCTGGTCTACGTGATTCTCCATAACCTGCTTGAAACCAACCAGAGGCCCTGACCTTCCACTATTCGATGGCATTAAATTCTTGAATTCCTGCTTTAAAGCTTTGTGTTTACAACACAGCTGAATATGCTATACCATTGTTTACATTTTTCCAGTGACTTAAAACTTGAGATGATACCCTTTGTTACCTCGCTCAAGTTCAGATGTGTAACAAAGCCAGTAGTCTCCCTCTTGTCCCTGCCCATAAGTTCAACAGCAACATTCTTTATTATTCACACCCATCCTTTCCTTTAACCTGATTAAAATCCTCCCCAAACAGGCCTTCCTTCTTCAGCACATCCATGTTGAATAGAGCTACATTCCAAACTACTCTGGAATGTAGTTTTCCACCTTGTCTGCCTGGTGACCACCTACTTCAAGAAAAACAAAAACTGAGGCATGCTCAAAATTTCCTCTCTGGAAAAGCCTTCAAGTTGCATATAGCCTGAGTGAGGACTTTGTATCTCTATTATGGCATTAGCACACAGGGCCTAACAATATTTTACCATGGCATATGGTTCTTATAGCTAATGTGTCTTCCCCATCAGATATTGAAATTCCTGAAGTAAGAAACGAGTGTAATCTTCTTCATTTGTGTATTCTGAGAACATAGCACAGTACCCAGTACTTCAGTAATTAGATATTTGATAAATGTTTACTGAATGAATCTAGTAGTACTAGTTAAAATTGTTGGGCATTGTTCTAAGCTCTTTATGTGTATTTTCTCACTTAATCCTCTGGCAAATCAGAAAAGAGACACTATTATTATTCTCTTTTTTTTTTTTTTTAAAGAGTGAGAGAGGGGAGAGAGAGAGAGAGAGAGAGAGAGAGAGAGAGAGAGAGAGAGAGAATTTTTTTTTAATATTTATTTTTTAGTTCTTGGCGGACACAACATCTTTGTTGGTATGTGGTGCTGAGGATCGAACCCGGGCCACATGCATGCCAGGCGAGCGCACTACCGCTTGAGCCACATCCCCAGCCCTATTATTATTCTCATTTTGCAGATGAGGAAACTGAGATCACTGAGAAGATAAAGCAAGCGCTTGTTCTGGCTCACACAGTGACAGGTGGAACTAGACCATCTGTGAGCACAGACAGGCCGGCCGGCAAAAGATGCAACTGGAGGAGAGTGAAGACAGGGTCATTTCTTCTTTTACTTGTGAATGACATTGTGCTTACCTTTGTGCATGTGTGTCTGTGTGTGATAACTCACTTTTATCTTTGTTTTATGTTTCCTTATTCCTACAAAGTCCATGTATTCCTTACAAACCCAGGATTGCCAGAGGCTGAGAGCCTAGATTGTCAAATTGCCTTCAGAACATAGATTTATCAATCATAGTCCTGATCCCACTTTTCTCAAACCTGCTGTAACATGAACGACAGAAGGTGGCAGGTATTTATGCTTAGTGTATCATGATGGCTGTCGATTTTCTAATTATGTTTTTTTTTTAGACCTTCTCTAACAGATTACAGTGTCCTTGAATAACTGAAGTGGAACTGGTATATGTACAGTATTTTTAAAGTGTATAATATGGTAAGTTTTGACATTCATATATATCTGTGAAACAATTACCACAATCAAGGTAGAACATGACCATAATTCTAAGGGTTTCCTAGGGCTCCTTTGTTGCCTACCATTTCTTATTACCACATCCTCAAGCAACCACTGTTGCTTTTCTGCCTCTAGAGGTGGGTTTGCATATTTATGTAATTCAACCCATATAGTCTGCATTGTGTTTTAACATCCTTCTTTTGCTCAGCATAATTACATGGGGATGCATCTATGTTGTTGCATATCCATTCCTTTTTGTTGCTAAGTAACATTCCATTTTATGGCTTTATAACAAGTATTTTATATATATATATATCCATGGGTGGACATTACATTGTTTTCAGTTGGACTATTACAGATAAAGTTGCTATGATCATTTGTATACTAAAATTCATTTATCAGTCTTTTTATGGACATATATTTTAATTTCTATTGGGTAAACATCTAGGAGTGGAATGCCTTTTTAATTTTTTAAGAAGCTAATCGTTTTTGAAGTAGTTGTTCCATTTTTCTCACCCACCAGAAGTGTATATAATTCTATTGGTTTTGCATTTTTCAATACTTTATGTTTTTTTAAATAAAGCCATTATAAGATTGTACAGACATGTTATACTGTCATTTTAAGTTTCCTTTTCTTGATGACTAACAAAGTTATTACCATTTCATGTGTTTACTATCAATTTATCTTCTTTGGTGAAATGTGGAGTAAAATATCTTCTCCCTTTTATTTGTATGTTACTTGTCTTATATCATTGAATTGTATGTGTTCTTTATGAATTTTAGATAAGCTCTGTCCAACAGAAATATTATGTGAGCACATAGTGTATTATTAAATGTCCTGGTAGTCACAGAAAATAACATTTAAAATCAAGTGAAGATAATTTTATTAATACATTTTACTTAGCCAAATATATAAATATATGATCATTTCAACATGTAATAAATACAAACCATAACAATGAACTATTTAAATATTTTGTTAAGACTTTAAAGTTTAGTGTGTATTTCATACTTGCAGCATTTTTTAATTCAGAGAAGATACCTGTCAGGAGCTCAATAATTACATATGGCTGGTGGCTGCCATATTGGATGATGAGCTCTAGATAAAAGTCCTCTGTCAGATGTAAGTTCCCAGATTGTGCTTTGCATGCATATTTTCAGAACAGTGTCATTTGAAGAGTAAAACTTCAATTTATTGTTATTTTACATTTTTAGTGTCCTATTTATAAAATCTTTACTCAACTTAGTCACTAAGATTTTCTCCCAGTTTTCCCCAGGAGTTTTACTGATTTTGCTCTAATTCTAGGTCTGTGATAATTTTAGAGTTAGAACTGGTTCCAGTTGTGAGTTAAAGGTTTAAGTTTAGTTTTATTTTCTTTTTTCCTGATTATCCAATAGTTCTGCCACCAATTGACTTTTTTATAACTTTGTTAAAAATCAATCATCTCTACCTGCATGGGTTTATTTCTGAATTCTTTTATTTTCTTTTAATTTTTATAATTAGTTATACATGACAGTAGAACGCATTTTGACACATCATACATAAATGGAGTATAACTTCTCATTTTTCTGGTTATACATTACATAGAATCACACTGGTTGTGTAATCATATATGCACATAGTGAATTAATGTCTGATTCATTCTACTTTCCTTTCTATCCCCATAACCCCTCCCCTCCCTTCACACCCCTCTGTCTAATCCAAAGTACCACTATTCTTCCCTAGTCCTGCCTTCTTACTGTGAGTCAGCATCTGCATATTAGAGAAAACATTTAGCCCTTGGTTTTTTTGGGATTGGCTTATTTTACTTGATATTCTGCAATGCCACCAGTTTACTGGAAAATTCCATAATTTTATTCTTCTTTAAGGATGAGTAAAATTCCATTGTGTATTATTTCTGAATTCTTTTCTGACACATTGTTCTCTATACCTTTTACACCAATAATATTCTGCCTTTATTAAGTAGCTTTATTATAAATTGTGAAGTTAGGTATCTTAAGTCAAAAAAAACTTGTCTGTTTTTCAAAGTTAATTTGTTATTATAGGGCATTTTTATTTTCATATAAATTTGAGTATCAATTTGCCAAATTCTACAAAAACATCAGCTGGGATTTTGATTGGAATCGCTTTGACACTTCAAATCAATTGAAAAAAAAATGAACACTGTAATAAAACTGGGCTTTCTCACCCAAGATTAAAGGATATCTCTCAAATTTATTTAGGTTTTTAATGTCTCTCACCAATGTTTTCAAGTATTTGTTGTGCAGATATTACAAATTTTTATTCAAAGTTTATTGTAAGCATTTTGTATTTCAATATTATTTTAAATATTCTTTTCATTTTTCAATTCCTAATTTACATTACTAGAATAGAAATACAACTGATTTTATGTATAAACCTAATATCCTATAAACTTGTTAAACTTGCCTCCTAGTTCTAAATATTTTTAGCATATTCTGTAAGATATTTTATATAGACAATTATGTCTTCTGAATATAATGATAGTTTAGATTATTTTCTACTGGCTGATGACACAGGCTGGAACCTCTGATAAAATGTTCAACATTAGTGTTAAAATTGGATATCTTCTTGTTTTTCCTAAGTTTAGAGGGGAATCTAATCTTTCACTATTTTGTTTGATATTAGCTGTAGGATATATGACATAATTTGAATTTTTAAATGTTAAATTAATCTTGCATTTTGGGAGAAATACCATTTATATTATTAGAATGGATTTGGTAAAATTTTAAGATTTTGGCATCTACATTCATGGGGGATATTGGTCTGTAATTTTTTTGCAACATTTTTGGTTTCCAGGATGCCATAGTTTTAATATGTTGCCTCCATAATTCAGATGCCGCTAATGTGATGCTATTAACAGATGGGACCTAGAGGGTGGTTAAGAGTGGGGGCTTCTCCCTTTTTTTTTTTTTTTAAGAGAGAGAGAGAGAGAGAGAGAGAGAGAGAGAGAGAGAGAGAGAGAGAGAGAGAGAGAATTTTTAATATTTATTTTTTAGTTATTTTTTAGTTCTCGGCGGACACAACATCTTCGTTGGTATGTGGTGCTGAGGATCGAACCCGGGCCGCGCGCATGCCAGGCGAGCGCGCTACCGCTTGAGCCACATCCCCAGCCCAGGGCTTCTCCCTTTTGAAATAGAATTAAGGCCCTTACCAGAGGTGCCTCACCAAGCACTTGATTTACCTTGTCCTTCTGCTTTCCACCATGTGAGGACATAGCACGCCTCTCCTCCAGAGGATGCAGCTTACTAGACAATTCAGACTGCTAGAGTCTGCCTTAATTGTGGGTTTCTTGGCCTCCAGAACAGTGAGGAATACATTTCTCTCTTTTATCATTAGCCTGTCTTCTTATGTTATACCAACACAAATCAGTTAGGACACCATAATGCTTACCTCCCATAATGCCTTGGGAAATATTCCTTATTCTCCCCCTCTTCAGTGTTTGTAAAAATTAGGTAGACTTGATATTATTTGCCTTCATTTATAAATAGTCAATAGAATCCCTTTAGGAAGCCATCTGGGTCTGGGGTTTTCATTGTATGAAAGTTTTGAAAATTCATTTCATTTAGTAAATGTTGGTAATGTCTTTTGAGCAATTCATTCATTTCATTTGAGTTGTTGAATTTATTGGCATAAATTATTTGCTATACTCACTCTCATGATCTTTTTTATACCTGCAATAGCTATCATAATGTTCCCTCCTGTCATTCTGGATGTTGTTAAGTTGTATACTTCTACTGTTCAATCTGGCTAAAACTTTTATCGATTTTTTAATCTTCTCAAAGAACAGACTTTGTTTCATTTTTTTCTGTTAGTTTTTGGGGTCCCCCCTTTCTGTTCTTAATTACTTCTCTTTTCTGCTCTCCTTTTTCTGTTTAACTTCCTCAATTTTTTTAGTTTCTTAAGTAGAATCTTTTTCTTTCCTACTAGAGATGTCCAGCATTGTACATTTCTAAGTTTGGCATCCCATAAATTTTAATGGATCACGTTTTCATTTTCATTTCTTTAATTCCAAAATATTTTAATTCCTCTTTTGTTTTTTTTTCTTTGACCTATGGGTGACATCTTCTTTTATTGATGGCGATTTTGGTGTTGTAGCTAAAAAAATTTCATTTTTTTCTTGTTTTATACTTAGGTTTATGAGGATATCCCTATAGATGTATATGACCTTTCAACAATCACGGTGGTTCTTTCTCTGCCTCAAGTAGTTTCTTCTGGCTTGTGTGGAGTTTCAAATAATCTTTCTGCCTAGCTTTGCCCTTTCTCTGTAGCTCTCTTTCCTTCAGTACTCTTTCTCCCCAATTTCTTAACTGTGTCACTTCAACTCAGGCTCTGTTTTGGTGTGCCCTCCCTGTAGGTAGGCAACCTGGAAATTCTTTTCAGGTGCCACGCTGGGGCAGTCATAACCTTTACCTTGTCTATTTCCTTTATATGTGGCTCCTGTGCTGTATTGACTGTTGACAGAAAACAGCTGAAAAATCATTCTTTCATGTATTTCAGTCCCTTTCATCATTACATAAGGCAGGAGGCTTATTCTAGTCTCTGTTAGCCCTTTAGACTGAAAATAGAATTTTTCACTAGATTGTTTCACATTTATTATAATAATAATAATAATAATAATAATAATAATAATAGATTGTACACTATAACTTTTCCCTACTAAATTTCATTGTCTTTTGCATATACAATGGTAACTCCCAAAGGGATCATGTAGATAGTCTTTGCTCAAAATGCCTTTTCTTCCAATAATCTACTTAATTCATCCTTAGATCACAACATGGTCCTCAGTTCTTCACGGGGACCATGACTTAAGTTTCTCTGACTTAAGTTGTCAAATTCTGTTATACTCTCATAATATATCTTCATGATATTTACCTCATTTCTAACTTTACACTCATTTGTATAAGTATTTGATGTGCATCTGCTCCTCCTTTAGACTCTAATGAGCATCTCTCTTTGCTTATGGTTTTCTACAAAGTTCCCAACACGTAGTAGGTGTCTATCAAATATTTGCAGGACAGAAGGATGAACTGATGTTACTTATGTATTTATCTTCTGTACCAAGTTTAATTATTTCCCATTCTTCCATTCATATACACTGCACACATAAGTGACTATGGCTTTTCTCCTCTAAAATTGAATTTTCTGCATCTCATCAAAGTAAGACTATCAAAAGGACAACAGTTTATCAAATTGCAACAACATTCACTATTCAGAGACAAATAACTTTGAATCTTATTATTAAATAAACTACTGATAGGAGAATTCTGCAATGAGTTAGTGTTCCTAAGCTGCCATTTGCTCACCACAGATGCAATAAAGCACAACTTGGCACAATCAGTCAGACAGAAACTGACTCATGAGGGAGATCAGATTTCCTTCCTTCCATTTTGTTTTCATCTTTCTAGTTTGTTTGAAAACTCATAAAAACCATATGATGAGTTTTCAAATAAAACTGTGGTAGTTCCATGTTGATTTCTTGCCCCCTATAGTTTGAGGGATTTTTTTTTTTTCCAGGACTGTGATGCTGGTATCACAAACAAACATCCCAAGGAATATTTTGGCTTTACATTTTATAATAAGAAGAGGTTGAGGAATCAATGGCTTATGGCTTTTTAAATATGCTGGTCCTTATCACTGCCATTTCATGTCACTTTAAAGGTACTGGCTGATGATAAGAAGTAATTTATTTGATGAGTAGTCATTAGTTTTTGTGAAACAGTTGCTAGGGTACCACTGGACATTTGCCTTAGTTGTGGAAAGAGCACACAATTTGGTTTACTTCTTTCCAATATTGGTTACAATCCAGAATACCCCTCTAAAGTTAGTCATGACAATTTTCCCACTTAAAATAGAAACACATTTTATTCTAATTATCCTCAAATACATTAAATGGTCCCAAAGTTAAAATTTGAGATCTATTGAGAGGTACATATAAAAGATTTCTTCCTCTTTGCTTTTGTTTCACTATCTGAAAAATCTGAGAAATAATTGCTACTTACCTTCCCGGCAGAAAAATTATGAGGATTATTAAAATAATGTATGTAAATTACTTTGCTGTCAGAAGCCCTGGATACCTATTTAATATATTACACTGCTAAAAACTCATATGAGTAGACTTTAAATTTTATTTTAATGCTCAAATAAGTAATTCCCATATACAGCTGAATGTGTTGGCCCTGATCTTTCTTTTTAAGTAGACAGGTGCTGGGCTGTTTTAATTAATTTGAATGGACACAGATTTAAAATTTCCCCTGCAAGAAAGCATGGTTGTTTTAATGTTAATAATATCAGACAGAGTTAGCCTGCTCTGCATTTCCAAGGGGCATCTATCTGTTGTGATTGTGGTCCTCTTAGTTTTAATCATGCTACTCTGAAAGAAAGGCAACATTCTTGGTGATGTGATAATGTAAAGCACTTGGGTTTCAGAAAAAAACATTTCAGGGTTTAAATTTCACCTTTGACACACATTAACCGTGTGACTTAGAGCAAGTTCCTTTTTTTTTTTTTTTTCCCCTCTGTGGGCCTATGTTCCCTTTGTGTCAAATGAGTGATAATTGCATGGAGTTTCCTGAGGATTAGTGACCTTTGCGAACAATATTGAGTACAAATAGGAATCCATTGAGTGGCAGTTATCATTTTAAGTGGAAATTGTACTATGCATGCAATAGTATGGTTCAATATAGTATTGATTACACGGAAAAAGAACCAGTACATAACAGGCTTTGCTGTGGTTGGTTTCTACAGGACATACAGGCATCATTCCATATAATTCTTAGGAAACATTAATGCTGTTATTTTATTTCCCACTTTATTAACATGGGAACTGAAGCTCAATTAATTTGCTTAAGGTGGAGCCAGGATTTGAATTTCAATCTTTTGCTTTTTTAAAAGTTTGAGTGATAAGCTTTAATTTTGAAATGGAATTGCTTCCCTTTTTTAAAAAAAATTTCTTCTGCAATAAATGGCACAGATGACTTTTTTGTTGTGTGTAGAGTTCTTGTTTTTTTTTCTTTTTGGATCAGGTTAATTCTTTTTGAGGTTGGAAGCAGTCTCATGAAGATTTGTTTGAATAGGATTGTAGGATTGCTTTCAAATCTGCTTTATTATTCTTTTTCTATCATTTTAAACAGTTTTTTATTACCATGTGTTTCTGCTGAAGTTCCAGTGAGGATAGTGGAGCTGTTACCTCAACTGCAGAAATATTTCCCTAGAAAATATGAGGTGATTTGCAGTCTGTGTAGGGAGAATCACGGAACTAGTCACTCTTCCATTTTCCTTCTCAATGTCTCCTGTCTAGTATTAGGACATACACATAGTTAGATCACCTGTGATATTTATGATCCACATGTCATCTCTCCTTCTAAGATGTTCATTTATAATTGTCAAACGCTTGACAGATAAAAAGGCTCTTGAAGTCTTATAGCCTTGCTCCTGTTTTTATTATAAATGACTGAATTGATAAGGAGTAGTGAATGTAGAAAGGGGAAAAACCACTTGGGATATTTTGTGGAGTTCATGAATTACACCCAGCATCTCTGCTCAACAATTTTTAAATTTACAAACTTACTGATGCTTTCAAGAAAAAAATATGAAAGAGGTCTAAGTAAGATACGATTTTTAATATTATTTTAATTTTAATCAAAGTAATACATATATGTACTTTAAAAATCAATTTGTTCTTGATGAATCATTACAAATAATGATCCTGCTCTCTCTGTATTTAGTAATATCCCTAAGATGCAGTAAGTCATTTATCTACTAAAGTGCTTATTTCTGGAATTTATCTCCCTATTTCTAAACAATATATTTAAAATTTCTAACAAATTTTTATATTATCTTTTGACTTTTTTGTGGATGAAGATTTAGATTACTTCTGCCATTGAATGCCTATTTCCATTACTCCTACTAGACTTAGGGAAATATTTTAGGTAAATCAATAATCAGTGTTTACATGCTCATGACCACATGATTATCATTTGCTTCAGGGTCGAGTTGTTATTGTGCTTATATGCCATTTATAACAATCTTTGCTTCATCAATAGTTTTTAATCATGTTCATAATTTTCCAGGCCTATTTTTGATCATTACATAATCAATTTTCAATTGCACCAGTGAACAGTATACAATTTGTTCTCAAGCTCTCCTCCCTCTGTATAAACTTTTTGTTTCCTGAATCTCTCTCTTCTAGACCCAGGAGGAGAGTGTCATGTTATGCCACTTGATTCAAGCTGCTTGTGGATGTGGGCACCTCAAATACTGGGTCACCTTCTGGTAAATCTACTAGAGTGTTCAGCACGCAGTATACACCCAGTAAAAGTTTGTGGGATTAATGGGAAAATGGTGTGGTTTTAAACATACACTTTTTTAACTGAAAGGGACTTAAGACTGCAGTAGTCCTCATGAGGCTAGAAATGTCCTCAGTACTGAACGATTAAGCAGAAATTGTTTTTTAAAAGTACTTTTACAGTTGTTTTCTACTCTCTGTTATTTTCAGAGAGATACCAGCTCTCTGCATGAAATGCTTTTGTCCCACAGTCCTGGAATACCTCCATTTCTTATTACCAGGCCCCTGTGTAGTTAGATTGGAAGACTGGTTTATTTTCAACTCATACTCTTGAAACTCTCCATGGGCTCTCAGTGCTTCTCAGCCAACACACTCTACTTTCCTTGCCTATCTGTTTCCTTTCTCTATTCGTGTCTCTTCTTAACAAATCCTGAGTTAAAAGGGCAGATCTTGCTGGTGCTAGATTCCTCATCAGAATCCATGGAGGCCAAGGACAGTGAGCGAACATCTTTAAACAGCTGAAAGAAAAACTCTGTCAAAGGTTTCTATATGAAGTGAAAGAGAATAAAGGTAATATAAAGGCATTCTTAGTTTAAGGGAAACTCAAAATGTGTCATGAGCAAATCTGTTCTAATGATATATCACAGAAGTTTTTCAGGTTAAGAGAAAATGATACCCGGGGAAAACTCAGAACTTTATTCCCAAAGAAAAAGCAACTGGGAAAAAAAAATCTGGTTTTATATATAAAGACTATCTTTCTTTGCTTAATTAAAAAAAAATTATATATTACTATTGAAAAAGAACTTGGCATTGCGCTGTGGTTTTTTTCCTTGTTTATAGATGAAACATGTATTATAATTTCAGCAAAACAGGACAAATGTTAAATGACTCAAATTTTTGTAAGGTCTCTATATTTCACTTTAAGTGGTAAAGGGTATCTAAGTAAACCTAATAATAATAAGTAAATTTTTAATATTTTAGGTTTGTTAACTTTAATTATTAGACTAATCATTAAAAATAAAGGAAAGAAATATAGTTAAAAACCAATATATAAAATTAAACAGACTAAAAAATATTTGAATAATCTAAAAGTCAGGAAAAAGAAGTCAGGAAAAGAGAGACATATACAAAAATCAGAGGAGACAAACCAGAAAACAAATAATTAAAATTGTAGACCTAACTGCAACCATCTCAAATACAGTAAGTGGAAATATTCTAAACACGCCAATTTGAATCGACTGTCAGATTGTATACAAAATTTCTAACAAAAATTTTAAAAAGACACAATACCAAGTCCAAAGTCTCTTTTGAAAAATAGAAAAGGAAAGAGCATTTCCCAAGTAATTTTTGAGACCATAACTTCATATGACAAGAAAAATGAAGCTGGTTAATATTCATTATGAACCTCACTCAGGAATCCTCAAAATATTAGCAAAATGAGTCTAGTGATATTTTGAAATTAACCAATACTTAATCACATAAACAGATTAAAGAAGAAAACCATATTAGTAGATAGAGAAAAACCATTTGAAAATTTATTTTCCTTTCTTGGTAAAAACTCTTCTGTAAGATAGAAATATTAAAAAAAATTCTTTAAACAGATACAGTACATCTACAAAAATTTGTACTGCTAAAAATGCTTTTATCATTAAGTGTACTTAATGATAAAAGAATTAATATTTTCCTAAGATCAGAACAAAGGAAGGCTATCACTCTTGTTCACAATCATACTGCAAGTTAGTCAAAACCGTCAGAGGCAGAAAAACAAACCATATAATTGAAAAGAAGAAAAAGAACTTTCTCTCTTTAGAGATGACATGACTGTATGGAGAAAAATCTAAAAGAAACTCCAAAAAAGTTTTGGAACTAATAAATGAGGGACATCTCAGTATACAAGTTCAATATACAAAAATCAATATATTTCTGCATGCAAGCAATGAAAAATTGGAAATAAAAAATTAAAAACTTTGCCACTTGCATAGTGTAAAAAATAAAATATTAATATATAAACCTATCAAAATATGTATAGAATCTACATGCTAAAAATTAAGAAACACTGAGAAAAGAAAAAAACTTATAATAATTTGTGATATACTGCATTTATGGATTGGATGGTTTAAATTTTTTTGGTTTAATGTTTTTAATATATCATTTTCCCCCAAATTTTCTATAGATTGAGTGCCATCACAATCAAAATACCAATGCACATTTTTGTAGGTATTGACATTTTAAAATGTATATGGAAAAGCAAAGGAACTATAGTAGCTAAAATAAATTTGAAAGAAAATAAGGTGGTTGTCTCACATTGTATGATATTCAGATTTAGTATAACAGCTACCATAAGCAAGACAGAGCAGTGTTGATAAAGGATAGTCATGTAGTTCAATGGAGCAGAAGAGAGAATACCAAAATATGTTTATTTGGTTTTTGAATAATGATGCAAAGGAGAAAGATCATCTTCCCACAAATGGTTTTAGATAACTGATCATTCAGATGAAAACAACACAAACTTTTAAAGTAGAACTACAAACTTTCAAGAAAAAGGACAGGTTAAAATTTGTGATTTTAAGCAAACAACTCTTAAAAGATGTAAAGTGTGATCATAATAGAAAAAAACTGATAAAAGAAACTTCGTAAAATTTTGTCTGTTTATATTTTTCTCAGAAAAGGACCCTGTTAATGGAAAGTCACAGACTGAGAGGAAACATTTACAAATTATGTATCTGATAGAATATTAGCATGGAGAATAGATGAATAACTAAAAATAATAACTAACAACTGAATAAAGAGTAAGCAAAAGATATGAAGAGACCCTTCATCAAAGAACATATATGATTAGGAAATAAGCACATAAAATGGTGCTCGACATTTGTAGTTACTAGAGTTTTGCAAATTAAAACCACAATGAGATATTACTGTATACGAAAATGAAGCCAAACCAAAGCAACAACAATGATAACAAAACACTTTATGATACCAAAAGCTGATAAGGATGCACGGCAAGTAGAACTCACAGACATTGCTGGTGAGAATTCAAAATTCCACAGCTCCTTGGAGAACAGTTGGCAGTTTCTTTAATGTAGGCAAACTATACCTGCCAGGAGACCTAGAAATCCATCTATGAGGTATTTAGTTAAGATAAATAAGTGTACACTGAGCCTGTATACAAATATTTGCAGCATCTTTTTTCATAATGACTGAAACTTAGAGATGACCCCTAATGTTTTTCAACTGGTGACTAGATAAGTGAATTTTGCTACATCCTTACAATGGAATACTACCTATTAATTAAAAAAAGAGCAGATTAAAAGAAATCAGACTTGAAAGGCTTTATACTGTATGATTTCATTCATATGATGTCTGGAAAAGGCAGAACTCCAAGGAATGAATCGTTGGGGGCTAGAATGAAGTGGGAGAGAGAGAGGTTGTCTATAGACAGCTCAAGGGAATTTGGGAAAGTGATGCGGGAGGGTAATCACATACCATGAACTATACTGCAAAAAGTCAACTCGACTGTATACAAAATAGAATTGAATAACAAAAGACACATACTAAAACAAAACAACGCACACATGCAAGATCAATGTGACCATGTTTTGACTGGAAACAATCAATAGGAAATTTATGTAGTTAACTCTCTTTGGTTAAAATCTGGTCAGTAGCTATAGACTAACTCTGTCACCTTGTGCAAAATTATTTAAAATTCTGCAAGCATCAGTATTTTTTTCATCTGAAAAATGAGATGATACACTATTCATAAGGACTTTGAAAGGATTAAAGTGCTGAGTGCAGAGCTGGATCCTTCATAAGTCTTTCACGAATGTGAAATTAATATTCTTATTACTTTTTTTAAGTTGTGTGAACTTGACCAACTAATCTGACTATTGCTGTCCAACAGAATGTAATGCAGAACACAAATACAAAGTATACATAGCATTTTAATTTCCCAGGAGCTCCATTAAAAAGTAGAGGAAATAAACGAAATTAATTGTAATAATATAGATAAAATATAATAATATTTTATCCAAAATACTATTTCAATGATCAATAAAATATCTCGCTTGCAGGCTGAAGGACCATGGGAAGTACAAGACAAACAAAGGGTGTGGCGCCAGCAGACCGCCTCTCTTTGACGTGCCACTTGCCACTTTGCTTCCTTGCCAGTGAGAACATGGGCTCTCCAAACTCTGCTATTTCCAAAGTCAATATTTCAAACCATCAGTTACTATAACTCTCTTAAGACCATGTAAACTCAACCTACTCATAAAACACAAATATAGATTTGTCTACATCCTATTGATAAAGCACTTGCAGCATTATACAGAATTAAGGTGCCAAGACTAGATTTATAGCTTGCCCTTGGAGAGAGAGGAGAGGAGGAAGTTTGGCTGAACTCAAAATAAATTTACATGAAACACTGACACACAAGAGTTGACATGCCACTGCTGCTGCTTTGCCCACTCAGTTTGAATTGTTTTTTTAACAGGTTGGGGGCTGCTCCTTTGCTTTATCTACATGTGACAGGACTGGGAAACAGGGATACAGCTTTCCCTGCTTTGAACATATGAATAAACCATGGGAATTCTGTTCTCCTAGTGAAGGAGACATTTTCTCTGTATCTCAAGTTTCAAATTCTCCTATAAGACATTGTAATTAAACAGCTTGTGTGCTGCGTCACAAAACATATGGGAGGAGGCACTTGTTTTATTTAGGACAGGGTGCTGCTGCAGGGAGAATCTGTCAACTCTTTGTCTAATGCTGTAGTTATGAACAGAATTCATGGGCAAATGTCAGGTGACAGAAGAGAAGGTTAGTCATAAAATCCAAGGCAACACAAGTTTCAGGACATTTAACGTGGTAAATATTGTCCCCTGCAGATGAATATTCCAAGAAACAAAGAGTATTTCAGGATAGAGAACGAAAGTGGCCTTGTTGTACAACAAAGTTCTAGGAAGGTGGCAAATGAGAGTCTTTGCTGACACTGAAATTCTGCAGAGAGCCTGGGAATTGAAGGATGCTTCCTAGGGCTGCTCTTTGCAGCCCCTGATTTCCCTTTAGTCCATCTGCTTGTCTAGTCAAGGCTCCAGAGGAGCATGGGTGTAAACAGAAAATGAAGCTGAATCCAATTGGGAGCACAATTGGGAGCTCTAAGTTGCTGTCAGAAGCAACTCTTCCAATCCCCACGTTGAATATTACACTGTATTTTAGCATTTATGCTTAGTAATAAATGCCTTAGCAATAACAACAAGAGGACCAGTCTATTTTGACTATGAAAATGTACATGAACCTCAGGAACCTATTAAACCCTAAGCTGCCGTTGTTTAATCCTATCAGAGTTCCTGCTGCAATCTTGCCCATCAACAATTCCATTGACAGTTTGGTTTTCCCAAGTCAAAATGGGTACCCTGTGCCCATCCTGTTGTCCTTTAATATCTACTTGACCTTGTAGCAGATGATCTTTCAGTAGTTCCCAAAGAAACTTAAGATCTAAAAATGTAGACATATATCCAGTATTTAAATTAGTCTTTCTAAGAATCTTCATAGTTCACCTTTATTCTAGGTGAAATTCTTTAAGAAATTTCCACCATCAATCTCCCATCCCACCTAACTTCCTTTCCCCTTACAGTGTTTAAATACTCTTTACTTAAAATTAGACTAAGTAAATAATAATAATTATAGTTGCACTGATTGTCCTCTTGATCCATTACAGTCTCTCTCTCACAAAAATACCAGTGCTTTAATGACAAGGATTTTTGCCTTATTCATTGCTGTCTTCCAATGGTTATCATACTCCTGGATTTGTAACAGGTACTTAATAAATGTTTGTTAAAAGATTTTTAAAAAAGAATACATTAAATTTTTGAGCCAACCAGAAAAGCCCAAATGCCTTACATGACATTTAATCTTCAACTCTAAGCTTCAATTAAACCATTTAGTCCCAACTTCCAAAATGTCCATATCCATGTCCATGTTTCAGCTATTCTATTTCAGAACTTTGTACCTTTGTATTTATGAGACTTACTCTTTTATGTAGAGAGGCAGCATTCAATTTCAAATATTGTTTACTTTGTGAAAATATTCTCAAGTCCAAAATTCTTTCCTGTGTTCTCATAGCAAACACATTATATACACTTAATTTAGTAGTTACCAGACTGGAATGTAATGATTTGCTGTATGTAATGATTGCTGAATGAGTAAATCTTATTAACCCACCAATAGTCTGATTTCTACCAATGAATAGTTAATTTTAAAACTCATTTCTTCTTTTCACTTTCCTTTTTCATTTTTTTTCACTATTATACTATAACAATGTTTTGGTCTTTTCTGGATTGTCTAAGTAAGTACAGATAATAAAATGAGTCAAAAGAATGTTGGTCTTATAACCTGAAGAAGGCTAGTGGTTGACATTTAACAATAGTCAGATACTTGAAAGGAATGAAGCTAAGTAAGTCGATTGTTTCTACTGAAAACAGCCCAAAGAGAGTCGACTGCCATTTTTAAAGAAAGTCTCAGTGCTTTCTTTAGTAAGCTCCTAATAAAACTTGCTGATTAGAGCTTATAAATTGTATTTCTAAGAAAGGGTGTGGAGTCTCCTTCTCTGCCAATTGTTAAGTATATATTAGACAGGTATCTTTGTGAGAGCAGACATGAACTAAAGGATGTTTTGCCAGGCTGTGATTCCATGAAATTGACTTTCTTAATACCAATAAACAAGAGAAATCACTGTGGTTAAGAACATACACACCCATAACAATCAGAAAAACTTTATTCTACTTTTTTTTGGTATTTGTGTTAGTTTATGATGTGTTTTAATATGTATGGTTTAAAGTTAGGGATATTTGAAGAAAAAATGCAGTGTTGAAGTTATTTTCCTCTGAAGGAGGCAGAACCAAAGTGAAAGTAATATTTCCATGATAGATTTTAGAGTTGAATACTTCATGTAGAATTAAGATCAAAACCTTTAGTTGTTTTCTTTTTTTTACTAATATCCTTTTTAAAATCATTTTTCATATATTTTCAGGTTGCAACAGAGTTACACTAAATGCTAATATGATCTGATTCTTTGGATAGTAGAGACAGTGTTTTCTTTCTTCTTTAAAAAATGTACTTTTAGATGTTGATGAACTTATATTTTATTCATTTATTTATATATGGTGCTGAGAATCAAACCCCCAGGGCCTCACACATGCTAAGCAAGTGCTCCACCACTGAGCCACATCCCCAGCTCAAGACAGTGTTTCCTTAAAAGTGACTTACATACTCAAGTTTCTTACAAACCAGAGTAAAGAGGACAGCTGAAAAATCACCTTGACACTTACTGTATTTGACAGTGCCATTACAGTATTACCTAATACGTTTAAAACTTAAAGATCATTGAATTCAATTTGCCCCATGAGCATGGGAGAGCAAACCACAATTCCAAATTCTACACGTGGAAAATTTAAGGATAAAGTTTCTTCCGAATCCCACCTTCTGCTAGAACACCAGGTAGGCCTGCGTGGTGCCACATGACTGGCACCTGTACAGGCTCAAGGAACTTTAGCCACACTTATTGGTGACTGTGATTCAAAATGACTAAGAAGAAAAACTCAAAATCTGTGTCTTCATCAGTCTTTTCTGTCCTGTGCATTGTTGAAATTTGGCTGGAATTCTTCCCCTTTATTTATCTCCAGTGCATGGAAAAATGTTCCCTCAACCTGAGAGGAAATGGCATGGAGAACATTCCCAGGAGCTTAGCCTGTAGAACTTCAGAGCTAGGTAAACAACTCCAGAGGATCCACACTTACCTCCAGCCAGGGTTCCAAGAGTAGAAGAAAAGACTGGAGAGAGAAGTTCACTTTGGAATGGGGACCAAGCAGGAAATAAAGCCACTGATTCTCTCATCAACAAGATACAATGTTTTCCTAATTCAGAACCATGATTGGAGTTTATTTCTATTTCAATAGCGATGATGCTTTGGTATTTGGAGGAAAATGACACCAGAGGTCTGTTTTCAGGGAGAACGGCATGAAGACATAGTAAGGAAATGACATGATTGTTGGATCCATGTTTAATGCAACTTAATAACAATTCAATACTTTCAACTATTGTCAGTATCAAAGATTACAACTTAGTTCATGTAGTGTTTAAAAAGTTAAATCCTGCTGAGTTTTCATATTTCCTTACATGTACTTGTTCTTTTGAAAACTAGCCACTACATTGCTCTCTATAACATTACTAAGTTCACTTCTTAATGTGTAGTTACAGTTGCAAATTGGATTGCAATTGACTATGAACAGTGCTTTGATATTTTCAAGGAAAAATCATTTAACAAACATAAAGTAGGATGTGAGACAATTTGGGCAGAATTTGCCTCCCTCAATTTGAATCCACAGTTGGAAATTTTACTTCATGATTTAAGTACATCGCACATCAAATATTTTAAACAATTTATACTAGTTTAGGAAATTATGCTTTTCTTTCTTCAATAGGGAGAAATTGAAAAAGGTAAAGAAAGAAAAGGAGAGTCAGAGGAAGGAAGGAAGGAAGGAAGGAAGGAAGGAAGGAAGGAAGGAAGGAAGGAAGGAAGGAAGGAAGGAAGGAAGGACGAACAGAAGAAATGATAGGAAGAGGGGGGGATGGAAAGAAAAAATAAAAGACTAAAGAGGGAAAACAAAAGAATTGCAGCAGGGATGTTCTTCCCTGAACAACATAGTTCTTTTCTTAACTAATCTGCTTTTAAAACATAATTTAGAAAACTGAAGGTCAGAGAAAGGCTAACAGCTTCAATAATTAATTTTCTATGCATCATATGTTAAGTTTAAGTTGAATAGTGAAAGAATACCCAAAGTAATTAGGCTGACATTCTAAAAAATAATTGTTATTCCTTTGTTTACTGAAAGAATGGGCTTTTGCTATATAAAATATCTTTAGATGTTGATTTTTAAAAATATTTGTCATAGAAAAATTATGATAGTCACTATGTCTATGGAACCAAAACATTTGGATGGAAACTGGAAACTTCAGAAAGTACATTGAATTTCCTATTTTTTTTGTATTAAAAATTTACATAAAGGAATTTGCAGGAGACTGTTATTAGGTAACTCTTCCCTACCACAATACTACACATAAGGAAACATAAACTAGCCACATACTCCTTCTTCCTTCTTAATGTTTTGCATTATATTTTTTTCAGACTATTTCTTCTTCTTTTGCTATTTAATCCTATTTTGCCTATTTGTCTTTATTTTGATTTTAACTTCTTTGATTAGCAATACAGCTCTCATCTCTTTCTGATAATATTAAATACCTTTGCACAACGGTGAATTAGTGAGATAAGGTCTCTAATGAGTCTATGCCTGTGTCAAAGGTGTGTGGCAATTGTTTTCAACAACAGAGATTTTGACGAGTCATTTAAGCTCTTTGGTTCTGCCCTCTTTCCAAAAAAAAAAAAAAAAAGAAAAGAAAAGAAAAAAATAGGGATGGGCAATGATGATAATAATAGTTTATACATCTTCAGTCACGGTGCTTACAGAGCCACTGTCTTTTATATCTGGATGTTATTTCTTACAGGAAGAAGAAAGCCCCCACCTCCTACCCAACTGACTTATTCACATAAGAGATTCTATTCCTGCCTCCTTGTTATCTTCCCTCATCTCTCTTTGTCCAAAATTACAGAGGATGATTAACAAGCCCATCCATGAAAACTGGACCAACAGCTCTTTAGCCCATATTTTGAAATGGTAATAGAGATGGAGGTTGCATGTACACTATTGAAAAACTTGGATTCTTTGGAGAAGGAAGGAGGCAGAAAGTAGAGAAACTTGTTTCCTATTTCTTAAAAATGTATTTGACTCTAAAATCTACGATGAAACAAAAATTCTCTTGCTTGAACAAAAACAATGCAAGATAAAGGATTTGAAGTTCTCTTGACTGATCAAAGTAGAGGGCATGAAGTTCACTGTGGACTCATGACATTATCAAGTTGGTACAAAATGTGAGGAGGCAAAGATGAATAGATGCCAAAGCATAATTTAGAAACTTTAGACTTTTACCTATTAAAATGGATGCAAACCAGATTTACCAAGGTACATTTGAAGGTATTATTAGATATCCTAGTAGCCATCTCCACACACATTTAAAGAAAAAAAAGGTAAAATAACGATGACTTTCTAAATCACCTATCTACGTAACTCACAAAGATAGAATAGTAAGTGAAATTGAAATTCCCCATATCCCTCCATTGTCGCTTGGGTAAGTGATAATTTGTAATAATTATGCTATTCTTTACATGTCCTCTCTGAAACAAACTCTATCTGAAGAATTCAGTATGCTACTTTGGCTCCATGAAAACATTCTAAAATAGAAAACAATAGACATATTGTCATCACTAGATGCTATTTTAAAAATATATGAAAGTGTTGGAGGGAGTTCATAGAAAATAAGAACGAAGGGATTGCCTTACTGTGTGAAAAAAGATTGAAAGAGTATGTATGGCCTGGCTGAACGATGACTAAGTGGGAAAATAAAAACTGCCTGCAAATGTCTCGAGGGTGTGAACACAGAGAAGGGAGGAGAGTTTGGTGGCCTCAAAGAGAAGACATCAACCCCTGAGTCCAGTTGGTCTCTGTCTTTCCTTTTCATCCTGTTGCTGTAGAGAATCTTAAACAGACCATAATATTTCCTAACAAACATAAGAATTTCCTCACAAAGAAGATTACAGGTTTTCTTTTGGGGGGAGGGGGAAGAGCACATAATTTGGGGACATATTAAATCTAGATGAAAACTCGTATACATAGTTGTCAGTTGCATCTGTATCTAATTAGAGCAATAATTGTGTCATATTAATGGCACAATAAATATAACTTACACAAATTGTAAGGACTCAGAGAGAGAACCATTGCTGGATTAGCACATATTGAAAATGGAATTTCAGTTATAATTGTTTTAAAACTTTATCCATAGAGTCAGACAAAATAATTGGAATACAGAGGAATAAAACTTTAGTAACAAGGAGTTGTTACTAAATCTTCATTGGCTTAAACCAAAGCTCTTCAGAGGATTATGAGGTCCTCATCAAGAAATTTAGTGCCATCAAAATAATGCTAAATTAAAATAAGAGGGCTTCTATGTTTTACTATGCATATTTTCACACTCACCTAATTTCACATACTTTAATTGCCAACGTGTTAACATTATGCTACTAAAGGATGTTTTAACTGAAAATCGGATCAACTTCAGAAAACATCACTTGGCTAAGTTAAGTAATTTTATACAAAAGATTTAGTTCAATACATGACTACAATATAATAACAGATACGTTTTTCCTTAGTATATAATGAAGAATATAGAAGAAAAGGCAAACATAACAGAGGAAAATCCACATTCATTAACCACTCTGTGGCCCATCTATTTTCAATGTAAAAAAGGTAAATTTTCTTACCTAGGAAACGCCAAAGCTCCACCATGTTTTCTCTTACTCTCATTCAATATATATTTTTACTTTCACTTTGTGTTTGAAAGTTGAATAAATCATTTAGCTTGTACTTCTTGTACCTCTGTTCTTGAAATAGTTTATATGTGTGTAGATTCAAATCCTTCTTTGAAAAGACAATTTTAACTGGCAATGAAAAACTAACTTACATTGAGCATAATTACTTTTAGCCTTAAGATCTTGGCATGCCATCTACTAGGAAACCCATGCCAGGGAATGCCAGCCACACCTATCCATGAGATGGCCTTAAGAAACACACTCACTTATGTTCCCCGATCACTGATAAGTCAAAATAAGTGATGGCTGTGTGGTCTCCTGCTGATGTCAGTATAGAATGGTAGGTGTGTCTCTTTTGTCAATGGAATTTTGAAAAATGCAGCCAACATTTTAATAACCTAAAAAGCACCGTGGAAAAAGTTTCTTATCATCAAAATAGTTTCAGATATAAATTCAGACTGAATTAATTTCAGAAGAAATATATAGTATATATGTATTCAATTATTGTTGCTAACAAAGACATGGACTACAAAGAAATATGCAAAAGTAACATTTGCTTGGTGGATTATGGTTGATGCCTGATATATTCCTAAAATCCATATTACTTGGTGGATTATGGCTGATGTCTGATATATTCCTAAAATCCATATTTTTAATCATCTTTTATTTGTAAATAAATGGATTTATATTTTCATTCCGTAATAGATGTATTATGAATTTTCTTGCAGTAAATACTTACAAATTAGGAGAATCAACTTTTCTGAACAAAAGATAACTCTCTTGCCTAGAAATCCATTTTACGGATGCCATATTAATCTTTACCCCACTTACGTTTTAAAGTTTCCCAAGCTTCATCTGCATGCTCCATTCTGTGTTTTTTTTTTAATTTTTGCCCCACATTTCAGAAGAAGAAGAGTTTTTAAAACTAAAAACATGCATAAAGCTGCCAAACACTGGAATTTTCTCCTTCAATATATTTTTGTTCTCACTAGAATTCTACATGTGCAAATCACTAGGTGCTTTGTAGTTCACGGTCGACTGTTTTATATAGGTAAATGTTCAATACTAGGAATCTAAATGAGTTTAGAGGGACCATCAAGCCTCCAAACTTTGATAAGTATCGATGTGCTATCTTTAATCAATCTTAAGACAGCTACTTTTAGGTACAAAGTGATTCAGACCAAACTGATTTGAGTGGAGAACAGTGTGGCTTCTTTGGGTCTTGCAGAGTCTATTCACCCACAAACTGTTGGGACATTTTTCCTTTACTACTACTATAGCAAGTAGAGAGTTAGAATTGAGCTGCCGGGCTACTTCAAAAGATTTGTGACAAGAAGAACTGCAGCCTGGCTTTGAAATAACATCTCCATCTCAAGCTTGCTTTCCTCTCCCAGCACCCTCCATCAAGGAGGGCTTGAGTTGCCTCCACTGTGAGCAAGCAGCGGCAGGCAATGGCATGCCTTTGGCATCCCGTACAGAAGGAACAAAATACATTAAAATGCTTTAAAATGTTTTTGAACTTCTGTAAAGATTTTAAAGCGTTTGCTTGAGAGACATAATTTTTAAAGTCCTTTGTTCACCAATATTTTTCCCCCCACAGGAGATTGAAGTGCAGGAATGATTCAAGAGAGAAAAATATCATTCATTTGACAAACAACTCACTGTCGATGGTGAGCCCCAGGCATTGGAGGCATTAGAGATTCTAAGGATACAATGACTAAAATATCTTTCTTTTTTTTTTTTTGAGCACATGATCTGGACAGACACTTCTCAGAGGAAATAATGCAGCAGAGATAAAAGCAAATGGCCAAAAAGAGAACAGTATGGAAGTATCACACATACACATATGCCCCCAAAACAAAACCCCTAAAACTGGATCAACCGTATTATCCAGCTATCCCACCTCTGGATAGAGATAAGCGTATTAGTATACAAAAAAAAAAAAAAACAAACAAACAAAAAAAAAAACTTGCACTTCTATGTTTACCATAGAATTATTCACGGTAGCTAAGATATGGAATCAAACTAGATTCCCATAAGTCGATGAATGAATAAAGAAAATGTGGTACGCATACACAATGGAATATTGTTAAGCCCTAAAGAAGAATGAGATCATGTTATTTGTAGCAAGAGAGATGGCACTGGAGGACATTATGTTAAATGATGTAGGTCAAATACAGAAGGAAAAATGTACATGGTAGTTTTGTGTATGAAAGGAAAAAAAATTGACCTGAATGCAAAATAATGATAAGTAAGCAGGGTGATATAGAGGATGGATACGAGTTTGGATAATGAATATTTGTGGAAACTCAGTAAAAAGGAACAAGCACAGTGGGAGGATTGTTGTTTACAATAACACATTATGTATTTTCTGAATATCTGCAAAGGAGGAGCTTGATGGCTCCTAATATTTAAAAAATGAAGAAGAGGGGGAAATATTAATTAGTGTGATTTCATCATCACACACCTTATATGTGCTGAAGTATCACACTGAGCCCACTAATATGTATAATTAATATATGTCAATCAAAAATAAAATAAGATCAGGGAGTGCAGCTCAGTGGTACAGAACTGACCTAGCATGTGCAAAGCCTTCGCTTCCATTATACTACTTCAAAAATTTAAAATAAAATAAAATTAAAAAGATTTTTAATCTACTAATATGTGTGGCTGTGCCTGTTAGGTGGAGTAGTCTAGACTTGACACTAAAGCATGGTCCCTCAGCATTGGTATGACCTGAGATCTCAGGGGAACTGCAGGTGATTTGCATGCACCTTCAAGTCTGAGAAGCACTGTCTTGCAGAATGACCTCTGAGTATTCCATGTGTCCTCAGCATCATGTTATGGGGAAGTACAAATAGAAATTTGGACCAGGCAAAAAGAGTTCATACATTCCATAGCAATAAATTCACTTTGCCACAAAGAAAACAAAAAAAATCATTTTTCATTGGGAGGAATATTTCAGGTCTCCTTGGTATAGGTAGTGATGGGATTATTTTGTACTTCAGTTGGTTATGCTGATTAAAAGTGTAACTGGAGATGCATTCTACAGTTTAATAGAAAGTATATTGTATGTCTTTTATATCCTGAGAAATGTCATTTAGGTTGATGAATCTGGAGCAGCATCAAACTATATGCATATCAAGGAGAGTAAAGCAAAATTTAAACATCGTTTTCAATAATATATATATATACCCAAATAGAAGTACACACACACACGTTTATATTGCAGCTAAAGTCCACTGAAACTTTTAACTCAATTAGGATATAAATCATTATATGACATATGGGCAACAGAGGTGGTGTCTTTCTAATCCATTTTATTGTCTAGTACCTAAACAACAAAAATAAACACAATGGTAAGAATTTGCCCAAATCTTATGCAAGATGCAAGAAAGGAAAAATTAATAACAACAACAACAACAAACCCTAAAACTTGTGAGTGTATTTCAAGTCAAATACATTTATTCTTTTATTTTTTATTGGTTCTTTTTAGTTCTACATGACAGAAATTTTTTGACATATACAAGCATGGAATATATATTCTTCTAATTCAGATCTCTCTCCTTCCCGTTCCCTCTCTCCAAACCCTGCTCCCTGCCTTCTATTTATCTTTCTGTCATTTATTCTTATATTCTATGAGTTGGACGGAGGTTGAATGGGATTGAGGAACTCTTTGTCTATCCTAAGCTGGGCAATAGGGAACAGGAACTAGAAGGAGATCCAGAAACTCCAGTATAAATTGGGTTGGAAGAGGAAATACAAACATGGAGATCAATTCACATGTACACCCCAAAATAATTTGTGAGATTTTTGTCTAATCTCTACCTTGATTTCCTCTGTAAAAAAAGAGATCATCTCGACATGTCGAATTCATACAAAAAGCATAATTGAGTGCTTACTAATGGTTGGTACTGGAATTCAATATTTTCACATACCCTATTTATTTCATCTTGACTTTATATTAATCTGGTTAAAATTGTTGTAATCCTATTTAGTATGAATAAAGTAAGAACTCAACTGAATTTTTGAGATTTATTCAAAGTTTAAATGAAACCTATTCTCTTCTGGATATTGACCATTATCCTTAAACTGATAATGTTAAGTGAGGCAGAGTATCAATAATTAATATGTGTAGTACCCAAGTGAAAACAGTTCTTTTCATGCTTTCTCTTTGATCTCGTTCAATGGGAACCAAAAGAATATTTAAGATTGTTCATTTCCCACTATTTCTTCTCTATTCTCACTTTTCCTTCTACCACCACACACAGTTGGGGCTTTGTAGGCCAGACAGTCTCCACCACACTCCTCCACTGCACTGTTGTATCATGAAACCATCCAAAGACACATTAACAAATGTGAATGATTATATTCTAGTAAGACGTTATTTATAAAGACAGAAAGTGGGCAGTATTTGGCTTGTGAGCCATTTTTATTTGCTAAACCCTGATATAAGTGAATCTTACATAAAAGTATCTGGCAATAATCCCAAAGTTCATGTAAGATATAAAGATCAAAATACTTTAAAAACACTCCAAGGACATGAATCTTAAACACTGTGTGGGTATACAGTTATCCAATAAATTTATAATGTGATCTCTTACAATAAATAAAAGCACTATAATATGTTGGCTAATGTAACCTTTATATTTGTGTATGAGATGGAAGCTTTTCACATTCGTTTATCTTATAAAACATGTTAGGTCTGTTGGAAAAGGTATAAAGAAATTTTTTTTTTTAATATAAGCACCATGGAGCTGGATATCATAAAAAAAATTAATTAAATTAAACCTAATATCTGTAGATGCAATAAACTACTAAAGCAGAAAATAAAATTACTTTATTATTTGGCTTAGTCATTGTCAGACAATTGGCAATATCCATTAAATGTCTCTTCCATCTTATTTATTAACTATGGTGGTTGGTTTCTTCTCCCAGAGTCACATGAAAGTAAAACTGATCACCTATCCAAACACAAAGATCCTTGAAGTTTTTTCTTTCTGTTAGTATACATGTAAGTAGAAGATACCAGTAAATCAATAAGTGTATTCGAGCAATTATCTTTCTGTTTTGCAATGTGAATGTGATAGGTTAACAATGACAAAAGAAGGAGTTTGACACATAGTAGTTGCAACAATATAATTTCTCCACTTTATGTCATCATGATTGCTATTCCTCCTGTCCTCTGTAATAAATGACTGTTAAAATGCTAGAGGGTCAGTAGAGTTACAGGAATGGTATTTAACCTCTCATCTTAAAAAAAAAAATAGAAATGTGAACAAAACATGAAACAACTATTTCTAGAATTTGAAATATGGATAGTGCAGTACTTTGATCCCTGAGAAAAAGGAAACAAATGAAAGAAAACCTGCTATCATCCTTTACTTCTGCCTGGGGGTGCATTTTAGGCTGTGGAACAGGGAGGGGGAATCCTAGGCCAAGACCAAGTGAGTGGAGAAATCTGAACATTAAGAAGTCAAAACATCTGAGCCAGGAGAAAGTTTTAGGCCCAGTTCTTGGTATGAGGGAATGATTTCTTAAAAATTTCCTTAAAGCTCCTAATTATAAACATGCATTTGTAAAAGATAGAAATATATAAAATTGTACAACATGATATATACTGTGAATGGAATTGTTTTCAAAGTTCACACAAGATTGAAAATTATTCCATTCTCATTAGTCAAAATGGAGATTTCTTGATAATCACTTAGACACCTTTAGTAGAAACTACCATAGGACTGTGTCTCAGTAAGATTAAAATACAGCCCTCCTCTTGAGACTTACACAAACAGAACTTAAAAATAAGCCTCAAAAGATCAAATCAAACTGTGAGAACTTACATGTTCAACAGAACAAAGTCAAAAACCATGAAACAAACAAACAAACAAGTAAACCAAAAACAAACAAAAAACAAGACAACAAAATCCAGAAAGAAAAATCCACGTTAATCAGCATCCAATGAGACACTAACAGCTATTCAAAGAAGCAGAAAATATGTGATGCATAACTACATGAAGAAAAAAAAAAGAGAAAAGAAAAGAATTAGTAGAGAAAACATTGGAAATTCATTATAATCACATTGCAGTATTTAATGGAAAACACTGAATAGAGAGATGGAAGATATAAAAACAAACAAATAAAACTTCTAAGAATTGAAGTTACAGTAGCTCCACTGAAAAATTTACTAGATAATTAGGAGACCAGACAAGGCAGAAGAAATTATTTAAGCACTTAAAGATATAAGAAAGAAAACTAACAAACTGCAGATAGAAACAAAATGACTTAAAACAACAACAACAACAACAACCGAGTAACAGCCAGGAAACAATATAAAAGATGCTATTACATGAATAATTAGATTCTCATGAAAAAGAAAAACAAAAAAACATTTGAAAAGTTAATGATTGAATATTTTCAAGATTTGGTGAAAATTTAAACCCACAAACTTATAAATTCAGTAATTTTAACCAGAATAAGAAGAAAGAGAACCATACCAATAAAACATAAACAAAATTTGAAAACAAGTGATACAGAAAAAAATGTATGAGAGGTCAGAGGAAAAAAATAAACATGCTGTTGGAGGGAAGTAAATATCAGAAACACCCACCAAATCAGAATACGTCCAAATAATTAAAAAAAAATTTACTTAAGCACATTATATTCAAGGTGATAAAAGAAAGAGCTGGTGTAGGAAAAGTTCAATATATTTGAAGTGTTCGCCTGAGGGAATGTTACAGTTTTCATGTATGAAGTGTGTCCAAATATCTGTTAGAAAATTCTTTGCACTACTGACCTGAGAAACCAGAAGGCATTTCTGGTCACAGTGTCAGAAATATGGAGGTGTAATTCTGGAAGGGAGAAATCCCTGGAAAGGTAGCCCAGATAATGTGAGTTGACTCTGCCTGTATCCTGAATCATACATAAGTAAGATAGACTTTAGAAATTCTAAGTTAAGACAAAAGAAATAACTGAGATATGAGTTTCCTCATTGAAGATGACAGAGTTTGTGGTTGAAATGTAAACAAGCAAATTTTCAACTAAAACAAAATATCATCTCTCTTCTGAATAATATAACAGAATACAAATTTTATTCTCCACAGCATAACATTCATGGTGACTGGGAAACAATCCAAAATTATTTTTCACACAAAGATCCAAGAAAATATGAAGTGAACTAAAAGGAAAAGAGAACCAACATAAGCCAAATGTAGTATGAATCAGGTGTTGGAATGATCAGACCAAGACTTTGAGGAAATACGTTGGTAATGAATGAAAAATTAAAACACTCTTTGAAGATAAATAGGAAATACAAAGAAAAAGCCAAATGGAAATTTTGGAAATAAAATGTACTCTATATTAAATAAAAACTTGTAGAATGGCCTGAATGATGGGAGAAATAGTCAGTGAAAAAATATCAATAGAAGATATGCAAGGAAGACATACTACATAAAATTAAGAGTTTTGACTTTCAGTGGAATAATACCAAATATTATAATATGTGTAATTCATTCCTAGAAAGAGAACAGAAGGTAAAGAAAAAATAAAATAGTATGTAATGAAGCCCAAACTTCCCATATTTGGTGACAGCCATGAATTAGCAATGTTAAGAAAATCAGAATACCCCCCAAAAAATTAAGAAAAAAAACCCACTTAAGCACACTATACTCAAGTGATAAAAATAAAGGATAAAAGAAAAAAAATGAGGGAAACACACACATAAATACAGGGAAACAAATATTCAAATGGTTGAAGACTTTTCCTTTGAAACTATGGAAGCTGGGAGATAGTGGACCAGTGTAAAGCATTGAAAGAAAACAAAACGAAAACAAAATCAAACAATAAACTATCAACTCAGACATATATAATCTCTATAAATATTCATCTGTAAGTAAGGCAAAATAAACACACTTTCAGTTAATAAAAAGCAAAATAAGTTTTCAATATTAGATCGCTAAGCATTATAAAAACATGATAAAGAAATATCTTTAGCCTGAAAAAAACAAAAACAAAAAAGAGGATTTTGATCTTAACCATAAATATTTGTTGGTGGCAAATATGTAGGTAAATATTAAAGAACTTTTCACTATAAATTGATTTAAATTTGAGAATTATTTGAAATAAAATTCATAATGTTTTTGAAGGATCACAATATATTAAATTTATTACATATGACAATTGTTAAATAATAGGTTTCAGGTAGAGAGAGTAACAAACTCCATATATATTATGTAGGGTGATAATATTTAATCAGATTATGAAAAGTTGAGGATATATATTATAATTACCAGAGCAATCACCCACACACCAAACAAACAAACAAACAAACTGCAAAGAGATATAGCTAAAAGGAAAATAGATAAATTAGAATGAAACTTTTAAAATTAATTTGAATCATCTTAAATAAGGCATGAGGGAGAAATTAGGTGAGAAAACAGAGACACAAACAGAAAACTATTAAGAAAATAGTTGACTCAAATCTAACCATATCAATAATTATATGAAAGGTTAATGAAGTATAATAATTGCATTTGAAGGCAGAGATAATCAGAGTGTATATAAAAAGAGAATAAGTAAGAGGTTTATTAGGAATGTAATTAAGGGCTGGGGTGTAGCTCAGTGGTAAAGTGCTTGCCTCACATGAACGAAGCCCTGGGTTTGATCCCCAGATCTCAAAGAGAAAAGACAAACAAATAAACAATCAGAAAACCAATAAAAAGAAGGGCAATTAAAATTTGAAAATCCAGATAAGTGAAAGTATGTAGGTAGAAAAGGTATAATCAGCAAGCAGTAGACAGCTGGTGTAGTGGAGTAACTTTTTTTTTTTTTTTAAGAGAGAGAGAGAGAGAGAGAGAGAGAGAGAGAATTTTTAATATTTATTTTTTAGTTCTCGGCGGACACAACATCTTTGTTGGTATGTGGTGCTGAGGATCGAACCCGGGCCGCACGCATGCCAGGCGAGCGCGCTACCGCTTGAGCCACATCCCCAGCCCCTAGATTAATGTTTTAAAGCTAATTTGAAAAAGTTTGTAAACATTACATTTTAATTCTTTTCTCTGTTTTTTTCTCTTCCCTTTCCTTCTGGTATTCCAGAATGATATCCCTCATTTCTCGGAGATTCCTTCCTTCCTTCCTTCCATTGCCTAATCTCTTTATCTTCAAAATCACTCATTCTTTCTTCTGCTAGTTCAAATCTACTCTACTGAATCTTCATTCAAGTTATAAATTTCAGCACTGGTATTTTCATTTGGTTCTATTTTATACAATCTATGCCTTAATTTATATTTTCACTCTGAGGATCATCAAACCTTCCCTTCTCATTTAAAGAACAGTTTCCCTTAGTTCTTCAAATATATTTATAATGGCTGCTTAGAAGTGTTTGTTTTTAAATCCAACAGTTGAGCTTTCTCATGGGAACTTTAGGTTATTGACTTCATTTTGCTGTATATGGTGACATTTTCCTGTTTTTGTTTGTGTTTTATTTTGCATGCCTCATAATTTTTTCTTGAAAATTTGATTTTTAAAATAATATCTTGAAGGAAATCTGGATACTGATCTTTCCATTTTTAGATATTATTTTTGTTTGCTTGCTTATTTGTTAAGTGACTGATCAGACTGTTTAAGTCTGTCTCCCCCAGTGTATGAATACTATAGTGTCTTTTCTCAGAGAAAATAGTTCTGTCAGGAGCACAATCACATAGTTGACAGGTATTTTAACAGGGCTATTTTAACTATCTGATTTGATCTCTCGGTCAGGTTGTATCAGTCTCTTAGAATTATAAGCAGTTGTTTGCTTCCACTAATTGCTGGCTATTTGACTTACTGTATTCAACCTTCCCTGAGGCAAAATATTGTTCCATCGTCTCATTCTATTACATATGAGTCCCTTTGCAGGGGTAATTTTTTTTTTTTGTATTCATATATGCCTATGTTCATATATAAGTACACAACCAGTGAAACTTCACATCATTGAGGCTGGTCTTGGAGTGTTGTTCTAATACAAAGAGGGTTCTTATTAGCTCTCTCTCTCTCTCTAGTTCTTTCTGATAAAATAGTTGACGTGGTGTAACATGTTACTCTTATAAAGCTGGGACTTGAGTAATGCTGGTAGCGTGGAAGGAGATACCAATGCCTTCAACTAAGACTTTTATCTTTGTTACACTTGTTTAGAGTTGAGTTTCTATCACATGGAGTGGGGAGAAGGAAGGAAGGGAGTAGGTCATGGTTTGGTTGCCAAAAACTTGCTTTATATTACTGAATTTTAATATATTACTTTTTCTTGAGTGAATGTTGTTTTTCTTTTTCATTTGCTGTGTTCCCTTAAAGCAATTTCCAGAGTTTCTAAATTGTTACTTTGCATAATTTCTATAAGTTATAACTTTCAATGAGGAACAGGTCATCAGAGCTCCTTATGCCACCACCAAGAAGTGAAACTCTGTTTTGAGATTAAAAACATCACTTTTATAATGTTGTTTCTTCTTATATATTAATATAATGTAAGTCTATTTATTTTGGGTTTTTTAAAGCTTTTTTTCCAACATTATTTTCTAGTTTTTACAAGGCTTACTATATTTTGTTTAATTTGTCTTTTATAATGCATGTTCCTAATAGTATTATATTATTGTAAATGCTATCTGTTAAAATTTTGACTTTAAATAGTTTGTTGTTAATTTGTAGAAATCAATTCTTTTTTTTAAAATTGAGGTTAAATTCATGCAATATAATATACACTATTTTAAGGTGTATTCTTCACTGGAATTTAATGCTTTTACAATGTTGTGTGATTTTTTTTACCTATATCTAGTTCCCTGTTTTTTGTTTTGTTTTTGTTTTTTAACAATAAAAGGAAGTCCTACAATCATCAAGTAGTCTCTTTCCATTTCCACCTGCTGCCATTCCCTGGCAATGACTAGCCTGCTTTTAGTCACTATGAATATACTTCTTGAAAATTCTTTATATGTAAAATCACTGAAGACATAACCTATTGTGTCTGGATCTTTCAGTTAACCTAACATTTTTGAGGTTCATTCATATTGTATCATGTGAAAGAATTTCATTGCTTCTTATGGCTGAATAACATTCCCTTGTATACACATACCATATTTTCTTCATCCATTTGTCATTTGATGGATATTTTGATTATTTTCATTTTTTGACCATTATGAACAGAGCTGCTCCATCTTTTGGTTATTGAGAATATCACTGTTATAAATATTCCAAGTATTTGAATACCTGCTTTCAAATATTTTGGACATAACTATAGTGGGTCAGATATTTTTGACTGCATATTTGTGCACCCTACAAAATTTATGTGTTGAAACTCTAAATCTGAGCATGATGGAGAAGGGAATCTTTGGGAAACAATTAAATTATGAGAACAAAGTCCTATTGATGGGGTTAGTACCCTTATAAGAAGAGCTTGCTTCCCACCTTCTTCTTCCTCTACCCCAACCATAAGAGAACACAATTGTAAAATGACCATCTGCAAAGTAGGAAGAACACCCTCAGCAAGATTTTAGTCATCCTAGTACTGGTACTCTTTGTTTGGGGCTTCCTTGGAAACAATCATTGCTGAAGATACTAAGTCTATGATTTTGTTTCAGCAGCCAAAACTGGCTAAAATGTATAGTAATTCTATAACTTTTTAGAAATTGCCAAACTTTTTTTCCACAGCTGGAAAAATTTTATATAAAATTATATAAATTTTATATTAATACTAGCAATGTACAAGGATTTCAGTTTCTCTACATCTTTGATAAAATTAATTATTTTTATTTTCCTTTATTACAATCATCCTAGTAGCTGTGAAGTTTTCTATCATTGTGGGCTAAATCTGCATTTTTCAAACACTGAGTATTTTATTCATACACTGAGTATTTTTTTTCACAGAAAAAGTATCTATAAAACTCCTTTGCTCATTCTTTAATAGAGTTATATGGTTTTAATAGATTTTATATTTTATAGATTTGTTCAATTTTAAGTTCCTTGTACATTTTGGATAGTATGTCCTTAGTCATGTTCAATTTTCAGTTTTTTTTTTCATTTTCTGTGTCATCATATCTCTTTCTTGATTATGTCCTTTGTTGTTTGAAGTTTATAATTTTCATGAAATTCAATTACTTTTTTCTTTTGATTCTCATACTTGTACTTTTGGTGTCTTATCTAAGAATCATTGTCAAAATCAGAATATGAAGATTTACTCTTATTTTTTTCTATGTGATTTTTAACTTTAGCTTTACATTTAGATATTTGATCCTCTTTAAGTTATTTTTTAAAAATATATTGTGAGGTGGGGATCTTGTACATATAAATTTTCCCTTTATATTTCTGTTTGTGTTGGTGCTATATAAATATGTGCTAAAAAAAAATGTCTGAAAATATCTGTATTTGGCCTTTGTTTTTTAGAAATATTTCCTCAGGGTTCAGACTTGATGGTTGATCTTTTCCCTGTTTCTTTCATATTTTATGAATGTCCATTGTCCAATGCTTTACATTATTTCTAATGAGATGTCTGCTGTAGTTCTTACAATTTTCTTTCTTTTCTTTGGCTACTATAAAATTTTTCTCTTTATCTCTGGTTTTCAGCAAGCTGATTATAATATGTAACTGAAGCACATCCATGGACTTTTGCTGAGAGCCACAGCCGAGTCGGAATGGCCCCTAGCATGACTTTGAAAAATATGATTTTCTACAGTCTATTCTGAGTGCTTTTTAATTCATCAATTAAAATAGCAGTGATCTTCAGCAACGGTGCTAATTACCTATGCCATACTATTCAGTCTGACTTTTCAATCTCTGAATTTAAGAAAATATGTTTTCCTATCTTTACCCTCCACCTTTTAATTTCTGTCAAATATTTAACCTTGCTCAAGTTTCATTGTTGATAAACACTACTGACAAGCAAAAAGCGTATTTTCTGTCATTATTATTAATGTGCTTTTTGACAGGATCTTACTAAGGTATCCAGGCTGGCCTCAAACTTGCAATCTTCCTGCCTCACTGTCCTAAGTAGTTGAGATTATAGGCATGTGCACCATGTCTGATATTAGTGTACTTCTTAACAAGATATTCTATCATAACTTTTTTAACAATTTCAAAATTATATTTTTAAATGTCTTTTTATGTTACATTCATTATTGATATCCATGAAGAACTTAAAAATTAATCTTTATAGGCCCAAACTACATTATAGTCATTTATACTAAAAAAGGCTTTGTATAAAAACTTAATTAAAACAAACTATTCCTGTAAAATAGCAGAAAAATTCCCTAGCTTATTTCTTGAAGTATGTCATGTGGAAGATCTATACAAATCATGAAAAAAAAAATAGAGTGTCCTGGGGCCAAAAATGTTTGGTAAATAATAATTTTTTTTACATCATAAGTTTCCTAAATAGCCATACAATTTGTAGTATTTGCCAAACTTTTTGATTACAGGAACATTTTATCTGGATAATTTCATTGAATTTAGTAAACGTGAGAAAATACTTAAGATTGTGAACCTCATATCCATGCTGTTATGAATCTATTTAACATTGGTAGCTTATAGCATGGGAATCCTTTTGCAAGTGTGAAAAATTCAAAATCATTGCCTTAACATAATTTGAAATATCTTTGAGTGTGATGAAGTAGGACCAAAGTGGTGGTGTTTAAATGGGCAATTACTACATAAAATGACATTTCAATATTTAGTTATTTAAAATAACAAATCATTATTATCTTTCACAGTAATTTGGATTAGTTTAGTACAAGTGGTTGGTTATGACATTTGATCTCTCATATGGTTATAGTCAAATGTTGACTCAGGCTATAGATGTCTGGTGATACCATTTGTCTGGGGGTCTAAAATGACTGATTTGCATGGTCAGCATAAGTTCTGTTGGCTGTGAGCTTGACTGGGAATGTCAACCAGAATGTCTACAAGTAGCTCACAAAGAGGCTATAGATCTCAAAGTGTGGCAGCTGATTTCTGAGGGGGAGCTTTACAAGAGCAGACATTCTAAAATGTCCAAACGGAAAACTGTATGGCTCCTTATGACTTAGTTTTTGAAGTTTGGTAGCATCATTTCCACTGTGTTCTCTTGGTCAAATCAAGACAGAGGGCCTGCTCATTAAAAGGGAAAGAAATTAGATTTCACATCACACTAGTAAAAGTTGCAAAGAATTTGCTATCACAACTTTCATTTGGCTACAAATTATGTATAATCACCCTTTGAAAAGTCTCTAAACCTCTTATCCATTATTAATGAAAGGTTGTGGTTCCAGGTCCAGGAATTTTTATTATTATTATTATAGATGGACATGATACCTTTATTTTATTTATTTATTTTTATGTGATGCTAAGGATTAAACCCAGTGCCTCACATGTGCTAGGCAAGCACTCTACCACTGAACAAGAACCCTAGCCCCCCAGGATTTTTAATATAAATTAGATTCGAGTATGTATAAGATTTCTGGCATGCAGCGTTTTCAGTGTGATTTCTCTTGATCTGAGTATCTGTGACCTAAAGAGACAAATCATTTCTCTGTGAAGATTGATTAATGGCCATCAATATATTTATTTAATTGGGGGGGTTGAGATATGATGTCACTTAGGAGTTACTATATAAGGCAATTTGAATGTTCACTTTTGCATATAACCATTACTTTAATCAATGCTCAGTTTTGCATCCTGAGTTGTTTTCTGTGTCATGTGGATTCACCTCTGGGCTTTTTACTGTGCCCTCTAGACAGCTGGCTCTGTTCTCTGAGTCATCTTTTCTTTCTGATAAAAAAAAAAAAAAAAAAGAAAAGAAAAAAAGAACTGTATTTGCTGCTGAACACCATTCAGTCTGCCTCCTGGTGAATTGTCTTCCTCTTTTAAAACTCCAAATTGAATTTTTTAAAAAATATTTTTTAGTTGTAGATGGACACAATACCTTTATTTATCTTTATGTGGTGCTGAGGATTGAACCCAGTGCCCCACACGTGCTAGGTGAGCGCTCTACCACTGCACTATAACCCCAGCCCTCCAAACTGATTTTGATGTTGCCAATAGATTTTTTTGTGAGACTTCATGGGATTCTTATGAATTTTATTTAAGTTCATTTCATCAGACAAAAAGTACATCTAGAGATTTCTTCATGAAAGGCTCCTTTTAAAATTGTTTGTGAGGATGCCATCCAATTATATGATTATTAGAAGAGTTTTGTCTACTTGAGAGAGTTAACTAGTACACCCTTAAATCTTTCTGAATTTTAGCTAAAGGTTTTACCTCTTCACCTTTGAGATTATCTTAACCTTGAGGCCCTTTTGTACTTTGAGAGCCTTTGCCATCTGTAAAGGCTAGTAATTAGAAACAGTTTTATTTCCGAGCACAGGAAGTTCTGTATCCTTTATATTTCTTCCAAATTCAGCTTGAAAACTAAGTTCCTTTGTAACTGGAGGCACCCCTCATCCCTTATCATATATGGCTAAAAGAAATCAGTTGGTACAGTCAATATTTTGCATGAAATCTCCATAGTGAGTCTCTTACTTCATGACATTCATTTTTGGGAGGCTGGACACATGTTCATTAAACTTTCTACGATAACATAGCAAAGTTTATCTTTCCTACAGATCCCAATAATGGTTTATTTTCTATCCTTCTAAAATCCGAGCACATCAAATAATATCAACTGGATGAATATCATCTGTTGTCATGTGTTGCCTGATTCCCAAGCCAGTTCCACGTGTTTTATCTTATTTTTATGATGGTTCCTCATTTCTGATAACAAATTCCATGCTGGCTATCTGAATTGTATAATAAAGCACCCAAAACGTATTAGCTTAAAACAATAATTTAATATTACTTGCCACAGTAATATTACTAGTAGGAACAACTGGGGGCAGGAGGGTGATTCTTATGGAGTTTCCTGTCTTTCTATCAGGTGTTATTGGCTAGAGCTCCAGTCATCTGAAGAAGGGTAGATTGGGCTGATGGCCATGATGGCTTACTCATGTGGCTAGAGGTGAATATAGGTGTGACTGACAAGAGCTCTGCTAGGGCCTCAAAATGTCTCCATCTTCTCATGGCCTCCTATCTGGCTTCAAGGAGGAGGGCCCCAAGAGAAACCACTCCAATAGACCCACATGGAAAACTGAAAGCCTACTTTGATTCCAGCCTTGGAAATCATGTAGCTTCACTATCACAGAATTGTGTTGGCCAATGAGAGTAAATACTGTTCTTATTTCAAAGGAAGAATAACAAAATTCATATTTCATAGTTACTACATCAGAATCTTGACTGTTAGGTCCATTTTTAGTTTTCCTACCTATTAATTCTGAGACCTGTACAACTTTCCTTACCTGTTTATGTTGGGTAACACATAAATTGTGAAACTGCCTCACAAATTGTAATAGGAAAGGAAAAACTACATTATTCCTGAAATCCTATTATCCTCCTTTTTTGAAAACCAGGTTAACTAACATTTCTCATAACTCAAAGTTATTTATTTTTATTCTTTTATGTTTTTTTTATTTTTATTCTTTTATGTTTTTTTATTTTTATTCTTTTATGTTTTTTAAAATTTTTATTCTTTTGTTTTTATTTTTCTGAGATTTTGAAATTATTGAAAATCATTGAACTCATGATTATTGAATATGATTTAAGAATTGAGTACTGCCATAGGCCCTAAAAATACAAAATTGAGTGAGATACAATCTCTGCCATTGATGAAAAAAGATGAAATCAAACATTGACATGAAAAAATCCAACCACAGGAGAATCTCACTTCATTCTGTCTCCAGGCATTGGTTGAATTTTTGTCATCCGTTTGGCAACGTGCATTTGCTGAGAACCCATGATGGTTAAGACAAAGCCTTTAAAGAGACTGATTAACAATGCTGGCATGGTGGTGTACACCTATAATCCTGGTCACTCCAGAGACTGAGGCAAGAGTGTTGCAAGTTCTAGGCCAGTCTTGGCTACTTAGCAAGACCCTCTCTCAAGAAATAAAAAATAAAAACACCTGGGGATGTAGATCAGTGGTAAAGCATCATTGGATTCAATTTCCAGTACCACAGAGAGACAAGGAGAGGGAGAGAAGAAAGAGAGGTTCAACCAATGGTGGAAGATATATGTCCAGCCATGCACAGAGACTTTTGGTGTAATTCAAGACAGATTGACTGAGGAAGGAATTTTTGTGAACTTCTCTTCAGCACATTCAATTTCTCCATTGATTGCCTCAGTCAGGAAAAATATTGTCTTTAGGGAAAGTTTGAAATGTCAAAGAGAACTTGCCTGATGAACAGGTACAATGGGTAGAATCTTACATGGAAAATTCAAGGGGTAACTGAAGAACATGATCTGTTCCCAGATGTCTGCTCCACTGAGTTGTAACATCAAGCTTTGTATTTCACCCAAAGTTTGCAACATTAGTCACTTTTTCCAGTCAGGCAACAATGGTAGAGACATTGTTTGCAAAACGTATCCATAAATAAAATGTACATTCAACAAAACTTTCTATCTCTAACGCATTTGAACATATTTGTTTATCAGATTATTTGTCACACCTTGGAAGGTATGAGAGAGCTTTGTGATAATGAAATTGTATCTAGAACAGTGAATTTTCAATGAAAGACATAAGCATAACACATAAATATATTTATGTATTCACATTAGATAAATATTTAAGATGTGTCTCTGCCGAAAAATATTTTATTTCACTGGATGCAGGGATACATGCCTGTAATCCCCATTACTCTGGAGGCCAAGACAGGAGACTCAATCATCAGTTTGAGACCAGCCTCTGCAACTTTGCAAGACCCTGTCTCAAAATGAAAAATAAAAAGGGTTGGGCATGTAGCTTAGTGATAAAACACTCCTGGGTTCAATCCCCAGTATTAAAAAAAATTCACTTAGGTTTGAGTCTTAGGAGATATGTATTTTTGTTTCCCAGATAACTCTGATGCACATCAAGGTTGAAAACCCTCAGCTTGTCATATGGTTTCCTATGGTATAACCTTCGATGGGAGGTATAATTTAGAGATAACACATGTAAGCAGATTAGAAATCGCTTCAATTTCTGCATGTTGTCAATGGTCCCATCTGGGTTTTTTACAGTAGCTGTATAGCAGAAATATATCAAAGGTTTTATTTTCTTCTCATCTCCTGCCGTTCACCAATGGGGCGTTTCCTTCTGGATATCTGGAATTGCTGGAGCCTGCTTGCATGCCTTATGTTCTTTCTCCTCTCCCCCTTGGCATGTTTTCCTGCTTCTCAAAATTCCTTTCCTTTTCTTTGTATTACTGACCTTCATTTGTCCTTCAAAAATTTCACTCAAAATTTCACTTCTCTCGGGAAGCATTCTCTTATTTGGATCATCTTTTGCTCCTTTCTGTCCCCTCCCCACTCCCATGTTAGTTTTCAAAATATCACAAATCTAAGAAAAATAGATAGGCCCAGCATCTCTGAAAGTTTTAAGCAAAGAGTACCTTCTCTCACACCAGTGAAGATAATCTCTCTCACACACATGATCTGTAGCTACTTGGGCCAGAGAGAGATTTTCAAAGAAAACAATTTTAAAAAGCCAGGGCTGTTCCCCAGAAAAGACAAGTGCTGCATTATACACAGAATAAGCAGAGCTAGGGCTGCCAATCACAGGCACTTACAACAGAGAGATGGAACCAATGTGCCCATGTAGGTGAAACTTTGTGTTACACAGCCAGCCTGACCACAATGTCTTCTCTTCTAGTAGATCTTTTTTTCTTGTTTGAAAAATTTGTCTTTTCTGTAGAATATAAAGCAGAGCTGCTTAGATGGCCTGAGCAGTTTCTTTGTAATGTAGCCAGGTGAAGGTCGAGGCCTGTCCATGCCCTTTTTGGATGGCTCTTTTAAATCATTATGCTATACACTTTCAAGATCGGGGCTGACTAAATAGCCTCCAGGACTGAAGGCACTTTGTACGTCCTGTGTCAGATGTCTGGGAGAGGTAGATGACTGTTTACTTTCGAGTTGCTTTCCCTCTGAGGAAAGTGTTAGTTAACGTTATAGCATTCCACGGGAAAGGGTGCCAGACATCCTTTAGGGTAACCTTCCACCCGGGGAACACCATCTTTTTATATGGCTAGTAAATCTGAGACTAGAATCTGGAAGGGTCATGGCATCGGGGCTTTAACAAATCAAGGAAGTGGATTATTCTGGAACAAGTGAAACTGTATACAAAGTTATCACCAGCTCAGTTTGCTGTCATGTGTGCTGTCAAGGCAGTACACACTATTGAAAAAAATAAATAAATATCCCAGATAATGTGTGTAATAGAGATGAAGGCAGAAGAATACACAAAACATGTCCCATCACATCAGGACCTGTGATGAACTATAATGATCTGGTTATGCATTTTAAGATGATTAAAAGTTTTCCTAGTGTTTACATAACATGAAAGTTCTCAATCTCACTGAAGTTTCTGTTACTAGTTAACAATGAAGAGACTTTTTACTCCTCTCAGGGTGATTTTTAAATAGATAGTCTATACTTAATTGTATTTAATTTACTAGAGTTTTAGATCACTAAATCCAGCAATATGAAAATCACCTCATTTATTCGTTGTATGTGTATAAACCAGATTCTCAATTTACATGCATAATTTAAGTGATTGGCTTTGTGCCTACTAAAATCTCATCATTGACAATTTCCCTATCACAATCAAACATGAAATCAATTTAAACGTATCTATTCCAAAATCACATCAGTTTCACCATACAGATAATATTCTCTGCTTATGAAATTCCAGAAGTCATTTGAAGCATTTATAAAATAGTATAAACAGATATAGGTAAGAAAATAAATATTCTAAGTATGATTTCTTGTCTTGATTTTTTCCTCATTATAATACGAACTTTATTCCTGCCCAAGTTCATTGTTTAATGACTGTTTTAATATTTCTATATGGTCCCTTTAAGAGACAATACCAGACACTGCTTACTACATCTAATAAGCCATTGAGGGCCATGATATCTGCATATAATACCATGCGAGTATTGAAGGGACTAGCAAAAATGAGAATAGCAAAAGGGAAGTTTTCTATTAGGTTCACCTGTTAAATTCACTCGTTCTCTTTCTTTCCAGGTTTTATTTCATTTGACCTCAGATGGAAGTGAAAAGTCCAATAAATGATTGGACACCATTGTCACTTAGCAGGCAATTATATACACTGTAGCCTTCTCAACTCAAAACAGTGCCCACAGAAGAGGGCTAGGTCCGGCCGATCTGGAGCACCATCTACACCCTGCTCTCTCTGCCATCAGAGGCTTCCATTATTGTATTGTCTACATTGTTTTTGTTAGCTCATTCTGACATCTTATTTTTCCTCCTGGCACATAACCTGTTGCTGCAAGAACTGTGCTATATTTATGTTTTTATACCAGTGCCCAATTGATTGTATTAGCAGTGTCTGCTAAAAAAAAAATACTATGCATTGAATGACTTTTTAAGCTCTTGAAGAATATGGTAAAAAAATAAAACTTTAAAAGCTTATGTGGAGTAAAGATTTGGGGTATGGAATCAACAGAAACATTTTATAGATAACTGGCATTTGGGGGAGGGGTGTATGTATTAAATAAACTGGGACAAGACATTGCAACTGTGTCTAAAATGGCTTTTGTAAAAACAGACTCACTGCTATTTTAAAAACAACTGATGAAATGTTAAATTCCCCTGAGACTTACATAGACTCAGTGAGGTGAAGAGAACTGAGTCAGAGAGGTTAGGAAACACTCGGTGGGAGAAAGGGCCTTGCTTCTTGGGCAACAAACAGCAGCACAGAGGAGACACATAGGTATCAGAAGATGTGGGAGAACCAAGATGAGGATGCTTGAACTCTGCCAGCCCCACGAGTACCAGACCCCTCATCAGTAGACCCAGGAAGTAGTTATGCATCACCCGAATGACGTTTATTGTCGTTTAAATTTTTCTTATTATATAGTTCTAGTCAAAGCCTCTGAAATTTTACTTTTGAAGGAAACCATTATTTGGAAGTATTATCTTAAATAATAACCTCTTTAATATTTTGAAGTTTCGAATTAGCTCCTGGATCCCCACCCCATACCACTGTATAAAACTTGAGCATATTTATGATGGCAGCACCATGCTCGTGATGGCTCTTCTAGAACCCTTCACTGACTTTTCTTGACTCATGTTACCTAAGACATTCTTAATTATCTAAGTATTCCCAAAGTAGTCACATCATGTTCCCTTCTCACACATTTTCTGCTCTCGACCACTCTTCATCCTTGGCTTGAAGGAGCTTCCTGTGCACAGTAAAATATAAACTCTCTCTGGGGCTTT
Source organism: Spermophilus citellus (assembly GCF_964194105.1). Taxonomy (NCBI): domain Eukaryota; kingdom Metazoa; phylum Chordata; class Mammalia; order Rodentia; family Sciuridae; genus Spermophilus; species Spermophilus citellus. Next base: position 82,082,414 of record NC_138194.1, read on the forward strand.
AATGGGTCCTCAATAGCCCTTCCTGACACCTGCTCACATTGAGAGCCTCAAATCCTTTGCTGTGACAAACATATCCCTATAAAATATAACCGCATAAGACATTTTTATTCCCCATATGTCCATTCTTTTCTTTCTAGACGTTTGCTATCTATATAGTGACAAGACACCTTAATTATGGGTATACATACATGGATAGTTGTCAAGAGTTCTGAATCCTGCTTTTGAATATAGGACATGTGTAATTAAAAAAAGAAACAGAAATCTCAATTTAAACCATTGTTTCATTTGTTTAAGGGTACTAATACCCTAATGAAGAGAACATAGTGAAAAACAAATGATTGTGTTTGACGATAGTCCTGTAAACAGACCCTAATTACCTATTTATTCTTAAAAATAGTGACATTATAACCATCGTACATAATTTAGAATAGAGATGTTCTTTTAGAAAGTTAATATATGTGAAATCTTCCATTCTTGGAAATTAAATGTTATACTTTGGTACTGAGTTTGTATGCCCGATTGAGAAAGATTCTTGTCGTTGTAATTAATGGTCATTAAAAAGCAATAATATAAATGTGTCATTCATGAAAACCAGATACAAATCTTTTAGATAAATTCACTCATGAGTATTTGCATTACAAAAGGACACAGTTTTGTACAAAAAAAAAAAAAAAAAAAAAGATTAACTACTGAGTTCCTTTAAATACTTCACTTCCCAGAGTTTTAAAAATAGGTTTGGGTTTTATTTTAAAACCGATTAACTTTTCAGGAACGCATCTTTCTGTAAAGTGAGGCAAATCTGTATATTCCCACACTTTACAATTTACCAAGCTGCTCACATTTGCTCTCTTGGCCTGCGTAGGTTCAGGAAGAGTAAAGTGATAAATGCTATTGCAGATTTTTTTCAGGATTTTGAAAGAATGTGGTTTTGGAAAGCAGAGTTTAGTAAATGCAAAATCCACCAGATCTTTAAAGACAACTTCAAAACCGTGTCAGGACTTCATGAAATTCCATCAAATCAAACATGAAAGTACATTACCTAGAAAAAAATATTACTTCTTGGTTGGTTGTGTATGCAGAGCAAGGGATCAGTGAACAGTGAAAGATATTTTTCCTCTTTCCGACAGATAGGGAGACAGCAAAGAAAAATGAAAGAGTGCTGCCCGAAGCAGCACCCAAAGCAGTAACTTTTATGTCTCCCTTCATGTCATGCAGGCAACTGGATTAACTTATCACTTTAAACACAGTGCTGAAAAAGAGACCCATTACAGCAATTAAGGAATGATATTGGGTGACTATTAGGAGAATGAGAGCAAATTTCATTGGTTATTATTTTCTTTATTGCATTCCTTCAAAGAAGAAGGCTAGGGTGGGGATGAGGCAGGGGAATGGTAATGGGAGAGAAAATAGAATGATCCATGATACTCAAGTGATATGTCCAAGGCCTCGTAAAGACTGAACTGGGAAAAAATTTCAGAGTATCAAGGAAGCATATTGAATTAACATTAACAATTGTACTGTGTAGTCAAATAATTGGTGCAATGTTAGAGCTAGAGATTTATGGTCTATAAATCTTTCTATAAAATATTTCAAAACCATATACTTTTCTCCACCTGCACTGCTACCACTTGGTTCAGGCCTTTATCGTCTGTCACATCGATTATTTAGAATCTCCTTGTTGGTCTCCCTGTAGCCCCACTTATCTCTCCCCACTCACTTCAGTCTCAAAAACGTCATTGCCTAATTTCCAACTTTTCAACAAATTCCCCTGCACCAACTGTAGAATCCCAAATACTTAATGTGGCCTGTGAAGACTTCTGGGCTGGCTTCAGTCTGCCTCCCTATGTTTCTTGTTTGTCATTCAGTGTTGTGGGTCTATGCTAAGACATATTGAATTTTCCCACATGTCTTTCCAACCATTATGAATACTTCAGTTACAAGTGACAGAAAACCCCCTTCAAGTGACTTTAAATATAATAACCACGGTGACGATGACAAAAAGAACTTTATTAATCAACAAAATGTATAAATGCAGTCTTTGGGAGGGTCATTGGATTCAGATTCAAATGACATCACCCTATCCTTAGTTCATGTTGAACTGGCTACCAGGTGGCAAAATGACACCAATGATTTCAAGCTAATACCTCATACCTCCAAGACAAGAGAAAGGTCTCTTCCCAGGAGAACTTATACATTTTTAATAGGAGCTAATTATTAAAGCAACAGAAAAAAAATCCCCTCTTCTCAGGCAATATAGTTGCCTCTGAGTGCTGATTGGCAAGAGCAGGGTCACATGATCTCCCAGGGAATCAGTAAGGAGTTCTACTCAAAGTCATCTACTGAGAATAGTCTGGGTGGGATCAAAGGAGATGGAAGAATATTTAAAAATAAAAATAAAATGCTCTGCTGGTCAAAAAAAATCCATTATACAAAGAAAAAATTCTGCTATAGGAAGTGGAAAAGCCAATCCGTATATAATAGATATGGAGTTTCAGGATTTCTAGCTAAAGAAGGATTCCTATGAAATGATAAAAAGACCAAAGAGAACCCGAAAGGAAATGGAAGAAAGATCCTAGAGTTGAAATATATTGTACTTGTTGCAAACCCTATCAAAATAGTCTACATTTTTCTCCAAAAATTAGTTGTTTGCTTCTAAGATTCTTAAAAAAAAATTTGGTAGATATATGGATTTTTAAGAGGCACCATATTTTACATTTTGTAATAAATTTAATGGAAAAAAAGGAGGTTTACATTAAAATCAGTTTTTTTTAGAAGTGCATTTATTTCATACATGGAGAAGTGCCTCTACGAAAACTAATTTGTAGAAATGTTGGTTCTAAAATGTGCCAGATGCTGAGCCTTTCACTATGAAATGTCTGTTTTCATTTTTATTATTGCTTTTCACTGCAATGAATACTTAGATAAGTAAATATATTTAGCTAAGTAAGACAAATAGAAATTCTTCAAAGGGAGAGGATAATAGTACATGATTCGTAGGGCAGGAGGCATGATCACAGTTCACAGATGACTCATCATTCCCAGTGTTAGCTAATTCAGAAAAGATAGTTTCATTAATATCAGTGCAAGCACCTCCTTCAGAATGGCAGTACCCATGCTCCTGGTCAAGGCTTTTGACCCTTTGCTCATTTAGTGTCTGACAGTGGCTAGGAAGCTTGGCAAGTCCCTGACACAGGTTAGAGGCTTGCCGAAAGACAGTACTTCCCATCTGTTCATTTATTTATTTATTATCCTTACTAGTCTTTGCTAAAACACTTGATTAAAACACCCATAATCAGGATTAGCCCTGATGCTTACAGTCTTCAGGAACAATTTTGTTCAGCATAAGATTAAATATACCTTTTCATAGAGTGTATTTGTATTGCATACTGGAATACTATGCAGCCTGTTTAAGAACAAGGTCTGGAGATGCTTGCCTGGTGTTAGAGAAAGTTATCTAGGATCTTATTAAATAAAAGAAATAAAAGAAGTGAGGGACAATGTGCATGACATTATGGATTTGTTGTTCTGAATTTACTATTTCTGGAACAATACGTAAGAAATTGTTAACAATTACTACTTCAAGGGAGTATATCTGAGGGTGAGTTGGAATGAAAGGGGTATTTACATTTCAACTTAACCACCTACCAGGCTCTTTAAATGCTTAAACCATAACCATAATATTTTTGTAATAAAAATGATAATTTTAAACATTACTAAGTGCTATTTACAGTGCATTCATTCAATGTGAATCTGAAAATGCCAAACATAAATTCTAAAGAAAATGCAAGAAAAATATCTCATCCCATATGTCTCTGTATGGCTGCTAATTGGAACCCCTCTGTCCCCTTCTTGGAACTCCTCATTTGGCCCTCTGGAACTCACAGTCCCTCATCAGCAAGTCACTTTAATCTTCTGTTTAGTTCACGAACAGTCCCTTCACTCCTTTTGCACTAACTAACACATGACTGAATACTAAAGATGTTATTTGTCCTATCTACCTCTTAAATGGAGTTTGAGTTTTCTTCCATTTCTTTATCCTTGAAGGCCTCATGTTCCTGGGAGTCCTCCATCAGCCACCTTGCTGCTCCCAGAATTCTCTTCCTCCTACCCTTTACCCCTGCCTTGCCATTCTCATGCATTGATCTATTTCACCAGTACCTCGCTGGTTTACTCTCTTAGCACCACTACCACTAGTACCACTACTGGTACTCCAACAGTCACACTTTCTAACCACCCATCTCTCTGACCACTTTGATTGGTGACGTTTTAGTTCCAGTCATCTCAGCCACCTGCTCAAGTGGTGGCTTTCCTGAAAATTGAGCCAATCAAAATTCCTTAAGTCCATCCAGCACCCTATATTTTGGGCTACACTACTGCTCTTTCCATCGCATTTTCTCTAGTTCCCCTCCAGCAAGTCTTTGACCTCATCAATACTTACAATTCAAGAATTTTACTACTTTTTTCACCCTGCATGATATTTCACGAGTCCTCAAAATTTCCTTTCAGTCTTAATTCTGCCATTCAGCATCAAACAACCTTAATTCTCTTCTAACACTCTCATCTTGCCTGGAAAAAAATCCAATTCTAATTAAGTCTTAAATCATACTATCCAATATTCTCATTCCTTTGCCAGAAATGCTAGATACTGAGGAGAAAAAATCATTCTCTGTACTGAATGGGCTAGCTTCACTATTTGTGCATTATCCACAGATCTTACTGCATTTGACTTCCTTTACCCAGCCTCGTTTTTCCAATCTGGGACAACTATACTTACTTCTTTCTCCTTTCCTGTCAAAGTCTCCAATTTCCTATTCCTGATTCACTCTTAGGTCGTGACTTTATTTTGTACTTCACAGAAGAAAATAGATAAAATCAGACAGAAACTACCTTCCTTTCCCTACCAGTTTTAGTTTTCTTTTTCTTTTTTGCATGTGAATCCATACACTACTTTCTTATTAAAACAAAGACATTTCTTCTTTCCTGTTAAACATTTTGTTTTTCTCTCACCTTACCAAGGAACTACTTCTTGCAATGATACATTTTTTTTTCTCCAGTATTTTTCTCTTTGACCTGGTTCATCCTAATTGGCATGAAAATATACCTTAATTTAATATATCTTTAAAAAAAAGCCTAAAACCTTCCCCTGACTTAAGCTCTCTTTAGTTACTATGTAATTTTTTTTGTATTTGTTACTTCTCTTTCCTTTTCCTTTTTCTCTTTAATTAACACTAAGTTGCTGGGGTTTTTTTCCCCCTCAACACTTTGCCAACATTATCATGGTCATCAATGACATATATTTTGATAAAATCAGTGACTGTTCTTTTTCTTACATGTTGTCTGGCAGCATGTAATATAATTGACTCTCCCAGCTTAAGCCCTTTCTTTAGTCTGTCTTTACTCTGCATCCATCTGGATTTATACCTGCCTTACTGGGAAACCTTTCTCTAATTTTTATGCTCAGTTCCTATTATGGTTTGGATGTGGTGTGTACCCCCAGATCTGCCTTATTAATGCAGAAATGTTCAGAGGTGAAATGATTAAATTATGAGGGCTATAACCTTACCAGTGGATTAATCCATTTGAGGGGTTGAAAATTTGAAAAGACTAACTGGGTTGTAACTGTAGGCAGGTGGGACCTGGTTGGAGGAGATGGGTCACTGGGGATGTGCCTGGAAGGGTTCACCTCTCCTGTGGCCCTTCCCTTTTTTGTCTCTGCTTCCCAACCTCCATGGGGCGAGGGGCAGGGGTTCTTCTGCCACACCTTTCACCATGATGCTCTGCCTCACCTTAGATCCAAAGTGATGGAGTCAGCTGACCGTGGACTAAACCTCTGAAACCATGAGCCCCAAATACACTTTTCCTCCTGTAAGTTGTTCTTCTCAGGTATTTTGGTCACAGCGATGAAAAGCTTACAGACAGTATTCCTATCCTCTTTCATCCCTCTAGATTTTACCTGGGATTCTGAACTTAGCTCTCATTCTTGCTCTATCTCCTTTTTTGTGAAATTCTTTTACTTTTATAATTGTTCACGATCTTATTGTTTGATCTCACTGGAGTGAAATTTCTTGGAGGGCAGGACTTTTTACTGCTCTGTGTTTAATACCTAAAACTCCATAGTTTTACATATTGCAAGTCATCAATAAGTATTCTCTGAGTACCCGAAAAGAATACAACTCATCAAAAGACTATATTTTAAAGCAGATATTTATTATTCCTTCAACAAATAGTCCTTGTGTGGCTTCTGAGCAACAGGTTCTGTATTAGACAGTGGGCCTACAAAGTGGCACAGAATGCTATCTCTGTCCTTCAAGACTTTATGGTCAAGTTAGTGGTTACCATGGAGAGATGCCCTGGATAGTATGGAAAAATCTCATAATCAGGTGGGGAGGTGGGAAAAGAGGTGAGAACCTTTTTCAGTAAAATCTGACCAAGATGGCCCATGAGATTAATATTGAAAGCAATCCAGTCTTAGTCTTTTGCACCAATAAAAATTGTAATTTTTGAGAGAAAAATCATCAGCTGGAAACATAGACATATATGGACTCCTCTGATGCTAAGTTCAATGACTACAGTCTCATATGACCCCTTTTTGGCAGCCATTAGCTAGAATACTCCAAATGATCTAACTGGGTGGGAGAAAAACTATTTCTAAAAACACACAAGTCACATAACACTTCATTACTCAAAGATAATATCTTCAGTCATACTTTGAGTAGTAAATTAGCAAATTATAGCAACATGATTGCAATATATTCAGGAACTACAGTACAATCTGTCTTGACTAAATTTCCATTGTAGACTTCTGCATTTAATATATGGCATATGTATATGTATATATGCCATATATTATAAAACAGTTTGGATTTTTGGTCCTAATAAGTCATTTTGTAGGCAATGTGAAGAGAATACAAACTATGTAATGCAATAAATTCTGGAAGGAGTTTTACTAGGTCTTTCCACCATTCAACTCTAGGTCTTTTCTCAGTGCAGGCCAGTTGTCCTTTGCATGCTAAGGACCTCTTCTTATTTCTAGAGTCTCCTGAGGGTCAACCAACTTCTCTCCATCTTTTAAAACAAGACCCATTGTAGTCCAAGTTGTGGGGAATCTCTTAATCACAATAGCAATAAGAACTATGAAACAACAGAGATTAAGCCTAAGAAGAAACATGAAACCCAACATGAAAAAAGTGAAACTTTAGTAAGGAGCATCAACAAAGAGCATGTTGATAAGTGATAGGACTCAATTGTATAAATAAGTCAATTTTTAAAAATTTTTTATTCATTTTAATCAGTTACACATGACAGTACAATGACCTTGACATATCATACATTTGAATCAGATGGGATATAATTTCTCATTTTTCTGAGTGTACAGGTTGCAGAATCACATTGGTCATGCAGTCACGTGTATACACACAGCATAAGTCAATTCTTCAAAAATTAATTTAGACATTATTGGAAATTATTTGAAATCCTAATCAGATTCTCAATGTTTTTTGAAACTTGAACATTTAAATTCACTTAGAGGTTTATGCAAAAAAAAAAAAAAAAAGAACAAAGACAATTTTAGAAGATTTTTTAAAAAAGATAAACTTTGTGGAACTAGTTTGAAGTAGATGAACAGATCTAGGGCATAGACAGGAAAATGCAAAATATGACACATATTGGAATCAGCCTATGAGTTTGTAATTTAGTATCAATTTGTAGCAATGAAGACTGATTAATGAAGATTTTCTTAGTAGCTCATAGAAGGAAGGATACTATAGACACATAAGCCCTAAAAAGGAAGAAATCAGAGAGACTCTGGGCTTTCAGTACTTAAAAACAAACAAAAAGAAAACACCTTATGAATTCTCTCTAGGTACCGTGATAAGAAAGAATCATGGCTTTTCAGCTCTTAGGAGTCAAAAGTAGTCTTACCCGATTACACTGCCTGGCCTGGGTGATTAGATGATTCCTTTCCTGCAAGCGGATTGAGTAATGTCATTGAAATGACATGGGAATGCATGGAAGAAAGGATTAAAGAAGATGGAGCTGGTGTTAGTGAAGATAGCTGCATATGATGTTGGCCAGATAAAAGAGCAGCTGTCCAACACAAACAGAAAGATGGTATTTTAAAATTAGTACAAGGGGAGGGAGTGCTGGGGAGTGACATTGGCCAAATTATATAGTTATATTGTGTGGACGACGAGGTAACAACAAATCTCATCATGATGTATAACTATAATGCACCAATTAAAAGGAGAAAAAAAATTAATGGCAAGAATGGACTATTTAATAGCTTATTGGGACAACCAAATGATTTTTTAAATTTAAATGCTATGTGGATTTTAACTTACCATGTAAAGTCCATAAAAATAACATTAATTCATTATGTCTCATTGTATTGAAGCCAGATTTAAAGTTAGGTAGTCAGTGTAGTTAGGTAAATCGGGTCTAATACCGAGTGAAATCTAAAATGGAGGCCATGCTGGGAATGACTCAGGGAAAACACAGGACAATTCATGGAATGTTGACAAAGTCCCGAAAAGGCCCTAGGCCAAAGTCCACCTCAAAGAAGTATTAATGAACAGCCCCCAACAGATTTGGAGATAGCCCATCCCAGAGGAGTGATAAGCCCATCCCAAAAGTCCTCCCTGCCCTTTTGGTCCACCTGTGTCCCACCCCTCGGGCTCTCCAACCTACATTTCATCACCAAACCTATAAAAAGGGGAACACATTTGCCCGCCAACTGGATTCCACCTCTTGGGTCCCCTTCTTCCTCCGGGAGAAGTCTTTTCTGCTGTCCTTTAATAAACTTCTAATTTCTACTCTGACCTTGCCTCGGCGTGCTTCTCTGGTGTTATTCTTCAACATCGGGGAAGCAAGGACTCGTCACCGGTCAACAGTGGTAACAGTATTATATACAGGACACTGATAAGCACTAAATAGGAGCAACAAATATACTACAGTATACTAATATTGTGTCTTTAGAATTCTATTCTTTTGAGAGGAACAATAGATGTATGATTAAAGTGTTTGAAAATATTTCTAAATTCATTGTGGAAATGGCTAAAATTTTAATACCAAAGTTACTTTTTACTAAATGTTTAACTAAACAAAACTTCATATAAATGATATGTTGATATAAGAAATGTATCCACAAAATGTTTTCTGGAAATAGGTATTTATTTTATTTCAAAAAGTGCACTGTATTTTGAATTATTAATGGTCAAAAATAGATTCCTATAAATAGGATACTGAAACAATATAGAATTTTTTACATATAGAAGATGTCCTATGAATATATGTTGGGCAAAAGTGATATCCTTTCATACATTATACAATATACAAAGAAAGCGTGGTAGAGAGTCCAGAATCACACTGTTTTTTTTTTTTTCTTTTTTTTCCCAACATTCTATTCACTGGTTGTGATTTGGTAGTATGCTTTGGAAATATTGGATTTCATGCTATAGGCACCGTAAGAGCAAATAGACTAAACAAGGGTCTTCTGAAACTGAAAACAACTTTGAAAAAATAGTCAAGAGTGTTGTGTGATACAGATTTGATACAAACAATGAAATTGTAAAATGGTTTAATAATCAATGTGTCATTGTGACACTATGACACAGCGGAACCACTTGGCAAAATCTAAGGATGGAAAAAGAAACAGAGTGGAGCCAGTGTACCTCAAACAAGGGTAGCGGGCCTGTAACAATTTCAGTGGTGGTGTGCAGAAATGTGAACATTTCAAACCTTCCACTTCTGTTAGAGGTAACAGTTGGTATGGACCTTTTTTTTTTCCTGGAATAATTGATAAGTGTATTGTAAAGGCAAGGTTTATTCACAAATTTATGAACAAGGACAAGAAAAATCTCTTTTATTTGTTGGATTTCAAAAGAGACATCTGCTTAGCATCCCTAAAAGGATGCAATGAGAACCCATCAAGAAGAAGAAGGCGTTAATACTCCTGGCCTTACCATTGTCCAAGACAATACCAGATCTGACATGAGAAGCCATGTCATTCTTAAATGGCAACAGCAACAACAATGTCAAAACTAGCCATGTCACGTAAACAAATGGCAAAAATGAAATGTAAACATTTGTTTATAAGTGTTTTGGGCCTTTACAACAACAAAAAAAATTTTGAACAGTTCATGAAAGGCTCTTCTTTGTATATTGTGTAATGTATGAAAGGATATCTCATTTTCCCAATGCCCTATTTCTCAGATAGTTTATATATATAATATATATATATATAATATATATATATTATATATATATATATATATAATATATATAATATATATATATATATATATATATATATATATATATATATATATATATATATTATCCCTGTTGTGGGGAGCTGCTCTGAATGATCACACCTTCCAGTCCTGAAGCACGAGGCTCCGACCAACCACTACATTCTTGGTGGTTTGGGCGCTGACCCAGCTTGGATAGTAAGGCCTGACTTCTGAGTAGGCGTACCCTGGGATTGAGTTACACTCACCTGCTCCCTTGTAGTCCTACTCCTTCTGCCCTTTTATGGATAGAACTTTCTAAGAACAGTGTCCCCCACCAAATAAAAGCTGACTTCCTAAAGTGCTTTCTCTCTTTCATCAGCCTCTCCTGACTTTCTCTTGTTCTCCCTTTGGGGGAGCCTGATTCCAAGAGCTGGGGGAAGCCATCCTGAAGCTTGAGTAAAGGTAAATTGTGTCTGTGTTTTATTTTGAATCACTACAAAGTCACATGAGTGACCTTAGTTCAGCTGCCCTGGCTGGTTGGGGGCGGCGCCCTGTGTCCTACATATAAGACAATCTATATTTTCATTCTTAATGACAAGAAATGACATAAAAGCTCTAGATTATGATTTTTAACATATTCAATGAATCTGTGTAAATTTTGTTTAAATATTATATTAATAAAGTTGAAAGTTTGGGACTTAATGGGTAGAGTATCTAAACAATGACACAACAATAACAAAGGTGAACAAAACCAAAAAGCTTGAAAGATTAAATTGGAGTATATTTTTGTGATATTGGAATGGGGTGCTCCCCATCAAAAAAAAAAAAAAAAAGCTCCACAAGAAGAGCATAGTACATTTGAATAGGTAAAAAAATTTAAACTGTGTAAATGGTAGGTGTAAAGCATTTGACAGTTATGAGAATCAGGTGTTGAAGAGCTGGAAGTAAGTCATGAGTTTTTCCATTTTTTTCCCATAAACATCTGTCTTTTTTACAATAAGTGTAGATTCATGTATATTTATATACACACATACCTATGTTCATAGGTGTGCATATGTGTATATTTATATAAAAATCTTTCACTATCATTTGATGCCCTGGGGTTCTCCCTCCAAGGTTACATGTGCAATTGGATGCCGCCTACCCAACTTTCCACTTTATTTACACCTCAGTACCAGGAACTTAATGGGAGCTAAATAAATGCTTATTTTTCCTATTTGTCTTTCTAGTTAGAAGTGTAGTTTCTTTTGTCCTGGTTTTAAGAATTTTCTTCTAGAAATTAGACACTGAAGACAAATATATACAACAATCTCAGAAATAACATGGGCAAGGAACATTTCAAATATTCTAGTGGTAAGAACAGAAGTAATGAAAAAGCAACTTCTTCTGGCATTGGATCTCCACATCCTTGGCTAAAGAGAGCACTTAGCATATTGTTGTTGATCTAAGTTATTGGCTCCTTAATCAAGCTGGTCAACAAGAGGCTCTTCCTAACATGTTCTTATTTGTTAAAGATAACCAGAAATGGAAGGTGCTAGCAGCTGAAACATTTGAAGGCAATATCTTAGCAAGAGAGTCTTCAGATTCCTGTTACTTAAATCCTTCTCTTCTCCAACCTCGGCTACAAGGTTTTTCCTTAGATAGGTGACTGACACCAGTGTCCTTCAATTAAATCTTTATTTTTCTCTTCCTCATTGTTTGAAAGTTTTGCTGCCCATTTTAATCTCTACACTTTTCCTTCTGTCCTACTTGGGATCTCAGTTTGCTGGGTATCGCTCTAGGTATCCAAGGCAACCAGATGGTCTAGTCTCTAATGTTCTTCTCCACCCCAAGTCAACTGCTCATTTGCATACTGATTATAGAAGCTGTAACTCACCATCTCAAGGCTAATAACTTGCTGTCTACTTCCCACTCCTTTTTAATTTTAGTGTACCATACTGTACCACCTTGATTCCAATGACCCCAAAGGGACTTTTTGATCCCCAATTCTATAAAATTTTCAGTATTATAACTATTCCCTTTTCATTCCCTCAATCTCTTGACCTTCTGTGCCTCTCTCAAAATTTGTGGATAACAATTCACAATAGCTAAATTGTGGAACCAACCTAGGTGCCCTTCAGTAGATGAATGGATAGGGAAACTGTGGTATATATAAACAATAGAATATTACTCAGCATTAAAAGAGAACAAAACCATGGCATTTGCAGGTAAATGGATGGAGTTCCAGAATATTATTCTAAGTGAAGTAATCCATTTCCAAAAAAAATCAATTTTTTTTTATATGAGGATGCTGACTCATAACGGGTATGGGTGGGGGAGCATGGAAGGAATGGAGGAACTTCAGATAAGGCAAAGAGGAGGGAGAGGAAAGGAGGGGGGCATCAGGGTAGGAAAGATGGTGGAATGAGATGGACATCATTACCCTAAGTACATGTATAAAGACATGAAAGGGGTAAAACTAATTTGTGTACAACCAGAGACTTGGAAAATTGTGCTCTGTATGTTAAATGTGAATTGAATTGCATTCTGCCATCATATATATCAAATTAGAATAAATAAATGATTTAATTAAAAATTTGTGGACAAAACTTTTATCCCTGATTAAACCTAACCCTCCTCCCACTCATTTCTTACACCTAAGCTGTAGAACATGGCCAGGAAAACAGCACAACCACTGACTATCTTCACTTTAAATTTATGACCATAGGTGATAGAATTGTGAGCATTATCATATGTTCACGTGGCTCCTATAGCCCTGCTATGAATTCTCTAGTCTCATCACTATTCTATTCATGTACAGGACTATTTTGCCCACCATTTTTTCTCAGTTCTAACTCCCTATAACTTCTCTCTACTTTCCAATCTTGGATGATGAATGAGTTGATGAATTCTCATTTTATGAAGAATGACTCTAAATATTTATATAATTTTCCAAGGAAAAAAAAGTCCAGATATACCTGATGTATACCCAGAAATTTTGCTTCCTTTTAAAACTCTCAGTTGCTCCCAGGGCCAATCTCCCTTGTGCCATGTTGAATCTCATTCATTTGTGACTTCTCAACATTCTGTGCCTATAGTTATTCTTCTAATGCCTCATTGTCTTTTCTATCTCTGCCAGATTGCCAACATACATAAAATATATTGTATTATTTCCTTTCTTAAAAATTCTCCCTTAACTCATCTTTCTCCTTTTTTAAAGTCTTCAGAAGTAGAACCACTTGAAAGTGTTGTGTAAACTCATTGTCACTTCACTCACTTTTCTTGCATGTTTTATTCAATCTATTACAAGTTTTGTCCCAACCCAAATAATTCTTCTTACGGTCACTATCGATAAACTCAATAGTTTTTAGTCCTCATCCTAATTATCTGTTAGCAAGAGTTAACACAATTAACTGATCCTTTCTTCTTGAAATATTGTCTTTACTTGACTGCCAACATTTTCAATGTATTTGTCCTCTATCTCAGGGACCTTCAGCTGCTTTGCCAGATATTCCTTGTCTCTTCAAACTCTAAATGTTGGGGTATCTAGATACTCACATCTTTGGTCTTTTCCTTCCATCAGTTTCTAGGTCTTCTTATCCACATCTATGGATTCATATATCAGACATTCGAATGAATTTCTCTAGCACAACCATTCCCTGAATTCCTGACATATGCATCCAAACGTATGCATCTACATTTTCACTTTAATGTTTCATTGATATCTCTACTTATATGTGCAAAACTGTACTCTTGATTCCCACTTGTAACCTCCTTCTACCATCTGCTATCCATGTCAATAAATGGCAAATCCTTTTTCCACATATCATACATAAAAAAAAATCACCTGATAAATATTCACTGAAAGAGTGCTAATGTTCAGGTACTATTGTATGTACTTGTAATACAACAATGAACAAAACCTATATAGTACTCACCTGCTAGCAGTAATAATAGGTGTTGTATTTATCTTTCCTCCCTCATCCCCACCTCCAAATTTGGCAGTAAATACCTTTGACTTGCTCCTTCAAACCACTTATGCATATTCAAACTACATCTCTGTTCCATTTTGGCCACTGTAGTCCAAGATACCATCTTCTTCCTGGCGAACTGATCAGTAATCTAACTGCTTTCCTTGCTTTAGCCCTTGCTCCTCTACAATTTTATCTCCCTGCAGCAATCAGAAAGATTCTTTTGAAACATGTTAGAAATATGTCTTTTCTGCTTAAAATCTTTCAGTAGCTTTTCATCTCTCTCAGAGCAAAATCTATAATTCTTATCTTGACCTACATGCTCAATATGATCTGCCCTCTGCTATCTTTCTGAACTTCTCTCTTACTTTTATCTCCTTAGCACATTCTACATCCTCCACACTGATCTCTTTGCTCATCTTTGAATACGTCAAAAATGTCCCTACTCCAAGATCTTTGCACTGGCTTTTTTTTTCCCTTCTTGGAATGTTCTTTCCACGGAGATTCTTTTTTTCTTTTCTTTCTCCTTTTATTTGGGTCTCTGCCAAAATGTCAACTTATCAAAATTAATTTTCCTGAGTGTCTACATAAAATAGCCCCTTCTCTAGTCATTTTCTTCCTTGTTCTCCTTTGTTTTTCTTCATACACTTATCATCTCTCAACATGCAGCAATTATTATTTATTGCCTTTATTTGTTCCTCTTCTTCTTAGAGTGTGAACTCCATGAGGACAGGCTGTAGCTTTATTTGCTGGTGCATTCCAAGAACTTGGAGTAGTATTTATATCTATTTGGTCATTAATAAAAAGTTGTTAAAATATTTATTGGAAATCTAGCAGAGTTAGTTTCCCTTGTGTACTTCCAAAGAAACTTTAGCTCAAAGAAAATTCTATTTTATTTCCTTAGCATCATTCATGTACAAGTTTCCTTTGGGTCAGGGAAGTATATTCTTTCTCAGTCTAATCTTTCTGTGAGCATATCAACCAGACTTCAATTATTTTTTTTAAAAAAGAAACATAACTTGTGTTTGATTTATTTCTATAAGGTACCCCATATCCTTTGCCCAGCCATGTCTAGCATGAATTGCTACTCAAATGCATAGAATTGAATCCTATGTAACAAAAGCAGTGTTCAGTCCTCTGATGCTGCTGGATAGGTACCTCTGTACTCCTCTTACTCTGGTCAGTCAGGCCATATATAATTCCTTTAATCATTTATTTTTCCTGAAATCTCTGGAGTTTGTTGTTTTTATTTTTTATTTTTCTGAATTCTCTCCAAATTGGTGATTCTTCCTTTTCCACTGATCATAACTCCCAGCTCTTCCTCCTATTCCCAAGGGAAAGGAACACTTATATGCCTAAAAAAAATTAAGGTAGGAGTTTTGAGAAGACAAATATTAAAATCATTTTTTAAATTGTCATATTTTGTTCCTTTTTCATCTGTTTGCCATTGCTTACCTCCTCTTCTTGTTGCTTTTCCTTTGAAGTTAGAATCTTTTATACACACCAGTTGAAGTTTATTATATAGTAATGAAAACCCAGCTATATGCCAGTTTGGAATAGCTGAGCTTCATGCCACACTGGCGATGGATACTGTGTTGGTACAATAATCCAATCTTCTTCCTGTCCTACCTATATATTTATAGCAGTACCCATACACTCATTCTTTTCATCCAGTGAATATTTAGTCCTGTGTTTCTCAGGGTTAGGGTGTCAGCCTGAGAAAATGAGGGGTAGCTCTTTCTTCCCATCCTGAGGCTGTCCTGTAAGCAGGTCCTTTGCAATATATAGGTGTCATTTTAATATTGTTTCAGAAAGCATGGGTAATAGGTACCAGAATCTTAAGGCATTAGAGCTACATGAAATCTTAGAACCAATGTAATGCAATATTTTTATTTACAGGCAATAAAAGTGAAGTCCCAGAAAGTCCAAGTTGCTTGATTATGATCACATAGATATTTGGTGGCAGAGCTGGCCCTCACCCGTTCTTCCTGACTCTATACCAATTTTATTCCAGGTGTCATCATTAATTACGGATCTAGAATTGTTTCAGAATTTTGCCAAAAGAAAATCTGGATACTTTAAAATAAAAGTTTAAAGTACTGTGTTTGAATTTTTGGGGAGAGGTAGAATTGGTTTAGTACTCAGTAAAATAGTCTATAGGTCATGAAACGACTAGAACAAAAACTCACACCCGATTTTTTATTAGGGTCAACATGCCAAGCTAATGTCACTATGATTTTAATAGTGAAATATATATGAGTTACAGAGGTTTTCTGTTAGTCTGACTATCTTGTAAGGAGTACTTTAGATTCTTGATTCAATAGCCTCTTTAATGTAGATTGCCTAGAGCTAGTAAAAAAAAAAAACTGGTTTAATTCCTTTTTCTAAAGGTCATGTAAACATGTATGTTTAGTGAATTAGATGCAAATTCAATTCCCTGAGCTCACTGCTTCCTAGTTAAGTTCCTTTCCTATTCTTCATATGTAAGTCTACATCTAATGGCAGAACACAGACTTCTGAGCTTTGGTGAAAATCACAATAAAACAAAAAACATTTGACATTTGTTCAATAAAGCAGATTGATAGGGAATTCAGTGGAGAAAAGTATTCAAAACATTTTTGGTACAATTCTTTTCTCTTTTTTTTTCTGAGGAATTTTCATGGCTTTTCTTTCTTGGCCTTTCCTTTAAAATAATAGATAGGATTCAATGCTCAATGCTGAATTAAATAAGACAGATTTAAATATCATACAGGATTAAAAATTATGATGTGATAGAATATTTAATGAAATGCAAAAATGTATCTTGTTATGTAAAGTCAAAAGAGGCTTACAAAACAGTATGCACGTTATGATGCCACTTCTGTTCATGGACACACGGTGAATATAGGTCAATATATTCAAAATGGGTGTGAGTGGTGAGAGACTGGGATTTTACATTTTTCTTCAAGCAACTCTCTATTTCCGTAAGTTTACTATAGTGATAATATGTTATACTTGTTAGTAAAAACAGATTATTAAAAATAATTCTCTTCTAAGTTTTATGTTTTGGAGATCTAAAATAATTCATAATCTTGATCTGAAAAATCAATTTGTTTCATTTTAAAGCAGAACAATTCTACATATTAATTAAGTTCAAAAATAACAATTAATGTATTTTTTAACATTGTGACAATTCTGAAACCAAAGCACTCTTAAATGCTACCTTTCAATCTCCCTTTGAACAAAATTATGTACAATAAAATAAAATGATGATCTCGATTATAGTTTTCTAGAAGGAAAACAAAGGTTCTTGTTTAAAAAATTCAAGCTTCAGAAAGTGTTGATTCTTTATTTTTAAAGTTAAACCAACACTAATATGTGCACAGATAAAATTTCAAAAGCACTTTAAATTCCATTGTTCTAAAAAAATCTACAGTTTTAATTTGTTCCATTGATGAACAACTTATCCATATGACATTTTCTGGTTTTTTTTGGATTAATTTTTTAGGATGAATTCCAGGAATACTGGGTTAAAGAGTATATACATATGTATGTTTTTTGAAAAATACAGTAACTTTTTTTAACTAAAATATTTGTTCACTTTAAACTTTCAATAGCAAAGAATAAATTCATACTACCTTGCAAACATTTACATGTACATGGGACTGTAATAGTACTTTAAAATTTTACTGATTTAATAATATTCAAGGATAACACTTTTTTCAATTTACATTCTTCTAATAACCAGTGAGTTTGAGCATTTGCCCATATGTTTGTTTACTAATTATCGCTGTCTGTTCATCTTTTTTAACATATTAGTGTCTTGATGTTTTGTTATGAATTTTTATGAGCACTTACACATTAATTAACCCTGTCCTACAAGCATTTTATCTATGTATTTTTATTTTATGTATTTTCCTATGATAGAAAATTGCTTACAATTAAAGCTGCTAATATTATTTGTCATTATTTTCCCCATTCTTTAGAATTTAAAGCAAAAAACACACTTCCACATTACCCCTGAACATGCTTCTTAGTTTGACCAGTATAAAACCAGGTGTGGTGTGGTCTTGTCCTACACCAGTCTTCAGACTTCATTAATAATTCCATTGCGTTCCTCAAAATATAGATTCAAGTACAAGATATACTTGTGAGTCACGTAGACTTTGCTAAAGGTTTTGTGGGGATGAAAATAAGCAGTGTTTCATCCGTTACGAAGTATTCAAGAATTCTTACATAGTCTGAACTGTGTTTCCAATAGAAATTTCTCTTCTTCCCCCAATTCCTTTAATACATGTCAAAATCTCTTCTTCCTACTTTTTACTTTTTTTCCCCATGTTTCCCCCACACCTCGGTCTCCAAATTCTTTTTACTTTCTGAAACAATTTAGTGCTTGCTTTAGTCATGCATGCCTAATCTGAGTTAGGACAACAAAACTTCTACCCTGAACTGAACTAGATTCCTTTAAATTCAATAAGTGAGTGTCTATTATTGCTCTTTCTAGCTCTATAGGTTCATACTTCTTACCTCATGCAGCTAATCGAAGTTTTAGCACATTAAAAAAAAAAAAGAAGAAAAAAAAGATTAGTTTCTGGAGACAAATTTAATTGCTAAGAAAAACCTAATTTTCCTGACTCTTGTGTTTTAATCCCTGTATTATTTCTGAAATTCAATCCTGTATTCTAACAGTAATCAATTTTTGTAAGACTGAAGAAGCTCAATTAGTTGCTTTTCAAAATACTAAATAACCTAAAATTCTTATTAAATAAATAAATATTAATTGATCCATTACTTCACATTTATTAAGTAGGTGGACAAAGCCCTAGAGATATTTGCTTTTACGAAACTCATAGATAACAAATGAGACATAGAAATTATTCATTATAATAAAACATCACCAGTATTATAATAGAGATGAATTCAAAACATTATAGGAAACCCCAAGATTATTTGACAGGAATTGGGTGTGGGAAGGCTTCAACAGGAACAGACTAAAGGGCAAACACGGGTGAGTCAAGTAGAGAATGTGAGGAAAGCATTTGACAGGAGTGAATCAAACATGTGGATTCTCAATACATCCCCTTACTCTCTCGGAAACAAAACTCACTGAATATCAACATTCAGCATGTGTACTACTAGGGTGTGGCCCCTTGAAATGGGCAAGGGTACTACTTGCCTGTACTCATGTTTGGTTAATAAGATAATACTAAATTTTCCTATCACTATTATTTTAACTTTACCGGCACCAGGGAGTTAGTTTTTCTCTTCACCAAAAGCAAAACCAAGGAAGTAGAATAGTTGGTAAGATTTCTGAGAGAGCAAATAGCTTTAGACAATCAATTATAACTTAAAAGTTTTTGCAGCAACTATAGGAATAGAATTCTCTCTTTTTTTCCCCTGGCTTTTGTTTTAGGCCTCTAATATCATATTTTCAATTAAATAATGAATTTTTGAAACATCTTTGGGGATCATATTCAAAGTGCACATTATGATTGGCTTCTCTAAATAACAATGTGGATTAATGGAAGACATGAAAAATATGGAATATTCTATGTTCATAATAGTAGCTGAAAAATAATATATCATGTCCTGAAATATTTACAGAGGCCCACAGGATATTTTTTAGAACATACATTTTCTCTAAAATACACAGAGCAAAACTAATTTTATTTGGACATTGTCAGAACAAATAATATATTAACTTTTGTTTGCAGAAGTGCATATGTAGATCTGCATTTGCGATTATTTGGTGACTTTAAGAAAGTAACTATGTAGACTTTGAAAGTTATGCAGTGTATAGAGTTGTTCAGGCCTATTCATAAAGCCTTATTTCCCTGGACTATCTTTAAAAACATATGAGTATGCGTGTGTCTTTTGTCATACTTCACTTTTCATATATTTTGTGACAGAGTAAAGCAATAAAAGAAGCAAAGCGAAATAGTCTGCATTCAAGGAGAAGAAAACACATAAAAATCATTTCCATTCATTTTTTTCCTATACCAAGCAATTGTTTTCTCATGCTATTTTTATTTTTAGTTCTTCCTCCTTCCTTCTCCTCCTCCTCCTCTCCCTCATTTAAACTCATAAACTTGGAGTGGTTGAAGAAAGATACAACACCAAGGGAATAGAAATACAGCTAGTTTACAAAAACTTAGAAACATCTGTCTGATGAGTTTGACAATACGAAATGAGGAACCACGGCCACATATTCATGATGCAGAGTCATTTGTCCTAGGTGGAATGAAAAGAAATAACTTGTGTAGAGACTTTATCACAAAGATCTACAATTCAATTCTGAAACTCATCAGGAAGGGCAGCACATTTTATGCCACCCAATATAAAGCAATTCTCCCACTTGTGAATCCGTGGAGAGCACAGCAGGTTTGGAAGGCACCAGTTACTTGTGGTGTCTAGACATGGAGAAACTATGACCTCAGTTACAGCAACCCAATATTTACTTTTCCTTTCCAACACGCAGCGTACCTCATGATCTCAGTGTGCAGGGCAGCAGGGAGGGGGACAGAAAACAAATTCCAACCTTGTCGGCCATCTTCAAACACAATGAGGGCATAGAGACTGCAGAATTGAGGAAAAAAATTCATGAGGAAACCTACTTCGACTGCAAGTAAAAATATTTCAATTGGAAAATCCATCTTTATTCTATTCATCGTGAGAGAAAGAGGCCTATCAAGATGAATCCTCTTCTTGAACAGTTAGTAAACTAATGAACATTCCATACTTTTGATAGTGGAGAAGACCTTTAAATACATCTTGTGGTAGTGCGGTGGATGCTAACTTTTGATTCTCACTCTGTTGCTGAATTGTTGATAACATATTTTAGTGTTTTTCAGATGATCAGAGTATCTTACTCTGAGCTATATTTGATAGTTGTTTTTTTTTTCTATTCAGCCATGTGGCTGATTTTTCTGATTAAAAAAATCATAGAAAGTTGCTTCCCTCTCCCCCTTTTAGTTTTCATGTAAAAGTCAGGCTACTCTGGATAAATACTGTGTAAAGACTTAAATGGTCACAAAAACGTGTGAGAATTCTACAATTCTATTTTAAAAGTGTACCATCTAGTACCATCAGATGCATTCCACTTGTTTGCACCAAATGTCACGTTGTGGACATCCTTTCTGGCTGTGCCAGGGGCCCTTGCAGGTTCCATCATGCTAGGGTTCCTCTGGCCTGCGCCTGAGGGCCTGGGGCATTTCCTGCCAGGGCTTGCAGGGCCTAACAACAAAGGGGCTACCTCCAAATTTCATATCTCTCTGGACCTGTGTAAGTCTTGAAGCCCAAAATGTAGCCCATCCTGCTATCTAAGAGACAGTGGAAAATGTATAATTAAAAAAAAAAAAATCAAAGACCCTACAGCACTCCCCTCAACCAACCCACCAATGAAAGAAACAAATGAAAACAGGACTTTAGGAATAATCAAGAAAGCTTCTTTCTTTCTTTCCACACAAACGTCATACATATGAGGTGAAATGCTGAGATGTGAATATTTTCTTCCTACTAGAGGAGAGGAGAACACAGAGTCTGAATTTTAAGGTCCAGAATTAGGGCAATAGCAAGAAGTAAAGAGGGGACTACAGAAGCCCTGGGCATGGCCACGTTCTCTGAATAGCAACTTAATGTGTTTGTAGTCGAAATCCTCTTTTTAATGACGGCAGCAATACAGAAAAATAATATTGGGGAGTACATAGTTTTGTTCTGTGTATGGTCCATAATCTCCAAGGCCTTTTGAATGAAAGGCTCATGAGATAGCTTAGTGTCTTCCTTTGGGTGAGCAGAGCGATATTACCTGGGATTGGGTTTTAGAAGACAAGTCTGAACAGCAACTGAGTGAACCATTACGGGGCTGTGGATGAGGAAGATGCACTGTGGATTTATAGTTGAAGACTACAGAAGTGTTTCTGACCCCTGTCTGTCTGCATCATTGATGAGGCTCACAGGGAAACTGCAATTTTCCCACAGATAAGCTTATGTCAAAAGGGAATAAAAAATAAGGAGATGTGTCTGAACTCACATAACTCATGAGGAGCAAGCAAGTTTGCAACGTTTGGCATATTCTCTCTTTATCTGGGGAGAGCACCATCCAGATCAGAATGGGCAGTCCGGTGACCTGGTTGTGGTCTGTTGGCAAAGAGAGGATTAGGAACTCCCACCTGTCAGGGTCCACAATGGCACAGCACTGGACTGGGCCAGGCCAGAATGTTTACAATTCACTGGTAGAAGAAGCTGCAGATGTTTCCAGTGATTGCACATGACACCAGAGAACAAGTTTCTTTGTTTTGTCCCACAACTCTAACATCTTTCTGTTTTTTAAATAAGGGATATTTTAATAAATAACCTCCTGAAACAGTTAAAAAAAACTTTCTTAGACCAGGTATCTTTTTTAAAAAAGATTAATATGAATAAACCTTGGTTTTATAAGGAGGTTGTGACATCCTTTTCCATAGATAAAAATATTCATGCTATGTTTCTATTTTGTAAAATAGATATTGATGTACATGGAGGCATTTAACACAGGGTCTTGCATATTATGTTTTTTTTAATATTGGTTTTGTAGGTCCATTTATTCTTGTAGGATTTCTGTGCAGCTAAACTATGTTGTTAAACTATGTACCAGAAAAGAGAGAGCTAAGGTGTGAGAATTGAGGGATTGATGGTTAATTGGAGATTGTGTGGTTTATCTAATGAAGGCAACTTTTATTACAGTTTACCAATTATAATGTACAGAAATAAAGGCCCAGTGTTGTCAGATTTATTTAATAAGTATTTATTGAGCTCATAGTATATTTACATTTTAGATGCTGAATAGAATAGAAGAAAATAACGAACAAAATTGTCAAAAACACGCAGCCACCTGTGATTTTAATAATTGTGAGTTAAGTACCATACAAAAGGCCATTAGAGCTACAGAGAAAAACAGCACTGTGATGATTGGAATGTGCGAGCTGCAAGTTTTAAGTGGGTAAGTCAGGAGAAGAGGACACATATGATGATCTTTGCATGAAGACTTTGGAGAAACTGATAGAGTATGACAAGCTGCTGCCCATGGAGAATGGTTTTCAAACAGAAAAATAAAACTTAAAACTAATTAAAACAGAAAATATAACTAAATAAAAATTATTTAAAGTGCATGGACAAAGCATGTCCATAGTTACACAGCAGGTAGCCAGTTTTTGACTCTTGCAAATTTCCACCTAATTTTATCCACTTATTGCCAATAATGGCAATTCTGCATTTTTCTGGTTCTTTCCACCCCTTTTTGGAGGTTAATTAGATACTACAGATTCTCACACCTTTGCATTTCAACACTTTTGGTACACCTTTATCATGTGATGTCTTTTTTTTTTTTAAAGAGAGAGAGAGAGAGAGAGAGTTTTAATATTTATTTTTTAGTTTTCGGCAGACACAACATCTTTGTTTGTATGTGGTGTTGAGGATCGAACCCGGGCCGCATGCATCCCAGGCGAGCGCACTACTGCTTGAGCCACATCCCCAGCCCTCACGTGATGTCTTAATGATGGTCCTGTCTCTGTTGTAACTGATATTTTAATTCTCAGTCCTGGGAACTGGACAGTATTTTATGAGAGACAGGAATTTTGGAGTATGATGTGTCCTGCCTCCTGGGTTTTGTTTTTCTGGAATTATTATTCCTATAATTTGCCTTGGTTATTTATGCAGTAGACTTTACTGATTATTTTCATTATCACTGAATATTATCTAGTTGGAGCTATTTAGCAAAAGTGGACAAGCAATGTGCCTCTAGCTTGCCGGGTTGTGGTTTTCTTTCATTTGGTTGTTACTGAGTGTACTGATGGATCTAATTATCCTGATGCCATCAATTCCCCGTATTATGGGTTTTGTTTATTGTTCTAAGACCTTTATGTTATATCAGCAGATTGTACCCAAACTCTACTGGCCTATTATTGTCTGTGAATCAGTTGGGTAGTTATGCCATGAAAATATATACTGTTTAAAAATAGAAAAGAGCCCATAAGGTCTTCCCCTCCCCAGATTTACTAGCTTTAATTAGATCAAAAATGGAAATGTTTATTATTATCACTGCAAAGAATGATTTATGGCACTCATGTTCATACAGGTTATATTCTATTATAGAAATTCTCATGCTGAATAAAGTTCTGTAAGAGAAAAAATATTTTCTAGGCTCACCCTACAAGTATACTTTTAAGTAATATTTAATTTATTCACTTATTAGGGTCAAACCAAGAATATTGGACATTTGAGCAAGGCCTTGAAGGACTGGAAAGCAGATAAAAGTTGGACTTTAGGAGGGAGAAAGGATACTATCACATGAACCAAGACATAATTTTCTAACATTAAGATTGATCCAAGATGTTTTTGTTCATTAAGTTCTGGTCTAAGTAAAATCTCCTTTGCCATCCACAAAAGCTTTGATAGTCTCCCTTCCCACAGCAGACTTAATTAGCTCTCCTTAGAGCTTCTCTCTCACAAACCTCCTTAAAATCCTCATGTAGTCTTGTAATGGAATACATGCTTCTCTGCATACTAGCTGATGTTGTACTTATAGCTGAAAATCTTATATCCAATCTCCCTATTCAAGAATAACAGTGTGATATCAATTGGTGATTGAATTTTTACCCCAAGCAAGGCGTGTGCTCGATAACTTACATACATCTGCAATCAGATACCTCTTGTTATGCCATAAAGAGAACTATGACTTTCACCATTTAAAAAAAAAGAAAAGAAAACAAGGTAAGTGATTACTAATGGGGCTGAGATACCTGTCCTGGTTTTGAGTTTTGAGTTGCAAAGCCAGGATGCAATCTAGGTGCATATGATGCCAAAGATGGCAGATTTACCCATTGTGATGCCCTGCCTCCGATTTCCTAGTGGCTAGTACCTGCTAAGTGCTCAGGAACTGCATGTTGCATAAAGAACTGAGTGCCTCCTGGAGTATACTTCAAGAGTCTGATAGAAGTATGAAAAAAAGGTGTTTGACTTCCATGTGGTTAAAAAAAAATGTGTCTGTGTATCAGGGAAGAACCTTCACAGTGTTGGCAAAATAAACAACCTCTTGGAGTTTTCAGAAAGGGATTTGCCCTGCATGTGTTTAAAGTAGAAAGTCCTTAGGGCATTCCTGCAAATGTGCATCCGCCCAGACTTGAAAGGCAAGTCGGTGGGATCTTTGTAATGATGGTAGGACCTAGACCTGCTCCAGAGGCACCACATCCAGCTTTCTAAACAATTTCATCAGCATCATCCCCAAGCCTCATTTAATCTTATACAGCAAGAAGGAGCCCTTACAACCAGTTCCTGGAACGCAGCCAAGCTCCCAACAATGCCTGCTGCAACAGGTCCCTATGACTTTGGACACATGCTCAGGATGGATGATGGTAGGGTTCGAAAGCAGAGTTGCAGGGGTGATGCAGTGAGGAGAGGATGGGCAGGGTGGGCAGAAGAAACATGTAAGCGGACAAGTTGGGGCCAGACAAAGGTGAGCAGGACACAGTCAGGAAACCACAGTATGCCAGTAGCAGCAAAGGCAGACTAATCTGTTAGAGGTTTTATAGTCAAGAGGGTTTGGCAGAACTTCCATAGCTAGAGGAGGGATTTCAGGGGTGGAGCCAGAACACTTGAGGTCACAGTGACCTACTCTGTGAAAAAAAAAAATCACAGGCTATTTCTGCACAGCACAGCACAGCCACTGAGAAGTCAGCCCTGCTTGGCAACTTTGGGGCACACTCCCTAGCTGACCTATTCTGTTTGGGTGCTCTACTGCTGGTAAACAGGTGAGTGAACACAATACCTTTTGTAATACAATCATCAGGAATGGAAAAGTGAGTCATTCACTTCCTAAATTTGTAACTACTCATCAAAAGTAGCACAATGATTGGCAAAATTTGCCTGAATGAACAATCACTGGTTTCTACCTTCCATTCTACTTGAATATATTTCTTCCCCATCCTATGTTCTTTATTGATAACAACCAATGAATTGCCAAAGCATTGGCTGTTCCATAAGTCATTATATCTCATGTTCTCCTGAATCAGAATTTCCCAGAACATATTATAATGCATATAATGTAATTACGAACACATCCATTTTTCTATAATTTAAAAACACAGAAACAAACAAATTGATTTAAAAATAGGTAAAGAATTTGAACAAGCATTTCTCTAAAGAAGATATACAAATGTACAAGAAACGCATGAGAAGATGCTTGATATCCCTAATCATTAGGGAAATACAAATCAAAACAACAATGAGATACTCCCTCCCTTAAGATGGCTATTGTTAAAAATAATAGAAAATAACAAGTGTTGAATATGAGAAATTGTAACTCTTGTGCACTGCTGGTGGGAACATACAGTTGTGCAAATGTTTTGGAAAATAGAGTAGCAGTTCCTCAAAAAAATTTTTTAAAAAAGAATTTTTATTTGATCCAACAATTCCACTTCTGGAATATACTAAGAAAAACACTGAAAATAGAAACTCAAACAGGTATTTATACATCCAGGTGTAGAGCCTCACGATTCAAGATAGACAAAAGCAATTCAGATGTCTATACATACATACAGATGTCTATACATACAGATGCCTATAATACAGGAGAATATTATTTATCCTTATAAAGAAGGAAATTCTGATATACACTGTAATGTGAATGAATCTCAAATACATTGTGCTAAGTGAAATAAGCCAGGCACGAAAGGACAGGTACTGTAAGATTCTGTTACTACCATGTTATTACTATGAGGTATGGAGAGGAATCTATGGATGGAGACAAGGTAGAATCATGGTTGAAAGGGACTGGTGAGGCTGTGTTTATGGAAGTGATGTGGGTTATTTTTTAATGGGTTCAGAATTTCAGTTGGAAGATGAGAAAATGTGGGATGGGTGGAGATGACAGTTGCACAACTGTGTGAATGTACCTAATACTATAGAACTACATACATAACTTGTTTAAAATGGTAAATTTTATGCTCTATATTTATCATAATTTGAAAAACATACATTACATAAATAGACATATTTTTGTATAAAGTTGTTTATGTAAACAATAAATATATATTTAATTTCACTTCATGGGTAACTTAAGAGGCTCTAAATTGTAATTTTTCTATGTGTAATTATTGATTAATGAGCTGTGTTTGCAACATAACGAGTGTTTGATGCAAGTCTACTGAATATGCTTCTCAAGTTTTGGAAAAAAATTAGTAATGGCAGAAATGTGAAACAAAGTATCTCTGATGTATGTTATGAACTTAAATATAGAATACACTCTAAAAGGTAATTCCCCAAAGTTCTCTCTGAACTCATAGGTCACTAAGTATTCAAATTGCAAATGACAATTCAATTTTCATTTTGATTGAGAATCCATAGATAGCTGGGTGCCATTTTCTTTTCTTTCTTTCTATTTTTTTTTTTTTTTTGGTAGGAATCATTGGTCAAGGCTTAAGACAAACTTTTATTTCCTGGAAAAAAACTACAATGTAAGTAGTCTTTATATGAGTTCATATTGCTTTATGAGTTTTTACTGAAAAAACACATCAAAATAGATTGCTCATATAAATTTCTGGTAAGCACTATAACTAGCAGTTTAAAAGGAAAATGCATGAAAGTCACAATAAATTGGAAAATTCGGTTTTATTATTTTCAAAAATTATGTCAATCGTCTAATCATCTGTCAGTTTAGCTGTCCCTTTGTAATATGTTATTGAAAAGCACACCATTGTCTGCTGTCTTGTTCCTAAAGCACCCACACATTTTTCTCTTTTCAACATAAGGAATTCATTTTCTACGCATAGTACCTTTTGCTGCAATCGTATTCAATTCTGTGGATCTTGGTGACAAAGTAGCCCTGAGAGCTATTACTGGAAATAGAAATGGGAAACAGTGGGATCTCAGAGCCTGTTAACTTCCTTATTTCAGACTCTTAACAGGAGAGTGCAGAAGGGTCACTGGAAAAGAAAAGGTATGTTTTGAAATGGCTGAAACTTCGCAAGCATCACACCTATTTTGCAGTCACACAAAAAAGCATTAATTCTTTTTTCCTGGAAAAAACCATAGAACTCAATATCAGAATGGCTTATTTCTGATCCTTTTAAATTCAGTTAAATTCATGCCTTCTGATCATCTAGAACGAGAAAAAAAAATCTCCAGTGTTTAATGTCCTCTGCAAAGAAACGAGGGTTAGACTTGGTGTGTGTATCTTTGGTGGCATCCGAGTGAAGGTAGAAAGGGTTGGCCATTTCACACAGGAAACCTCCCAGGCACATCAAGGCTTTCTTGCCAAAAGAGGAAAGGCTTAGCTTGCCAGTCTTCTCATATCCTACACTGAAATTCCTGGAGGGGAATGTGATCTAGCTCCAACCTAAGGCTTGGTTATGTGATCGTTGTCTCTCTTGTTCTACGAAAGATGACCCTGGCAGGATATTGCAATGATGTTTGATCCTCTACTTAGAACTATGATTTCAATTGATAGCACAATCAGAAAATCTAAAAACCATACTCAATGACCTACCTGGAAACTTTGATCCTTTTCCAGCTGGGCAGTACATCTGTGGTATCATCTTTCACTTTAAAAGTACCAGTTTCAATGTATAAGGAGAGAAAGTGAAAGAAAAACAGCTGTGCCTACATCAAGGCTGTCTGTCTCACAATTTTGTTATTAGCTGTTCTCCAAAATGTTAATATTCCTAAACCTTGCTCAAACCAACTGCTGTAGGTGAGATCTGCTTTGTAGGAACAATTGTGTAGACTCTTCTCCCTCAGGTCATTATCTAAGGTACTTTCTATCCATATACAACTCATCGCAAGATGCCTAATGTAAGCAGGAGAATTGAAACTAACATCTAGAAGGGAGAACTGTCTTGTTTAGCTTGACCCTACCCCAAGACCCCTACGAACCTTACATGTGGATTTGCCATGGTGGGCCCTTATTCATTGCTTGTTGAACTCAAATCTTATGGCAAGGTTCTTCATTTATTTTAGAAGCCATCTATTGAAGTATATTTTTCAGAGAAAGTTGCCTGATTCAAAACAGTATTATACTGACGTTTCAAGGGTTAGTTTAAAAAAAAATAATAAAGTACATTAAATCTTAAAAACTTCAATTCCTGCCTTGCCTGTGTGAACTTCAATAACGAGACGTGGCTATATTCATTCTATAGACGAAGACAATGTTTATTGGCTTAGGCAAGTCCTGGAAATATTAGTTAGAAATCTGGCCTATATTCCATGGCACCTACTCTTTCTTATGATTTATAATAATTTTTAATATTTTTAAAGTTTTGTTTTCTGATATTGGGGAAGGATTAGTTTGGTGATATTCTGTGATTCATGATATTGGACCAGGCTCTCTACTCAGCAATGTAGAGTTCCCGGAATTCTAGGCTATGAGTCAGATTCCAACAAGTCCCAATTGCTTTCTCTCCCTACTGCTAATGGGTAGATGGAATGATTAACTCAGTCATTACCGCAGACTTGGTGTTAGGAGAAAAATGAAAAGAGAGAGCGTCCCCAGCCTCTAGGGTCATTGTAGCTGACAGTCTTGCTGGTGAGCTCAAAAGAACAGATATGAGACAAGCAGCCTGGAAAAGCTAAACCAGAAGGCCTTGTTTCATCGAGGATGGAGCAGTCTCATTGAAGAAGTCATATTAGGCCTTGAATTATGCATAGAATCTGAATATACAAAAGAAAATACATCACATGGTAGAGAATAGGAAACAGCTTGACAGGAGCAGAGAATAGATGATGATGGTTTGACTAAAACAGGTAGAGAGGTCAGGGGCTAATGGTAAACAAATTTGAATGTGTACCTCAGTCCTGTTCTCCTTTACATCCTTAGTACCCTGAGTATATCTGGTATATAGTCAACAAGCAGTTACTCCTTATTGAGTTCAACCAAAGCAGCTTGGGAGGCTGAGGCAGGAGGATGGTGAGTTCAAAGCCAGCCTTAGCAAAAGCAACTCAGTGAGACCCTGTCTCTAAATAAAATTCAAAATAGGGCTGGGGATGTGGCTCAGTGGTCAAGTTGCTCCTGAGTTTAATCCCTGGTACCCCCCCCCAAAAAAAAAAAGATTTTTCAAAATTAAGCAGACAAGTTCAGATAAGATATGATGAATTAATGAAGATTTCTTGATCACAAAAATGTTAAGGTATCAATAAATGATGCTTTAGGAGATAAAGAGCAGAAAATTCAGATTAGTCTGGTTTTACCGTGAGCAAATTTCTAAGCTTTTCTGAGTTTCAGTTTCTTTGCCCAAAAGTGGAACAGAATACCTGCCTTGCAGGGCTATGGAGAAAAATAACTGAAATGATAGAGGTCAAGTCCCCAGTGTAGACTTTGGTATTATTATGCTTTATAAATTCTACCTGTTTCACTTGCTGGATAATAATATCAAAAACTGGTTGAAAAGAGGAAGAGACAAGCAACAGGGACATGCAGGTGGCTTGGATAGGATGGAGGTAGGATACATGGCTGAGAGAGTCTTAAGACACAGGACTGAAGGGCCAGGGTTGTGGCTCAGCGGTAGGGCGCTTGCCTAGCATGCCTGAGGCACTGGGTCTGATCCCCAGCACCACTTTAAAAAAATAAATAAATAAAATAAAGGTATTGTGTGCATCTACAACTAAAAAAATATTAAAAAAAAGAAATAGGACTTAAGACAAATTGTATTTGGGATATAAAACAAATATGACACATACAGCAAATGAAAATGCTTTGTAAAGCCAATTAAAAGTATGGCTGCTGAGAATGCCTAATTGCTTGGAATACTTATTTCTACCTTTAAACATAATTGCATTTCCCAATTACTTTCTTAAATGTCTTTTCAGAGTGTTCTGACTCATCAAAATCTTTATGGAAAGAAAACATATTTTCTGGGATAATAGTGAACATACATAAGCTATGTGGCATTCTAAGGTAAAGGACCATGTGAAAGATCAACTATTTAACCCAATCTCATAGATGAATTTGCAAATTTAAAATGATACTAAGTTTTCTAGTGAACTAGAAAAGCATTAGTTTGGCGGGGCATGGTGACACGCACCTTTAATTCCAGCGACTCTGGAGGGTGAGTCAGGAGGATCGCCAGTTCAAAGCCAGTCTCAACCAAAGTGAGGTGCTAACTCAGTGAGACCCTGTCTTTAAATAAAATAGGGCTCTGGATGTAGCTCAGTGATTGAGTGTCTCTGAGTTCAATCTCCGGTACAAAAAAAAAAAAAAGGAAGAAAAGCATTGGTTTATTTTTGCAAACGATTATATTTAGGGTGCCAGTTGAAGCACCGGTGCAGCCCACAGTACAGATTTAGAAGAAAAATCATGCATGAAAATTTAAATATTAATTTATATTAGAAAGTGATGCTTGCTTAGACTGCACTCATAAGGAAAGAAATGTTAGCATGCCCTTCAAGAGGAATAATAGGCCCACAGCCCAAAGTGGGAAGTATCTTGCCTGAAGCTATTTTAAGTAAGATACATCCCACCTTCACTTCCCAAAACAGGAAAAGAAATAGATTAAAAAGAGTCATTGTGTGTACTCTGTTCACAAAGTGATGAATTTCACTGGAGAAGAAGCTTAAATTAAAAGTTTATTTTTACTGAAAAATCTTTTTGCCTTTGGGGTTTACCTAAGTATCTCAAGAGATGAAATATTTGTCCTGAGTCACATAAGACTAAAGGGAAACAGACTGGTATTCCCCCACACACCCCCAAAAAATGAACTATAAATGATCAAGGAGTCTGAGCAGCAATCTGACTGAGGAATATGCCTTCCTCCTCAGCCATGCGTGAGTCATTCCTGAGCAGCTTGCTCTGTCCCTGTGGTAATAAATGCTCCTGGCATGAAGACCACGTGTGGTGTGTGGGTCTCCACCTTTTTGGTGAATGTGGTCTGAACAGTGATTATGAAGATAAATAAACTCCCCACAGAAAGAACTTTACTCTCTTGAAACTATTATCTCTAATTCTCACAGCTCCCTGTGCTTAATCATAGGAGGAGAAAGGAAATCTGACCATATCATTCCTTTTTCTAAAAATTTTCAGTAGGTCCTCACAGTTCTGAAGATAGAAATCCAACCGATTTGAACCTCAACCATTGCTTAAGATCAACTTGCACTTTCCCCCAGCTTGGACCCAGTTCCAATGTTGGACGCTACATGGGGATTCCTGATCTTTCCTCTTGGGCAGGCTTGGGACACTTACTTTTTACACTGATCCTTGGACATTTGGCTATGCTGGTTCACCTTTCAGAAAGCCATCTCTGGCTCTCCCCCATATTCTACTGGACCTAATGCTTCATAGCAATCTCTCTCAAGAATCTTATGTCTTCTAATCATGTTTTGTTTCATTTCTTGTTCGTTCACTAGATTATGAACTTTGTGAGAACAGAGAGCATGTCCTTGTATTGTAGCACACAGTATGGTCTGGGACAGCCCCCATGTCAGCCAACAGATGAAGGTGAATGAAACTCAGTTTGATTTCAACTATGAAGGATTTAATAAAGGTTTCAGGCATATCTGAAGTCAGATACAGTCCTAGATAGAACACTAAGTTTTCCATAGATCATTGTGTCTGCTCTATTTCTAGGCTGGCTCCCTCTGACTATACACTATTAAAAAAAATTAAAAAAAAAACCTTTCATTTTTCTGCTTCCAATTCTTCCCCCACATAAGAACCACCAGGAAGGTACCTGAACCCTAGCTCCACCAGAAATTTCACATTCTTGGCAAGTACTTCAAGGTTCTTTTTTCTGTGAAAGGAACTGTCTTCTCCGAATCTGATAGGAAAACACAGCCTTTTTATTCTTCTTCTTGCTTGAGGCTATTTAATGAACACTGTGTGGCTTTTCTAGAGAATTCAAGTTATTGGTGGGAATAAAATATCAATACCATCAGGATGATATCTACCAAACTTATACCAGGAACAAATTTATATTCATCTGTTTTTCTCATTTCAACACACATATTGAAAAATAAAGGCTTAAAATACAAATCCTGGTGTACCCTTACCCTTGTGACATGATGGCAAGTTCCTGAGGTATGACTAGAAATGAAGAATTCTCAACCAATTCTGTGGCATACAGATGAAGAAGGCAGGTACTTTGCTCCATGATGGTTTGATAAAGCAACTTTTGTGTTCCTACTAGTGACTTGAGGAACATCTCATCCCCACTTAACACTTAAGGGAGAGGCACATGTCTCAGAGCATATATATTCCCTCAGAATTTTCTCAATTTTGTTCCTAAATAGGGTCACCTCAGCAGTCATGCATCGTATTTATGAAATAGGCTCATGTATATAGAATATTTATGTAGGCATGTATTTGTGGTGGCTAAAATTGTACGCATGACTGTGTGCATACAATGAATTTCCATGACTCAAACCCAGACCTGCTGCTAAGATGATCCATAATATATCACACTATGTTGTCAGAGGAAATTCAATATTCCATAGTCATTTTTTTTTTCTATTTGGACAGTCTTTCTATGCAAGTGATTGAGGTCTCTGGGGCTCAGTCTCCTTCTGAAATTATTTTGTCATAAGTCTAGTAGGGCTTTTTGTTCCTTTAGGCATTTTTTCCTTTAACTAAGAGTTTCAGTATGATATTAAAATGAACTCCCTCAAGAGTGTCCAAAAAGACCACCTTTGATCAGAGTGACAGGAAATGGTAATATGGGGTAAAATGCTTATGTCCCATTCCTTGTATGGTAGCCAGGGTAGACGAAGTGTGTCTGTCATCAGAGCATTTTAGGTCACAGGGTGCGTGTTATAGAGGGATGAAGAAACCTCCCCATGATCATTGGCCTCCAAGGTTCCTAAATTGAGACAGGGATGCATGGACATGTGGACAGGGGAGGACTCAAATAGAAGAGGGCCCACTCCAGCACAGGTACACACTGAGAAACCAGGAATAAGCTCAAGGATTCAGCCTCCACTTTGAGTCTAAGGGGAAGAGATTGTTCCTGTCCAGTCAAGGAGCCACTCATGAGGAAGCAGGGACTCAGCCTCAGACAACTCTGCTCCCTCCAGGAAGATATGGGGGATAACTAGCAATTCTTCTGGAAACTGACCCTACATTGGGAGGATGAGAAGAGACGCTGGATCCTTTACCAAAGTTCTGCCAAACTTGAAAAATAAATTCTGCATTGAAAGATTTTCATTGATTAAAAAAAAACACCTTTTTTTGAAGATGACTGGTTAAAAATCACATTTATACTTGCAGTTACTTGAGCTCATAAGGTTCTGGGTGCTTTGATGGCTACAGATTAAAAAATAATAATATATATGTGAGTGTGTGTGTGTGTGTGTGTGTGTGTGTATTTTAATGTTTTAGAGCTGGGATTCTAGTATTCTCAATATTAATACAGAATTTTGGTTGATAACTTCATAAACCCTCCTCCTTAAATGCTTAGAAATAAACAATGTTAGTGATCATAATGTCCTGAAATCCAAAAAAGCTTAAGGTAAAATATATATCAAAATATTTTTCTCATAAATGAAATGAAAATATTTATTAAACTACCAACTTTTTCCCCACATGTCTTTGCCCATGGGACATACAGAATGAAATTAGTGATGTTTTTCTTAATCCAGAATAAATTTTCCTTTTGCCTTGCATTCTAGCCGGATGAGTGGGCAATTCCTTTGGAGGTTGACAATCTGCTGCAAGTCTTAGAAAACAGGCAAGTCCCTAAAAAAATTAAGATCCCAGTTTAGCATTATAGAAAGTGCATGGACTTTAGTTATAAAGAAACACTAGAGGGAAAAAAAAAATCCTGGCTCTGCTATTTATTGGTGTTGTAATCTTAGGCAAACTGTTATTGTTGTTGGCTGTGCCTTCATTTCTTCACTTTTAAGATGGGGGAGGGGGCCCTTCCCTGAAATGTCCTGACAATTAAATGTTATTGTATATTAAACACCTATTTTTTTTGTGCCTGACAAATTTTATGATTCCTCAACCAATATTATTTCCAGTGCCCTCTTCTCCCTTTCACAGCCTTGCTTTTATAATATAGTGACATTTTTTCCCCCTGAAATAAGTAAAGGAAAGAAAGGCTACCCATAACTTCTAGAAGTTATGAAATCTGTGGTGCAACAGACACATCCTGTTTCTGGGCAGCATGAGTTATTCAGCATTATTAGCGCTCACGTTGCTGCTTCTCAGCACAGGAGAAGTCCCCAGCATTACTCAACAGAAGCACTTTTAGGTAAAACACTTCATTAATCCCGTTTCCTCCACCACAAAGTAATATGTTATCACTGAGTTCTGTTGACCTAGTTAAGCCATCTCTAATTCTATTTCTGATAGCCTATAATTAGGATGCTCTGAAATAGCCTGAAAACATTCAGTGCCAGCAGTTATCCCAAAAGGCAAGTAGCAAAACCTTCAATAAGGCCTTTCCTGAGATTTGCCCTTTTAAGTCACCAGATTTGACATTATTTCAGTGGAGAGAGAGGGAAAGGAAGAGGGAAAGAGAAGAGAGAACGTGGGAGGATTAGTGAGGGGAAAAGAGGAGAGAGAGGGAAACGATTTTTTAGCTTTGAGAGTTTGATCAAATTGTTGACCAGCTCATGGCCCAAATGTTAGCTGCTGTCTCTGTGCATAGGGTGGGGAGAATCACCTCCAACAACCAAACAGGCAAATCTATATCAACACAGCCTCTGCTTTTTTGCCTGGGGCTTATAAGAACATGATATTACTTTTCAGAAAAGAGCTGAATGTGAATGCAACATTATTTTCAACCCCAAGTGTCCCCCCCACCAGTCCTCCACCCTCTCCATCAAATAAAGCTTCAGAAATGCAACACCTATCAAATATTTCCTCAGAAATGCCAGATTGCTGGGATTTTTGAAAAGTTCTACTTTTTTTTTCTTCCTTTTTTTTTCCCTTTTTGACATTTAGACAGATTGAGTCTGAGAGAGGAAGTGACTCTGAGTCCAGACTGCCCCGCACCACTGTCAGAGGAAATCACTGAAGCAAAATGAAGTGATAATATACTGTAGAATATTTAACAGAGAGAGAGGGAGGCAGAGGAAAATGGCAGTCTGGGAATACACAACTGATCCCCAAAATAGACGCAGTCTTCAGTGCCAGAACAGATGCCAAGTACAGTAGATCATAAAATGGTAAAATCACCCTGCCCCGTGGGCAGTGTGTTGACACAGGGGAAATGGCTCCCCGATATTCAGGAGAGCTGGGTCTTTATTCCCACTTTCTGCTGTCACTTGTCACGGACCCTGCCAACTTTCCTTTCCACCCCTTTCTGTATATTCATCAGAGAGGGAGTTGGTAAGTAACCCCCTTAATGACTGCAGCACGTTGCGGTGGGATTCCTGACAGATCAAGTACAACTCTGGGCTCTGATGCCACGTCGTGAAGGAATCAGAGGGTTCTGGGGAGGATATTAGCAGAGCTCTTTCCATTTCATAGAAGACTCAGGGTGTCGAGGGACATTTCGCTTTCCCTCCCAAAGAAAGAGATGATAAATGGGGTGGTGAAGGAAAGGCACACCTCCTTCTCTGAGTTTCGCCAGCGACCTGCTACCTCCTGGGGAATGGGTAAGAATGCTGATGCGGCATCTTAGCATGATGCAGAGTTGAAAAATTGGCAAAACCTAGACTTCATCGTTTGCTGGAAGCCACGGAGAGAGGAGTGGTGCTGGATGGAGGAAGTATTTTACAAAAAAATACTGCTGCCTCATATTCATGGAGGAGTTAGGGATATTTACATAGGAAGAAGGCCTGATTGCCTTTTTTCTATGTTGGTAAAAGAGCATTCCCTTTTCCTCATCTCCTGGCAAATGTCCACTTAATCTTTTTACTAAGACTTTCTGGTATGGGACTTCACTGGCCATCACAGAGGCTAAGATAATCATGAACTTGTTAAGGGCTAGGGAAAGTTTTTGTTCTCCTTTCTCTTTTTCTCCTCTCTTTCTCTTTCCTTCCTTTCTTCCTTCCATCTTTTCTTTCTATATTTTTCCCATTAGTGTATTTCAACTCAAAATACACTTTTTGACATCTTACATAAAAGAGAAAAAGAAAACAACAGGTTCCAGAGAGAGGTGTTTAGGTGGAGAAGTTAATAGGGAAAAATTACAACAGGAATGTGTGTCTAGGAAGTTTCCCTGGGATGAGCATGTTGCGAGAAGGTATGCATTTGAGAATACAGGTATACTATAGACACTATGGAAAGATTCACACTAAAAATAATTTCTCTACATTGTGTACAACCAGAGAAATGAAAAGTTGTGCTGCAATGGTATTCAATGAACCAAAATGCATTCTGCTGTCATATGTACTTAGTTAGAATAAATAAATATTTTTTTTAAAAAAAATTATGCCAAATAAAATAATAATAATAATAGTTGTTGTTGTTGTTGTTGTTGTTATTATTATTTCTCCTGGTTCCCAAATGCAGAAAAATTATCTTAAACCCTGACTGAACTTCCTTCAGGTAATTGAATCTGCAGCATTTCAAAGAGAAGGGAGCTCTCATTTGTGACATCAAGTTGCTATGATCTGGGGCACATAGAAAAATTGGAAGAATCGTTTGCCCACAGTTTCTATTCAAATTTTGTGGTTTTTCAAGATAAGAAGTTTATTCATTTTGGGTATAAAGGAACATTCCATTTCAAAGAAGAAATCTTATAAAAATCTCAGAACATTTCCTCATGAAATTACTCTTATAACATGTTAATTGATAAATTGGAACTAGTTTTTCGTCCAGATTCACAAGGATTTTTTTTAAAAAAAACATGTTAAGGAGAAATTGTATTTATACATCAATTTGAAATTTAAGATAAAATATTAATAAGTACTTCTGTATTTTATATCAACTAACGTATCATTTGGATCCTTTCCTAAGAGGAGATTTTGATAAACAGAGGAACTTATAGTATGAAAACTAAGACAACTATTTTCATTAAGAGTGAAGTTAAATTTATTAAAGAAATTCAGAAAAATATGGGAAATTAGATAAAACACACTGTAAACACACTGTTGTTAATACTTTAATGTATATCCTCCTCTTCTGTTTTCCCTGTGAATTCATTCTTTTAAATATTTTTAGTTGTAATTACATGACTTGAATAATTTAATAAGGATAATGGTAATAATCACAGCCATAATTTATTCACCATTTTTAATATGTAGATATGCTTTCTACACTTAATCCTTAATTTAATCATCAAAGGTAGAACGATTAAAAAAAAAAACAACAACAATTGGGATTTGGACTTGCCAAAGATGCTATAGCACAAAAAATGGCATTACTAAACTTGAACTTGATGTTGTTCATCTCTGTTCATTCCACATCTTGGGACTTCTAACTCTCAATATACAATAGGCATGGCCTTGTACCTACAAGCATTTTCCACTGTAAGTTGGTACAAATATCCCAAAGATACTTTTCAACACAAAACAGCACTGTGACAGAATGTGGTGAACAGTGCATATTTGTGACAAAGTTGCAGCTAAAAATCCAAGTTAACTTGTTTTTCTTGGCTAACAGAAATAATTCTGGTTCATGACAGAGTATATCCAGTGGTGAAAATAGACATTATTTACTCTGGAACTCTAAATTTATTGCTATTCCTTTATCTTACATATTGTTATGATTTCCATCTTGATGGGGTTGTAAGGTCTTGTCCTAGTACTCCCTTGTGCTGTGTTCTTGGATGTTAATTATATGAAAGTACAACAATTTTCCTACACAAAGGAAAAAGATGGGGAAAGAGAGGCTGTCTGACAGCCTCAATTATTCTGTTGCTCTATGATACACAGGGCACTATTTAAACCTGTAGCAATTTGCTGGCATGAGGAGTATCAAAAGCATATTCGATGAATGAGAGGAAGGATCACAATTCCTGCGATTAGACTGGCAATTGACCATCTGCTTCAGAGGGTGGTGTTTAACCTGCAGGTAATCATGGTGAAATAGCTCGATGATGTGTGTCAAACTTTATTTTTTCCTGGGTGGGGGCAGGGGAAGGGAGTGGTTAAAAGTGCAGACTGATGGCTATTCTCCTTTCTTAGTGGAATCACAGGCACATTTAAGGCATCTTTTTAGCATCATCTTTCAAGATGAACCAGAAAAATGCAGCAAAACAAAATCCTCAGCTCCATCCTCTAATATTTCTTTAGTAAGTGACTTCTAGCATCTGCTAAACTTAATTTGGTGAACCTACTATTGGTGTTCTTCCATTTATCTTAGAATCACCAATGGAGTGCTAAGATTATTATTAACAACAAAGGATTTATTTGGAACTTTTAATTTATATGCTATTTTATATTTTCTGTATATGCTATCTCATGTTATTTAAATGTAATTCAAATATTCCATGTGTTTTGGAAGTTAGGGCTTTTATTGTGTATACTAAATTTCTACTCACTTTCATAAGAGAAGTACACTTTTGTCTATTATATTCCTATCTTATTATGTAGCTTAACATAATGGGGCATGATACTATTAGATAAAAAAAAAATCCAGGTGGCTATAGCTAAGGTGAAGGTTAATACTTTAAACCAGTCAGTCATCATAGAATAATTTAGTGTTTGAATATTTGTTTTTTCTAATACCTTTATTTTATTTATCTGTTTTTATGTGGTGCTGAGGATCGAACCCAGGGCTAGGCGAATGCTCTACCACTGAGCCACAACCACAGCCCCTATTTGTTTGTTGTTTGGTTTTTTTTTTTTTTTTTTTTTTTTTGTATTAGAGAGTTTCTTTTTGACTCAACCTGAAAATTTGTGGGTTTGTTGTTGTTGTTGTTGTTTGTGTTTGTTTTACTGACAAATGGCTGAAGAAAGAAAGGGTATATTTCCAGCAAGAATAAAATTTACACAAAGAGCTATGCAAATAACTTTGTCAAAAGAAATGTCTTATTCTTGGCATTATAATAGTTTTCTTTCTGAACTGAGTATGTCAGAACCTAGAAAAATAGGGAATTTTAGAAGCATCAAATTATTCTATCACTTCCCATGAATTCAACCACATTCCACTCCCAACACAAATGCCATGATGGCTGTTTTACAGACTATTAATTAATAGGCATTTTCTCATTGATTCAGCAAATATTTTTGAGTAACTTATGCTATTCCAGACAATGGTAAAAAGTTCTCAGGGTGGCTTCCGTGAATGAAAACGAAATGACTAATCAAAATAAAAAATCTCCTGCTCTCATGAAGCATCAATGCTAGTGGGGCAAACAGGCAAAAAACAGACAGTACATATGTCCATAGTAGATATAGATACCAAGAAGAAAATATATATCAGGGAATGGGCCAGAAAATGCTGAGTGCTAAAATTTTAGGTATAGTGCATTCAAAACCTAAAAATGAAGGAGAATGAGTAATATAACTATTGAAGGGAAAATAACAATGGGTATTTTCTGACTAGTAACTGCATTGAACACCTGAAGCTCTAGCTTCACCGTGAGCTTCGTATTGGACAGCACAGGTTTGGAACCTCTTCATCACTGCAGGAAGTTTTAGAGGCAGTGCTGTTCCCAACAGAAAGAAGAGGCAAATACAGAGGCCCAGAAAAGGGAGCAACAGTAGTGGCAAGAAGGAGATGAGCTTCTGCAGCTGAGCAAATGATGGAGGAAGGAGGAGATACAGAGAACCCATGAAAGCACCAACAGCCTCATGCAGGCCTTGAGCAGACTTTTAGACATCACTCTGAGCAAGATGGAAAGCCTTTCGAATGTGTTGAGTGGGTGATGTGATATGATCTGATTTGCACCCATGTCAAGGTCACTCTGACTGCTCTTTTGAGAATTGAGTAAAAGAGGCCAAGAACATATGTCGGGAGACCATTGCAATCATCAGAAAGAGGTGATGATGGTTTGGACAAATGGGTAGCAGAAGTGGTGAGAAGTGGTAAATAGATTCTAGATCTAGATTAGAACAAGATAAAGGGATAAAAATCACTGAGGGACACCATCACAATGTAGGTTCTAAAGACCCAGGAGGAGAAGTTATAATGTGGCTGAACTATTATTGCACATATGAGTCTACATTTTTTTCTTTCTTGTGCAAATTCTGATGCCAGCACCCCATCTTATCCTCTGATATGTAGTTGATCTCTGTCCCCTGAAAACTGTGCAGTAAATTTGGAGACTTATTAACATTAAACCTATAATTGATGAACTCTGGATGCTTGAGATGAAGCAATATACTCATCCCAGGAAGTAAAAACCCACCAAATGTTTCTTTAATAACATTATGAAGAATGAGATACTTGACAAGGTCTTCCTTTATGGGGGAGGGTATTTTGGTACATGTTTGACTGTAGAATTTAGCTAAAAGGCACATAGCTGATGTTTAAGTCAAGGTGAGATTCCATTCCCACATTTTACTCAACATTGCAGCTACCATTTAGCAAACACAGATCATGATCCCACACATATTTTCTTATGTAATTTCTTAAAATTTCTGCATCTAAATGAATGAGAAACCATTCTATGGTCTTTTTTATTTTTCTCAGGAAGAGGATGGTCTACCACTCTGATGAGATGAATTTCGGATTCAGTATCAACACATGCTTTCAAAGCAATGAATCAATAACCACATTTTAAAAATTGATATCAGGGCAATTGCTATTTGCTGTTTTGTTTTTCAAATAAGTCCAGATGAGAATTTTTTTATCCCTCCTCCTTGAAGTGAGTAGTTATGTTCTGCTTACAGTCTGACATCATGCTCCCCAATACAAGTATAAGGAAAATGTATTGATGTATTGATAAATCAAATAGCTAATGAAAATGAAAAATAAGGCTAATTTGGCTAATTTTGCCTTTAAGATTATTCACACACAGGTGAAAAACTATGTAAAGATGTCAAATTTCCCTTTCAATACAATTTCTCTTATAGTTTATGATTTATGATTTTTGTGTTTGTTTTGAATAACACCTTAAATACAACCTATAGAGAATAAGCCCATTTTAGGCACAATCATTTTATTATGAGTTAATTGACCAGATCCTTGTGGCAGAATTATTACACTTCAAAAGTTAAAAAAAAGAGTGAGAAGAAAGACAATAATTAATCTTGCTATTAATCTGGAGGTATAGGTGACAATCAGCATAGAAGGGACAATTTCTGGAATCTGTGGACATACAAATGAGTTGGGAGTACCATCAGCAATTCCTCTGTCTTCCCTTTGACTTGATCCACAGGGCAGCATGGCCATCTCTCATGGACGCAGCAGTATTACTTCCTGAGGTTCAGACAAAATGTGTCTATCTGGTTCACCCATCCCCAATTGGGCTAGATAATTTTATAATAGGAATAATCAGGTCAAAGGAATCTGGAGAGAGAGGAAAGGAAGGGGAGGATATGAAGGCAGGGAAACCTGGAGAGTCCATCCTTCAATTTTTAGTGCCAACTCCCTAAAGGTACCTTCTGGATCAGCCATCCTTAATTTTCATCCTGTCTGCCTACCCATAATATTCATTTCCCCCCAATAGCTTGTTCCTGTTAAGAAATCTTTGGAGTCTGGCTTATGGAAAACTATTTGAGGGCTTTACTATATTTCAGAGTGACGGAAAACATTCCTTTCATATACGTAAGTAACATGAGAACTGGTCTTGGGTGGGACAAGGCATAGGAAGCCCAGCAAGCAGAAAAAACCTGTGTATTTACCCAGAGATGAGATGGCTGTCATATTACAGTGGCAGGAAAATGGATGGCATCCAAATAGAAACTACACGGAAACTGTCACCAAGCATAATACATATGTATTTATATGTATATCTATACATCTTTAATATGCCATTAAACAGTCTTACTTGTGGCTTTGTTTCTTAGACTAAATTGTTATGAATATGTCCTGTCCCAATGACTCTGATCTTTCAAAGATAAGGAAATTTTAAGTCATCAAGAATAAAT
The DNA here is from genome assembly GCF_964194105.1 of Spermophilus citellus. Lineage (NCBI taxonomy): Eukaryota > Metazoa > Chordata > Mammalia > Rodentia > Sciuridae > Spermophilus > Spermophilus citellus. Next base: position 82,125,456 of record NC_138194.1, read on the forward strand.
AAAAATTTGAAAGAATGTTATTATGTTTTCAGCATTCGGTGGATAGTTCAGGGATAACATATGTCCTAGGTATTTCTCTATACAGATATTCCACTGAAACTTTGTTAAACAATAGTGAAAATAGAATGGATATTCTGGGTGTTTCAAGTTCAACATGATGACACCAGTAGCCATAGTTTTGGGGTGCTTTCTCCAATAAGGGTTTGGTATACATTGTTTCATTTAACAATGTTTTTGACTGTGTGAAGTAAATATGATGATACTCATTGTCATGCTGAGAAGACAGGCACAAGTTCACGCAGCATGGCCAGAGAGAGGCCAAGTTGAGACTGCAGACTAGCTCACGGTCCCAGCTTGCCTTCTAGCTTGGATTCTGAGAAAGGGTGAGCAAAGGATGAACAAAAACTACCATCACAGATCTACTCTGATATCAGCCTGGGTGTTCAGTTCCAGCACCCAAACCACTGGGTAAAACTTAAACCATTCAAGTTCAGTACCTCTCCAGGACCATTTATGTCCTCTCTTCTCCCCACTTCTGACACTTCTCAATTCCCCACAAGGATTTCCATCCTCTCTGGCAGCCTCATGCTGTCCACAAGTCCTCTCACCTGGAACCACTCCCCAGGGACTATATTCACTTGCTTCTTTGTCTTTGCTACCCTTATTTATATTTAAAAGTTTCTACTATAGTTGACCAATATTAGTGAATATTTCCCCCCTCTGTCCTGAACTGGAACCTAGTTCTTTCTTGAAAATTTTTTTTTCTGCGACCAGTACAATTGAGAATTCTTTTCCTGCCAGATCTCAGGGAGAATGTGTGGTTTAGCATTGCCCAGGGTACCTATGGCCACCTCCAGAGCTTCTTTACCTTGCTCCCATTCTGGCACCAAGCTCTGTCCCACATCCTTCCCTCCTCATTGTTGGATCTCCTAAACTTCCAGTTACTCCCTCTGAATCACAATTCTTAGACTGATAAAGTTTTTCTTCAAAATAAATTTATTGAAATAAATAATTAAATAAATTTGAAGAAGAATATATTTTAAAAGATGCAAATCTCTGATACACACACAAAAAAGTGAAGTCTAAGAAACTTTGACTTTACTGTAAATAAATCCCCGCTCTTAATTAGCATTCAGGAATCTATGTCACCTGTTTGGTGCCTGCTCACATCTTAAACTTCACCTTTCCTCACTCTGTTCCTCAACTTCAAGGAACTATTGTATGACTCTTACCCCTTCAAATCTTGCTCAGACTCTCTCTTCTTTGCCACCCCAGTCCCAGACCAATTTATTTTGCCTAGATAGTGTCCTTCAGATTCAGAGCAGTGGTTATTTTTTTATAAGACCTTTAACTCTATCCGTTTAGAGATGGCAGTGGGAAGAGGAATTTAACTCTACAGCCATCTCTCTGTCATGTGCTCCTGGTGTGGTTTTACAATCATCTATTACATGTCTGTCTCCCCCACCAGACTGTGGGTTTCTTTAAGGGATGAACTGTGGTGTGTTCGTCTCCTCTCCCCAGCACACAGCATGGACAACGTACTCAATGAATGCTTGTGGAATGAATAGATACCACTAAAGTCTTTAGGGGAAAAGACTCACTTAAAAATATCTTCCCTTTCATTATTCCCTTTAAACTCCTTTCATCATTAGTACAAGGTCCTAAATGTGATTTCTAAGTTGTAATTTTGCATTTTAGAGACAGAATTGATGTAGTGATTTATTTTTTCCAGAGGCATGACTGGCTGCCTTTTTACATTTAAGGCTAGACTGAGTGAACACACATTTGAAAGTTTTGTTTGCACACTCATGAAATTTAAAAGTACCCCATTCAAAAAAAAAAAAAAATCAAATGCTCTTAAAATTCCGTAGCTCTTTCATTTTAAATAAAACTCATGGCTGGTGTCCCCTGAGTAAAATAAATGAAAGCCCAGTATGTATCAGAGGGAACATTTAAATTTTTTAATTGAACTGCTAACCTAATCAACTCCATCTTCTGATATATGCCCTCTCCTTTCTCATTTCCTGGAGCCAAGAGCTAGGGGTGTGCCTTGTTCCAAGACGTGCCTTACGTGAGCGCTGCCTCATCAGCACATTTAGGGTTTTGTCTTCAGTGTACTTTCATTCTCTCAGCTCCACTTTGCCTCTCTCTCCCTCTAATTTCCAGAATCTTTGTTAGGCTCCTATTGAGAACACCAAACATAAAGGGGGATATGTTTGGCCTTAAATAAGAAAAATTCTGTGATCTCAGAGGCATTTGCCATATGGACCCTCACAGAGGCAGACACTGGAATGCTTTCTTAGAAGACTCCGGAATGTTTCCAGAGACACAGGCATGCAAATGAAAACTTCGGCAAGGGCAGGACTGATTTACTGTATGCATTTGCTGGAGGCTTTACCAGAATATTTTGCAGTATGAATTGTAAACTTGTTTTTTTTTTTTTTTTTAATAGCAAGAACAAGTGGGACATTATGAGTCTCCTTGTTCTGATATAGGGACAAGAAAGACTGGGAAGAGGCAAATGGATATGCTTTCAATGTGGATTCATTTATGTCCAGTGTGTTTCCTTTCATTAATTTTATTGTAAAAATTGGTTACCGAAAATAAGTGAAGTCAGGGGGAAAAAGTTTCCAATGAAAGAAGAACACAAGTGCAATGAGGAGGAAGACAGTGGCAATTTTTGGAGGGAGTAGATCTGTAGGATGCAGAATCGGCACCAGCAATGTAAAGAGTGGCAGTTATGCCGTCTGCTAATGTTGCTTATTTGGAGGTTGCTGTGTTTACTGTGCTTTCCATATGCTGTAAAATGGCCAGAAGACATCCCTGAATACCAGAAGGTAGCATTGGCATTTCCATTGGCAGAAAGTCTGCAGAAAGGGACAGGAGAACACCAGCAAAGAACTTAGGAAAGTATGAGCAGGTGCTGATGCTTTAATGAAATTAAAGTTCCAGAGCTACAAGTCTCAGGGAAGTAAATGAATTTTGATTTTAAAAGAAAATATACATCTAAATCATAGTCTGTCAGTTCCAAGAATAAGTGGACAGAGAGTTGATCAGAAAGGAATTCTTTCCCTTCTAGCTTGCATTCTACTCTCTGTTGGTCTTCAAGTGTTAGTACTTTATACCCAACGCTATCACCTACATGATTGCTTCAAACAAATATTAAATTTTACCACATAATTTGTTTATTGCACAAACCTGAATGGAGTACATAAATAACTCCCAAATAGCATTTATTGACTAGCAACAATTTAGGGTCTACACAGATTTGCATATTGGAAGTTCACAGAAACAACTTAAAAAAATTCAATGAATTAGAAAACTAGTTACATAGATCAAATTTTAAAAACCAGAAACAACCATCATTTGTAGAGTTAAAATTAATTCATGGAAATAATGCTTTTATTATTTGATATTCCAGACCAATTCCTTTAAGGAAATAATTAGTGCAAAATTAGTACAAAATAATTAGAAAAATTGTCCAGCAAAATTTTAAATGTGTCATAAAGTACTTAGTAATATTCACATTTTTCTGAGAAAGATCTTGTTAATATTCTGAGAGATACCATAAATTTATTAATTTGGCAAAAATCAGAGGTTTTTAAACTATAGCTAGCTCTAAGCTTTTATTATCTGCAGGAAAGTGTGTAGCTAATTAGCAGACAACACTTTAAAAAGGATCAGAAAATATTTTTTCAAAAAAAATATGACAAATTAAGATATTAACTACATTTTTTTTAATCAAAGTGTGCACACAACAGAATGAAACTCCATATTCGTCCATTGTCAGTCTCCAAATAAACGGGCATAGCATTTGTGGAAAATACTGCATGCAAATTATAAGTGTGAATAAAACATTAAGGACTGAAGATCAATTATTAACACTGAAGTACTAATAACTAGTAGTTCTTTAATTCTAGGAACAGTATTCCTACAAGCATTTTATCAAAATACTCTAAATCACCTATTCCTTTAAGCAACAATGAATCCTTCCAACACCTGTCAATTCGTCTATTTTCTAAATCTCCATTATTCTTTTATTCTCTGATTTTGTCCAATGTGTACTTACAGCTGTTGATCATTAAGGTTACAGCTGGCTTGTAATGAAGTAGTACTTGCAAGAAGAAAAATTATTTATGTTTCTTCTTATATTCCAGTGGACATTAGTTTAAGCAAGCTCAGAAGTAGATAGCCATCCCTGGCCATGCAGCTGGGTAGCAGTGATACACACTAGCCCTGGAAATCAGTCTTTCTGTAGCTAATTTGAGTTTACAAACATCAAAAAGGGAATACCATATATTGTCAACTAAATTTCCTAGGATTTACACATGTGGCAAAACAACTTGTCTGTATATTCATATATATTTTAAAAAACAAGTATAAACATGTATTTGGAATAAGAACCTTTCAAAATTTTGTCATGTAGGTGATGGTAAGTTCTGGTTGCTATAGGCTCTCAAGATTAATATCTCAAGGTGATTTTATGTGCAATGTTTGACAATAGACAGTGGAACAGGTTGCTACATCAATGAAGTAACCCAAGTATGCAAATTAAAACAAAGAGGCTATATTTTTTTCTTAAATAAATTAGAGAATCATCGGAAGCCCTGAGTCAAGATAAAAAAAAAAAAATCTCACGTCTATCAAAACTTGCTTTCTAAATGATGTCACTGTTTTTATACATATAAGTCCATGAAAGTCAGAGAACTGGCACAGCAGAATTTAAATAATTAATAATACCTGCAATCATAACTTGTCATGCCATAAAGTCATGGTCTTTCCTCATTTCATCCCATCATCAGCTCAGCTACCTAACAATTGTTGAAAGCAGTGGAGAGAGCAAATTAAAATGAATGTACTTCTCAGCATTTGCCAGATAAGCCACAAATTAAATACCATCTTAAAAAAAAAAAAAAGCCTTTTAAGTCTAAGAAGAGAAATCGGTACTGGTTGATGAATATTTCTACTTTAAGTTGTATTTATGTCATAAAATCTTTTGTTTGGCACTGTGTAAATTGTCAGCATTTTTCTCCTCTGTTTGATTCATCACTGCGGCCACAAGAGCATGATTTAACTCTTCCACGGCCGTGTGATGATAACAGTTGAAGAGTGAACTAAGGAAAACCTTGTAGCAGGGGAAATAATGAAAGCATCACACCGTATACCTTAAATATATACAATTTGTGTTTTAGGAAGTTAATAAAATAATTAAAAAACAAACAAACAAAAAGACAGAGGTACTAGTAGATTATATAGCCCCTAGCTCCTCTCTGAAAGAAGGGAGAGAAACTAGAAAAAGCTAAGGACAAAATATAAGGCTTAAAAGTCCTCAAAATATTTTGAAAACCAGAATCTTTGGGGAAAAAGAGATGTCTGCCAAGTAGAGCTAAGAGCCCATGACACAGACATATCTTGAGCTGTGACATCAATATTCTTTGCAGAGTTGGCCACTCAAGTCTTTGAACAGAAAGCTCAAGACTGTTGGATACTGTGAACAGGCAGCAATGACTCAGGATGTGGCATTATTCAAAGTGGGTCATTTTTTTTAAAGACAAGTTTTCTTTTTTTTTTTTTATTCTTAATACTTATTACAGATACCAAGACACATTTCTCTAATGTAGGCATGTTAACTCTTAATGTGCTGGACAGATTCTACTTTGGATCCTGTATTTTAGAAGGGATAGACAAATTTGGATCTCCATTCTATGGAAGAAAGCATATGGCTTGAAACTAAATATAGTTTAAACATATGAAGCATATTAAATTAATTATTATAATTTAAGTGATTTGAAAAAAATGTCTTCAGTTTGTATAACATATGCTTCTAATGATTCACATTACCTGTAGGCACTTCAAAAGCAGTGGGATTCTGATTCTCTTCAGTAATTAGGGGGTCAAATGATATGCTGAGTACATTAGAGAAAAGAGCCCTGTGAAAGTGGGCCATGTACCGAAATAATACCCTTCAAGACAGATGGAAAACAAGCCTCAAAATGATGGGCAATTGTATCATTTTTTAATGCTACTCTTAAATCCTATGAGGAGACCCAAGGGCTACATATGAAAGTCAATGCAGTATCTGTACCTCAAGTTAAATAGATAGTGAGTATTTGCCTGTAGGTTGTCCCTGTATTATAGACCTCATTTCTACCTTCTGTATTATCAGATATGTTTTGATGTACTGCTTCATCAAAATGTAATTTAAATGAGACATCCTAGTCTGTCTCCATCCATCCATCCATTCATCCATCCATCCATCCATCCATCCATCCATTAAACAGGTATTTTCTGAGCACCAACAGTATATGTTCTAGACTCTGCTGTATATACTAAGGAGCTATGGTAAAGAAGAGAGATTAGGTGAATGTCTCATATTTTCTATCCGTGGGGGCATACAGCAAATTGAAAAAAAGGAGAATCAAATAATACCAAATATAGAAGGAGAAATCAAAAGGAAACTGACAGAGAGCAATGGTAGGGGAGACATGGGTAAATCACAGATACTACACTAAGCAGATGACATTTAACAAAACTTCAAGAGTGAAAAGCAACAGTGTTATTTTTCTGCCCCCCCCCCCCCACTTAGAAGAATAGCTTTGTGCTTAACTTGAATTAAGAAAGAGAGGAGGTCTGGTGGCTGTAGCCAAACAACGCAGAGAAAGACAAGAAATGAAGCTGAGAGTTTGGAGGAAGTGAGATAATGTAGAGCTATTTATGCTGGGAGTTTGTATTACATTCAACCTAAAATAAGAGCAATAACCATAATAAGATAGCAAGAAAGAAGGGGACACATTGGGTGCTTACTATGGGCTAAGCAGTGCTTTAAGCACCTCAGATAACCTCCTCCATTCCCTGTCAGTGCCCCATTTTATAATTGGAACATGAAGCAGAGAGAAGAAATATCTCCAAAGTCACCCAGTTAGTAAGAAATGGAGTCATTTACTGATTAACACAATACCTCTTAAATTGCAAATAAATTGCAAACATCTACATGATGATTCTTAATCCTTTGTTCATGCACTCAAATATGCGTTTCAAGTCCTTCTAGGCAAACCATTATGTTCTGCACAACAAGAACACGGTCCTACTCTCTTTGTTCAGCTGGCCTAAAACATTATAGGATGTGCCTGATGTGAGGTAGCATGAAGTGGGGAAAGCAGGAATTAGTGTTCCTGGGGGACAAGACAGATGGAGCAGTGGTTAAAAGCCACAGCTCTGAGCAAGCTTGGCTTTCTGATCAATTGATTGATCACTCTAAAGCTCCACATTTACTTACTACTAAATTACAGATGATAATGTCTCATGCAGGTGTTTATTTATTCATTCAACAAATATTTATTGGGTGTCTTCATGTGCCATGTAGTTTTATGGTCTAGAAAACGAAACAGAAAGTAAGAACAAGATCTCTGCCTTCGTGTAGTTTATATGCTGTTTGGATAGGCAGAGCTCACGCAGGATGCTAAAACGCACAGCCCTTTGAGCAGTATGTTATATAGTGCTAAATGCTGTGGCTTTAAGAGTGGCAAGAAAAGTCAGGACAGGCAAAATAACTTCATTTTGGATGGCAGGTCCAGAACAGGCTCACTGCGAAGGTGACATCCAAGGAAAGGATTTGCACAAGGAAGGGAGCAAAACAAAAAGCAGAGGCCAAGACTGAGTTGGGAGCAGGCCTGCTGAGTTGGAGGAGGTCAGAGATTGAGTGCAGATACCTATTAGGAGATGGACTCAGAGGTGAGGGTGATGTAAGATCTAATAAGTCAGAGAAATAGTTGTGGCTTTTATTCTGAGTGAAACGGACAGCCAAAGGAGGGCAGTGAGCACAGGAGAGGATACAGTCTGACCTGTGGTTTGACAAGATCATTCTGGCAGCTGTGTTTAGCCTGGACTGTGGTAGAGAGAGGGTCATCAGGAAGACCTGTTAGAAAACTACTGCGATATTGCAGACCAGAGGCCCAGGAATGTATTGGGGAGGTTGCTGATAGACAAGCCATGAGATAGAAAAACAGGCTCCCAGAAAAAGGCCAAGTTTTTGGTTATTATAAGGAGTACACGAGTTCCTCTCTCTAAATCATCAAGCGCAATGCTTTGGATGGAAGGAGTGCCAGAGTGCTGATGATTCTTATGTCAATTTCAGTGTAATTTCCTCACCTAGAAAGTGGTGATAAGTTCTGTCTATATGATAGGTTTGTGTTCAGGAGGGTAAATGTAAATTGCAAAGCAGTTTCCATATTAAATCCTCACAATAGTTGTTCCATAAAAACTTGAGGCAGGGAGTTCACACTTGGTATCCATGAACGTTAGGCATTTATTCCCTGTATTTGGTACTTTAAGGGCCTTTATAGATGTTCCCAAAGTGCAAAAATAAAGAGAACGAGAATATTAGGAAAGAAGGGTATGAAAAATACATTACTATATTAGAAAGGTAAAGATAAGCCTAGCGCACAGTTGCCTACAACATAGTGGGGAGACTGTTAAAACTAATGAACAGGGTTGGGGCTGTAGCTCAGTGGTAGTGCATTTGCCTAGCACATATGAGGCACTGGATTCGATCCTCAGCATCACGTACAAATAAATAAATAAAATATTAAAAAAAAAACAAATAATGGACATAGCTCTCAAGATTTGGGGCTAAACTGGCAAATTCTAATAAAAAAAGTCATTAGACTAGAGAAGTAAGATTAAATATAAAAGGAACTTCTGCGTAGGGAAAAGAAAATTTTAAATGATCATCTGGTTTAGAAAATATGTTAGATTAAGAATAACTACACAAATCAGGAAGTAGATATTATCTTGCCTTCTTCATGGTTTTACAATAATAACAAAGAAAATGTTATTCTCTGCTTTTCAGTATTTCTAAATAGAGATCTTAATTTTTTGTCATATATATTAGACAAATAAAAAAAAGACACTGGTATAAAAACTGAACTATTTTGTTATATTCCTGCCATTGTAGATATTGTTATATTGCTCTGGAATCCTTATATTCAAAGGAGGTGCTTTTTAAATATTTGAAGACATATATGTGATTTCTACCTGATGGAGTTTCAGTATCTCACTGAACTATGGTAGAAAATTCACTAGGTTTTGGAAGTGTTGATGAACCAGAGAGCGGAAATAGAAGGGTACAATCTGCAGTGACTGCAATAGCGGCTACCAAATTGTGTGCGGGATTATTTTAATTAGCTTATTTTAAATTTTTTTAATAAAATTACCAGATTTATGAAGAAGTTATTGACAGGCAAATTCTGTTACACAAATTATACCTCCACCTGCTAACAAATGGCATGTCACAGAAAACTGCTTGACATTTTTAGAAATCAGGTGCTTTGTGACTTTCTTCTGAAAGGTATTTCCTTTGAAACTTGCATTTTAATTACTGATATTTTTTCTGCCTTATTTCTTTATAGTGATTAAGGTACTTGATTGAGCTTTATTTAAATAGGACATATGCATTATTTCAAACTAGTTTTGCATAAAATGTGAATATGAATGTAACAAGAGATTTATTTGAATCTCAAATACATTAGCAAATATTACCTTCTGTCTTTCATTTAAACTGTCTTACAATAATATTAAGAAGAATATCACGTGTGCCCAAATTACTAAAGAATTTTTTCAACTTTGATTTACATGTTATTCACTTAAAACTAGCAATGCCAAATTGTCTTTAATGTTTACTGTTTCAACTTTCAAGTTTTCCTTTTTAATCAGAGAAAATCAAGTTGTTGAAATACAATTATGATTTTCTCCAATTTCGTTACCTTGAGGCAATTCTGTCTTGTAGATTTGTAACATCCTCTCTTATGGAGCTATGGAATGTATAGTGTTTAAGTGTAGGTTCCTAAAATCAACAGATTAGAGATTCACAGAAATTCTACATAGCTTATGTATTAAAAGCACTTCTAACACTTAAATGCACTTCTGTTATAAGTTTTACTTTTCAAAGAGCAATAATTCTGTATTGAATTAAAGACCTTAGGAAAACTTGACATTTAGAAGCTGTATTTTTAATTATTTGGACAATATTTTAAGTGTAAGAGGATATGTCAATTCTCCTTTAAGAATCAATAAAATAGTTCTATTAATTTCTTCCTTAAATATATTTTAAAATACAAAAAGTTTCTATTGGCTTGAGATTAACTATGGAAAGTTTTAGACTGAAAGGAAAATTATTCAGAATATTGCAAGCTATAAAAGTTATAAATGAGAATCATTAGGTTCACTATGAAACATCTCAAGAATCACAGAAGAAAAAGCTTCTATTTATTTGTTAAATCCTAATCTGAATTTTTAAGGAAGATTAAAATAAAATCTTTATTTTTTTTCTCAGAGTGAGCTTAATTTCACTATTTTTATTATTATTTGTCTTCTAGTTAAGAAATCATTTTTTATGATTTGGAAATTTCTGTAACTGACATCAGAAATCCCAGACCTTTTTCCTATAAAATTTCAGAGCTATTATAACTATTTTTTTTTTAATGAAAAGCTTCAACTAACTCTTCTACTCTTTTAGTTACATGAATTTTTTTCTCATCATGAAAAGAAAATCCCATATTATATTACAGGCTTATAAATGTTATTACTGTTACAATGGAGCAAACAAAGCTGATTTCTAAAAATGAGTATTTCTTATATAAGTATGGTGGAGTTAGATTCTAGTGGAGTTCCAGAACTCTGGATATACTTACATTCTTAGTCTGTAAGAATGTAAGTCATCACTTAGGAAAACTCTGGAGTGCATTCTAAACCATATTTTCCGTAAGGGAGGAGGGTAATGCACATATTACTATCCATACATTTAATTAAACAACAAGGAGGGAAGCTATTTACTCAGCACTTCTTCCACTGATAGAACTTTTGGCAGTGGTATATTTGGCCCTTGAAATAGTCTAACTCCAGCTTTTTCTTTCTTTTCTTTCTTTCTTTCTTTTTTTTTTTTTTTTGATTAATAGGAAAACCAAAGTGCAAATTGAAAAAAGAAGATTTTGACTGTTTCGGCAGCTATAGGAGAATCAAAACTGGGATGGGAAAAGAAGATTTTAACTGTTTCGGCAGCTACAAGAGAATCAAAACTGGTTGGGGAATGATCTCACAGTATGAATTCAGTTCCACTTTGTTGATAGAAGGCACACCAAATAACCTAATCTTGCAGGTTAAAGAACAGGAAAACAAACTCAAATTCACGTGCTGAATGACAGGGAAGTTCATCTAAGATCAAAATCGTGAACTGTGAATTTTACTCTGACTTCCTGTTTAACCTATTCCCAGGCATTGGCCGAAGTATTTAAACCTCAAATAGTTCATCTGAAACATGGGGATTACAATAATCCCTGACCCTGTGATGATGCACAGAAAATGAAGCCTTGCTCTCAATACTCTTTGAAGTTCTTCAGTAAGCAGTAAGGCATTATTCAGACCTGTAGAGATTATCTTCTGGATGAAAACAGTTTTTGTGCAAAAAAAAAAAAAAAAGAAAAAAAAGAAAAGAAAAAGAAAAAAAGAAATCAAGTCTGTAACCAAATGTGATGATTCTATTGGAGATTATGTAAATGATTTAATATACACAGCACACTACCTGCATTCTGTCTATGCTGAGTATTACAAAAAATAAAGTTTCTGAGGAAAGGTATTAAACAAAATAAAAAATTAAAAGATGGGACAGCATTCATAATTGATAGACATAATGAAATTAGGGAAATTTTTTTTCATTCTAGTAAGAACAAATGTAGTAGACAAATGACTTGGAAAGATTTGAAGCAAGAGGCTTTTAAGGAAGCAGGGAAGGATCTGGGGTCTGTGCACACTTCTGGTGTAACTCTTAATTATGCAAATGCTTAGTTACAGAGTCTCTAAAAATGGGAATATATGCAAACAGGGACACTCCACCCAAACCCCTGCTTGCAGCATAACTCATTATCAAACCACTGCCTTCGAAAGGCAATAAGGACACTCAGCAGATGCAATTCCCCTATGGGGTGTGGGCTGCCATTTCAGGGAGACTCCACTGTATGGAAAGAACAACAGCAACTTCAACTAGGAGAACGATGAAAGCAGCAGTTTCCCCTGGGCTTCCAATATTGACAAGATTATTGTAATAAATTCTAGTCTGATTCTCCAATTTTTAGGAAGGCTTTCAAAACAGGCAAAGAATATTTTTTTTTTTAATTCTTTCTTTCTTCCTACAAGGGAGATAAAATTTTCTTCCTTTTTTTGAGGTTTTCAATACCTGGTCTTATTGCAAACCTTCTGAAGTGATTTAAAAATAAATAGGAATAGTCCAGACTATAGAGAGAGATTCTATCTTAGTAATTTTATAAGAAAGAATGCTCAGGAGTAATAAATATATATTTGTTCTTACTATCTTAAATATATCTTTTCTTTCCCATTAGCATGAGAAATGCCCAATGCAGAGTACATCAGGATCATTTTCATTTACAAAACAAAATTTTCCTCCAAGGAGAAAAGTACGTATTTGCTTAATTTAGGATAATAAAAGGCATCTGTGTCCTCATTCATCTTGCAAGTGAAGGGTGAGAAATTGTCTCTCTGTCTCTTTCTCTGTATCTCTTCTCTTTCTCTCATATGTTCTAATCCCCATTAAAATAATCATTGTGCACCAGTGAAATCTGAAATTTAACAACAGGCAGATACTGCATGTTAAAAACAAACAAACAAACAAACAAACAAAACCTTTCAATTGACATCTTAGGTATAAACTTAAAAAAATCCCAACTGATGGGGAGGTGGCGCTAGGGGAGGAGGATTGCCCAGAGCACATACATTAGTCAATAAGAAACAGACTGCTTTGATGTGTTTTGGCTATTGCAAGCCAAGTTGCTATTAATTATAGGTTGCTTTACCTTTCGACACATAATTTACCTTTATTAAACTTAAAATATATTTTATATTATGATTATGCCAGAGCCAGGCTGGCTGATGATCCTTCTTTTCTGTATTATGTGATGACAATAACTGCTATTACAAAACCTAAAGTGTTTTTGAGTGCAGATGATACCTAAAATATGAACATCTCAGAAGCACCTTTCAGAGTAATCTCCAAAGGTAAAATTTTTTTTTAAAAAAAGCCTTTAAAAATCACTCCATTCAACTCTGCATAATTTTTTTTTGTTCACCTGAATTTGGTTTAGATCAGTAGAAATTTTGTTTTATTTATTTTTTTTTTACTTAAAACCGAATATCCTGATCTAACTATAATTTTCATTGATAGATTTGAATAATTTCACATAGCTTGATTTTATTAGCAAAAAAAAAGGCATTGAAAAATCTGTTGAATTAATCCGATTCTTATTTAAAGCTATATAATATATGCAACGTGGGCATAAATATCAGCCTGCAAAAAAAAACAGACCTTTTTTTTTTTTCCCTTAAAGTCTATGGTGAGTGTATGGAAGGTTCGTGCCTGAAAACAATCTTCAATTTCTTGCTATACTTCTCTATAGAAGCAGGAAAGGGCAGGACATAGAAATATCAGTGAAAAGTCCATTGAGCAAATATGATTTTTAATACTAAGGATTAGATCTGTGAACTAAATAAGTTTTGGTTTCAGTTTACTTAAATCAGAAAAATAGAAGATCAAAAATTATTGAAGTTTCTAAATAAACAGTTGACTTTTAAATTGGACAATTCAAGAAAAGAGAATTTTGGATCTGGTACATTAAAACACATAAATATTAAAATAGAAAGCACAAGATTTTGTTTATTTTCATCCCTATTAATTTTGCGACCACTTAATTCACCGAGTGTGATGTGCAAAAAAGAAAAAGTAAATTGCCCATCTGTGAAAATGATGACTGCCATAAGCACAGGAAAATTACTGGAAAAGCACAATCCTTTCCCATTTACCACCCCCTTATTTTTATAGCATAAATGTTCTTGCAGATAACACACTCACTTTAAAGGACACAAATTCTTCTACTAAAAAAAAAAAGTTCACTTGATAGATGCCAGTGCTCATTTATCAGGGATATAATTCAAGTGCGGTAATTGCAATTAACTAGCATAATTAAGGGTTGTACGTCCATTTCAAGAAAGCCAACCTTGTTGAAATCTGTGTGTGTGTGTGATTCAAAGACTGTGGATCCTGTTTCCAAAAGCCACCAGATTATACCTTGCTTTCAAGCAGTCATCTATAGAATCAGTAGCCTTTGTGGCAGTAACAGACAAGAATATCAGAGGACAAATACTGCTCACATATCTTTACAGGGGAGGATGTGATTGCCCTGGTCTCTGGGATAGCAGCTGAGACTAAAGACCCAGACAGCAGGCTGTGACCTGCCCTAGCAGGGTATGTAAACTGCCCTTTACATGGACAGTATAGCCCTTCCTTCTCAATCCACATTAAAGCGTGGTCCCTGCCGGGGACTGAATCTCTGACTCTGAAACCTGCTTCTACAGCTAATTATTTAGGATCAAATAGACAACTAGATACATTAGCATGACCCTAGAAGCCAAACCTGTTACTCTCTTCAAATATTCAATTGACCTTCCAAAGTAAATATTTCCCCCTGACCTCTTTACCACTCATTTTCTCTTAAATTGGTTGCTAATGCTTTGAAAAGTCTCCTGATAGTTTGCAAGCAGCCTTAAAGTAAACACCCCCTGACTATATAATTTTAGCCTTATTGACCAGTGCACTGATAGAAACTGAAGCAGGCAAGGGTCCATGGATTTAGCAACATGTGAATTCTGCCATTTTTTTTTTCTTCTTTTTCTCAAAGATAAGTCAGAAATCTTTGCAGCAGGCTTACAAATCTGCAGCTTTTATTTTAGCAGAATGCTTTTTTTTTTTTTTTTTGTCTTCCTTGTCAAGAGTACCTGCTTTGAAAGAGTGAGGCAAGAGTAAATGGAATCTCTCAGCACCCTAAGCAGGATAAGGATTAATTTGAAACATGGAAATATAGGTCACAGCAATTTCCATGGCATAAGTATCACTGGCTACATCACTTACACCCAGATAATTTTGGAAAAAACTACCAGCAATGAGAAGTGCTTAAGTGGACAGCAAACACATCTTGTCTTAACAAGGTACTTGGGGTTCCATTTACAATCTGTTGAGCTTAACATCATTCAACTATATTGCTTGCCTTAAAAAAAAAATAATGTAAATGAGCTAGAAGTAGAAACAGTCGAAATAGTTGCTTAGCCTGTCGTTTTGAAGTTGAGGTGGAAGGGCACAGAAGTGGAGAAATGAATGCTTAAACCAGCTGTATGACTTTGGAATATGGAAAGAAAGGAGGGGAACGAATATAATGAGGTTTGCATGATTAGCAGCCCACTCTGAACGAATGCCTTTTTGAAGCAAATGCAAACACACCCCAGACAAATCTATTTCCATTTGATGGAATGGAGATGGTGGAAACGAGTGCTGCATCCACCCCACTTGTAAACAGACGTTTCCTACATGTGCGGACATAATCCCCGCTGACATTAATGGGAAAGACACGCGGGCAGCGATGAGAGAATAGCCCCTTTTGTTTGTTCTCACTCACATTACTCTAGAGTCCCCTTTACAACTCCAATTTAAAGCTGGTTGGAAACGTAAACCTGTGGATTGATAATGGGAAAGTGAGATTAGCCAAGTCAAGGATCAGCCTGGCTGCTCTGGGATGGGGAGCCCAAGACTGTGATGGACCAGGGTCTGGATTTTACCTTCTCTTTTCATTCTTTTTTTTTTTTTTTTTATCCATTACTGGCTGTATTAAAAAAACCTCTTCATGCTTGTAAAATTCCCTTTCCTGGTTCATGTAAAAGAGTAATAAAATCATTATAGTTTTCCTTTGCCAAAAGGTACTTTAGAGACTAATCTTAATTTAGATCCAGACACTGCTAAGTCAAATACATCAGTGTTGGGAAAATGAATTAGAAGAGAGGTCATTTTTCTTACTAATTTTTTGAAAAGGTGTTGCAGATTGGAAATGCCTTACGAATCATTTCTTAACGCTATGGCTGCGTTACAAAGTCATCATTCTCCCATTTTGACAGTTGGATTGGCGCTTTCTCTTAAGAAGTGAACATTAGGAATTAATTTTTTACTTCATGGTAAGGTTGAGATTCACTTACTGAAGTACCAAAAAAAAAAAAATTCAGGATTTCAAAATAACTTTTCTGAAGACTTTCCCCTCCCCACAGGTAGAGGGAATCCCCAAACATATTCTTTTAAAATCATCCTTCAAAAAATATTTGTATACGGTCTTGCAGAAATATGCATCCCAATATGAATTACTACCTTACCACATTTTTTAAAATGCTTTTTTACATTTTTCCTCCCTAAAAGAAGCAATCTGTTTATATTTCTAGGTTTGGCTTCTAAGGGAAAAACTGATAGGATCTCCAATTGGGGAACCACAGCTTTCATTTCCAAATGAAGCCCACTTTCAGTCAGGATGGTGTGAATGCACAACCCTTGGCATTTAATGAAATGAAGTTTTGATCTTTAGCTTTTGTATTCATAAAATTTCGCAAGAACTTAAAGACCCAGATGCTAGTCAGATTTGGAAAAATAGAGGGAAAGTATTTCCTAAGATCTGGACACATGATAAGAACAGATAAGAATATTTTTAAAATCAAGCCATGGATTTAGCCTATTAACTGAGTCCACTGGGAGACT